>NW_007577737.1:942044-954049 GCF_000690725.1 Stegastes partitus | reverse complement strand
TTCCTATCTATCTATCTATCTATCTATCTATCTATCTATCTATCTATCTATCTATCTATCTATCTATCTATCTATCTATCTATCTATCTGTATTCTCACTGTCGTTTCCAGCCTTAACTACAAGCTTAACTGCACGGAGTGAACTGCATGGAGCGTACAGTAAACCTGCTGTTGCACAATAACGGTGAATCACTCTCTACACGCTCAGCAGGTCCAAAATGAGTCATGTTTAACAGAACCAACAACTAATGACTAACAGGGACGTTAAAACCAATGCAGGGTAACGCCGTTATTCCTGTCCATGGTGTTGTTGTTGCTGTTTGGTGTCATAAAGCTATAAAATACACAACATGAGCCTCTCCAGGCAGCTGAGATGTGTTGTTCATATCCAAACCTCTCAAACAGGACCATCACGTCAATGACTGCTGCCTATAAAATCAGTTCCTGCATTCGCACAGATTGGCAGAAAGAAAATCAAAGTGCTGATTTGTCGTTTGCGGCGGTTAAGCAGCATATTGAAGTCAGCGAGCTCTGGAGTCCAGTCACAAGGCCAGCGAGGTAAACCGACGCATGTTGTAAGTAGATGATTATGTGTAAGCAACAAAGAAAAGACCTACAACAGTTTACAGTCGATGGGGGTAAATTACAGGAGCAGCGGCGTCTCTGTGTACGGCGCTGCAGGACGGAGCAGAGCGCTTTCATTTCTTTCAAAACATGTTAAAAAGGAGCTCACAGTAAACTATGAAGACACACAGCGGCCTGGTTTCAGAGGCTCAAACTTCCTTTTTTTTTTAAAAAGAAAAGTTCATTTAGCATTTAAGCTTAAACATAACCCCACCAGCCATAAGTCAATGTTTAGGGAAAGGAGACACATGTCTTTCTTTGCTTGTTTTGACAGAGAGTGTATATCCCTGTTCTGTACTCTGTAAATTGTCGACAAACGGGCCTATGTGCTCCAAAGTATACGATTCATAGCAGCGAGCACTTTACAGTGTAAACAAAAGTGTGTATTCCAGGATGGAGAGATTGCCCAGTCCTCCTCTAAAGGGAGAGCTGATTTTTAAAAGCAAACCTTAAATTAAGGCCTGAACTAGCACAAACTATTGAAACACACAACACAGGGCGGGTGAGAAGTGCTGTGGTGTGCAGAAGTCAGACACTACATATTGACAAGGCTTCTGCAGAGCCATTTAACAACTCCAGCGCGCTAACAATGAGGAACTTGCACCGTGTGTCCAACGACAGCTGACATGTAGCGATGTGGATTTTGCAATGCTAGCACATATTTCATCCTTTATGTCGACTCTTGTCAGGCATGCCTGCAGAAACTGTCTGGGAATGTGCTGCAGAGAGAAATACTGTTAAATTTATCTACTGCACACTGAGGAAACTTCTCCGTGAATGGCACGCTTTAGAAGCTTTGTGATGTACGTCCGTGTCAGTGCAGTCATTTGTCTGCTGCCTCGGCTCAGTTTTGTCTTTCCAGAGTGATCAGCTGCCGCCCTACAGCCTGCTAACCTTAGTCACACATGTTTGGGTATCAATACGTCATTCTATTTCATGTTCTTTTTCTGCTGCACATCCAACTTGACATTTTTGTCCAATTACAAAGCGTGAATCCAGGAAAAACAGAACAGAAATCCTGCCACCTAAACACATAAATAATGCAGGAAAACGGATCCACGCAGAGTTTCAACATGTACTTAGAAATAAATTAGTAATGTGATCGCAACAACATCGTCTGTTTCCCAGAGTCTGGAACAACAGCTTAGCTAATCCACTCCCAGCTGCCTCTGCTGGTTTTCATTAGGCTGCGGTGGCTCTGACACTTGTTTTGTGTTGTTAAAGTCATGCGTTACAGATGTATGTACGTGCATTACACATTAGCGGAGCTTACTTTAGGACATATGGCGCTATCTGACTCTGGAAGCTTACCCTAGCATTAGGCACAGCTAATGCGTGCCCTGACCGTCACCTAACCCATTAAAAACGACCAAAAACTATTTCTGCTACTTCAGTGAAACCAAATTGGGCGCACACATTTTGTCCCTATTTCATCTCCAATCAAGCGGTTTGAAGACCAAAATTTGTCCCCAAATGTGCACCATGGCATTCCCCCCTCACACACACACACACACACACACACACACACACACACACACACACACACACACCATTAGGCCCTCCAGCTCTGAAGGGTTTGATGGTTTGACATCTGGAGAGCAGCTGCCGTAACCTCTCCTCCTCTCCAGTCTGGCCCAGCCTCTCCTCCCTCTAGGGAATGAAAGCATTTCTTCGTCTGTAACACCACTCCACTATTATCCTCCTACTCTGCCCCACCCGCCCGAGGAACGCCCTCGTAGTCTTTCCAAGCCCCAAATCTGGACCAGCTAAATTATACAGCAGAGACATTTTAGGGAACATAGGCAGAGATAAAAAAGGCCCGAGTCTCGGATCCAGTTTCTCCTTTTCTTGGAGGTGCGCTGATCTCTCGGCTCCCCTCTCACTGTAACTCTTCCCCCTGTCTTTATAGTCCTGGAAGATAAAGAAGCTAGAAGTGATGGCTCACGGCTGGCTGGCTGGCTCTGTTGACAGACGGCTGTGTTCTTCTTGCCTGGCAGATCTCAGATCAGACCGCGGCCCCAGGAACTGTGACAGAGCAGCTATCTGCCTGCCTGCGTTGATCACACATCCGTCTTCCACAGACACACACAGGCAGGTGGTATCACAGGCAGAGGAGACAAGAGGAAGCCGGGGCTTTATAATGATGCCCTGGGATGTGTCACTCTGAGTTTGGGCGTCTGTGCTCACATACGCTCGTGTTTTGTCTCATGTGAGGTGATATCTGAGGGAGTCATGAGTGACTCACCGACCTCCAGGGACAACTCGGCAACGTCGGGGGGAAACAAGCGACCGGTAGCGTGAGAGCATGCGACTCTTTAAAGAGCGCTCTGTAAACACATCAGTCTTCCCCCCTGCTGCTCGGATTCCAGAATCAATAGCAGATCTCTGCCAGCGTACGATCTGCGAGGAGATTTTTAGCTGCCAGTGAAGCTAAACCAAATCACTGCGTCTCATTTGCTCGGCTTGTTCTTTCCACCTTCCTCAGGGTCTGTCGAAGTGGGAGGCTGGCTGTGTTTGCACAGCGATTTAACCTTTCAGCATGGGAACGTCTCTCTGGGTTGTGGCCTTAATGAACTACACATTTCACCCCTTTGCTCGTCTCGGAGAGCTGCCAAGTCTGGAAAACGGGGACAGAGATACACAGAACACAGGAAAAACACATCAACCAGCCCAGCGGCTTCTATCTTTAGTCCAGACGTGGGACGGGAACCCCTTTGTTTCCCCTCTCAAGTAAATCTCCACCAGCCTGTCCTCCCTGTCTGTGCCGACATGAGTAAAGCTGGATGGCTGTCTCCAGCGTTGCACTGCAGTGGGAGAATAATTAACTGCCGCCTCACCTACCTCGGGGTAGGAAGAGAAAGACAGACAGAGATGGGAAAAAATGTGACTGTGAGTTGAAAGTGTCAGGTTTAGAAGCAGACTCAGAGTTTCTGCGCGAGGCCAGTGTGGAAAATGTGTTTCCAATGTTTGCTCCCGTACGCAGCGTTTTGAGCTCTAAGTAAATGTGAAGTGAGGGAATGAAGGACTAAATGGACGGTGGAGGATGTGGGATGAATGAATGAGGACGTTGTCCATGAGGACTTCCTAAAAGCCCCGAAGATGGAACCAAACGCAGCCACAGCCAACCTGGATTCATTTATTGCAGCATGTACGCTCTCCAGAGACATTAGCCGCAAAGAGTCCCGACACAAAGGAGACGTCCGTGCCTACAGAGTTACCTTCACACCAAAAACACAGCGTCTCGGGACTGTGCTCTTTGCAAAACAGGAAATAGTCTATTTTCTTTTAAGATGTGTACCCACAGGACACATATTCTCGCAGCTTGGAAGGAAAAGCAGAAGGGGATTGTGGGTCACTTGTACATTTCTTCAGAGGACTCCCAGGGCAGAGTAACTGTGCAATATGTACACTTCAAGAGGGGCCCTTTGGGGGATCGTGGGGGCAAAACAGGAAAACGCCAAAGTAGAAGTGTTCATGCCCAAACCCGGCATTCAATCACTGCTCTGACACAATGGAGACAGGAGCAGTGGCAGAAACAAACGGGACCACAGAGACACTAAAGGGAAGTGAAAACAAATGACTGACTGTCGACATGAAATACTGCACCGCGCCTCGCCTGCAGATAATCACCCATTTCGATTATTTGCACATATCCTGACCTTGTTTTTGCTACAGAATGACAAACACAAGTAACGGTACATTAGGAAAGTGAAGGCTTATCCTTGAGACTTCTGCAAGATGGATTGTGTGTTTGACACTTCTGGATTTTGTTCCCACCATGACTAATGGGTCGTCGGCGACTCGCACATAAGTCCTGTCACACGTCTAGTAAGTGAACTCAAGGTGGAGTTGGTCACTCGGCATCTAATTGGTGGAGCCAATGTGCTTGTTTTCCTTAGAGGTCAAGTGAGCTTGGCAGGTTTTTTTGTTGTTGTTGTTGCAGTATTTCTGAGGTTATTTACTGAGGTTCTAAAGGGGATTTTATCAATCAGTGCTTCCATTGATTTCCTGTACTGTACACAATCGGCTAAAGTCTCCTTTATCTATTATTTACTAAAGGTCACAGGGACGGTTTAAACGTGTGCACAGTGCACTGTATTATCAGTCAGGCTGAAGGCAGACATCCACAAAACATATCTGATCATGACTCTCATTGGGCAACAGTTTAACAGTTTTGATTATTTACGATTCCAACTGACAATTATTTTCTTCCACAAGCAAGACATAATGTGTTGCTGAAGTCCTTTTCACACATGGGATCTATCTATCTATCTATCTATCTATCTATCTATCTATCTATCTATCTATCTATCTATCTATCTATCTATCTATCCATCCATCCATCCATCCATCCATCCGTCATCCATCCAACCGTCCATTAATCCATCTCTAAAGAAAACTAAGCTCGATACATAGCACATGTTCCTCTTCCTCATATTTCCTGTGTGATGGGGTTAAATGGACTTTGATGAAGAATCAAGCGTCTCTTCTTTCCTCCATCTGAAGCGTTCCTCTCTGAACACAGCTCAACATGTTTTCACATAATCATTCAGTGATGTTCTCCCGTTAATTAATAATTCATGTAAAGCTCAAATTTTCATTCAACTTGAAGTTGCTCTACTGAAAAAGGAAAATATTTTTTGATCAAGCCAGCGGAGGTTTTGCTTTTTTGGGTAAGTGTGATGACATTATCTGGCATGAAACAAGCGATTATGAGCCATTACAAGCTACAGCGCTAGCCTTCATCCCTTAGCCTTGAATGTGTGTTTATAGGTTCATCTCACATCATCTTACCTCCGATTGCGCTGCACCTGGAGATGATCTCCCAAAGTACAAGAGCCATGGAATAAACGTCAGCTTGTTTGAAGGACTCAATGTTTTCTAGGTTGATTCTGGACTCCAGCACCTCTGGGGCCATGTACCTGGCTGTGCCCACCTGAGAAGAAGCAGGCAGGGAGAGAGACAGTGAAAAATGACAGTAAAGTTCTGTTTTGTACGGATTAAACAGGGTGGTACTGGTAAGGCAGGCTGGTAAACCACTAATAACTGCATTTTTCATACTTAACAGTAAAAAAAAAAACAGCTAAGTAGACCATTTTAGCAGTAGCAGCTACTTACCTGCAATAATCAAGTGACAGGTAGTAATTCTGTGCTGTGTGTAGTAAAGTGTCACATCGCATTTATCTGAATCAAAACATGTTTGATGCATAAAATAATTGGAAAAACAAAGGCAGCTCTGAGCTCATCAACACGTCGCTTGTCGGCTCATAATTACCACCTCGGAAAACGTGTTCGCTGGAGCTTCCTCCAAATGCATTAAGGGCATTACAATGCATTAAGTGTCCCGCGCAGCAAAGGGTGAGGCCTTTTTATAATGACTCATTTTCATAACAGAGTGTAATGTGGCTCTGGCCTATTACATCAGTGTAATGAGTCCATTAAGAATCAATCAGGCCTGTTTGTCTTGCAACTATAATAAAAACAACAACCTCAGAACACTTACGGTGCTATTTCTATCAGCATTATCCATCTGCGGCCAAGACACAGAGGCTGCCAAATATTTAGAGACGCTGTCCCTGAGTGGTGAGGATCAGAAGTGAAAAGTTTGATTTATGGCGCGGCTGTTTTCAGGGTCTGATAACCATCTTCAAAGAAATATATGGCAGGGCTTAGAAAGGCCTGTCTGGGGTTCTGCCACGAATTATAACATGATAGGACTTTTTTTTTTATCTCTTAAGAGATCAAGAGCCAAGTGAAATCAAATAATAACCCAAAATGTAGGGATTAGAAAGCCTCACCTGCCCGCTGTTGGCCAGCTCATCCACAGACAGAGTGTTGTCCAGCCGGAGCGCCAGGCCGAAGTCGCACAGGCAGCAGGTCAGGTCGCTCTTCACCAGGATGTTGGAGCTCTTAATGTCCCTGTGCGCGATGGGCACCTTGTACCGGCCGCAGGTGGTGTGGTCGCTGTGGAGGTGGGCCACTCCGTGGGCGAGCGAACCCCCCAGCAGCCACAGCTCGTGCCAGTTGATAATGTGGTGACTCAGGTACTCCTGGAGGTTCCCTCGCGGCTGGTAGGCCGTGATCAGCCAGTACTGTCTCTGCACCTTCCTCTCCTCCGCCGTGAGGAAGTGAAGCACATTCTCATGTCTCAGATCCGCGTCAGAGAAAATGTCCTTCTCGTTCTTCCATGAGGCGTATTCTTCGTACGAGAAAATTTTAATTGCCACCGTCTCGAAGCCCTGCTCCTCGCTGACGGAGGAGCCCTGCTTCAGCTTGGCTTTGTACACTTCCGCAAAGCGCCCTTTCCCGACCTGGACGTCGAGTTCGATGGGCAGCAGCTCGGTGTTGTGGTTGAGGTTGTTGGCGAGCGTGGAGCTGCTGTCTGAACCCTCCTCGTCTATGATGATGGCGCGAGCGTCGCTGAAGTCCAGTGGACCCTTCTTGCGCTTGGAGTGGGCTTGGCGCTGGCGGTAGACCCGGTAACAGTAGAAGGAAGTGATGACGACGACGGCCATAACCAGAAGAGGCACCAGGCTGACCAAGATGACCGCCACCACCTGGGAGTCCTTATCTGAAAGAACAAACGTCCAAGAGTTAAGATGATGACAATGAAGACCACAGACCACTTATGTAGTTTGGTTTAAAGCTGCGTAAAGCAATAGTATTGCTTTAAAAATAGAAAAAAAATGTTGCATGTACTGTTAAGGTGTCAAATCCATGGAGAAGATCTGAACTCTGTGTTTCAGCTCCCATCCACGAGTGTTGAGCATGTTTCAGGGGATTGTTTTGGTTTTACAGGCCGCCATTCCACTTTCACAAGCACTGTTTTCAGCAAATACACACCGATAAACCCACAAAAACGCAAATACGCAATTTCAGTTTCACAAAGTGAGACTATGACAGTTTTCTGTTCTGTCCCAAACAATCGATGCCGTGTTTGTTAACCTTGGAAGGTGCAGCAGGCGAAACACAACACAAGGTCTCCTTCGTTGTTATTCTCGATCATATCACAGGATCTACATCAGCAGACAGAGTTTGTGCAGCTGGTATGGAAGTGTAGGTTCCAGAGAGAGCTGAGAAATGTGAAGGTTTTGTGTGACATGCACAACCACCGGATGTCGCATCTCAGACAAAAACAAACGCCAGCCACAGCGCCGCCCCCCCACCCTCTCACTTTCATTTACAACCAGAAAGGCTGTGCACCAGATAACCAGCAGAAGCAGTCCAGCAACAAACATCACTTCACGCCAGCGATGCAAAATTCACTGACTGTTGTCTTCACTTCATCACCAGCAGATGAAGAGCAGCAGAAGAGGAGAGCTTCCAAACAGTAGAGCTGAAATAAAACACGCAGCGCAGATAAATTATGTATAAACCATAAATAAGATCCTTGTTTTTAAACTCTTTTCTTGTTAGGGCAACAGCTGAACACTCCAGACTGGAGCACTGCTGATTTTCCAGTGTGGTGTTGGAGGTCAGTCTGCGTCTGTTTTTAAGCGTGGGGAGGGTGGACGGTTTCAAACCAGAAAAACACAGAGAGGTAACGTGACTTCAATCTCCGGTCAGGTCGTCGTTACTCGACCGTATCTTTACATAACAGACAGGTGTTTGCTGATATGCTAATGCTACATATGGCACCTCTAACACCCAGTCTGCAAACTCCAGGTGCTAACGAAGATCTGATATTATCAGACGCTCCAGAATAGACACGATCTGTTAGAAATTGTATTATTCTTTTGGATTTTTGGTCTTTAAATGCTTTATAGCCGGTGCATTTCTCCACTTCATTCCATCCATCCAGCTGTTTTTGGTAAACACAAGACACTAAAACTCAAATTGCTCCGCGGTAGATGGTATCAGCATCCAGCTAAAAGTGAAGTAATACCCTCGGAGCAGCAGAGGAACCTGCCTCGTCTCTGTGGAATGTCCATAAGCATCAGAAAACTAAAGTTAGCGTCTGGGCCACAAATGTAAACCGGTCCAAACCCTGACCCAGTCGACCGCACATTGTGTCTCTTTATAGCGGACGTCTGATTCTTATAATTTAAGAGGCGGCGCGTCTCGAAGCTGCAACGGTTTTGGCAAACAGTGAAAGTTTATGTTTGTGCTGCGTTTATGGTCCAGTTTTCTGAAGCTGCAGCTATAAAGGAAGACCTATAAAAAGTATATCGCCAGACACAACATACTAAAAAAGAAAACCTCAACCGGTCCCCAGCCTGCTGTCCGCTAAATTTAATCATTTATGTGTTTTCTTGTCAAGTGCCGTGCTTTCCTTAACAATGAGGAACTTTTAAATCTATTTTTTGTTTGTTTTTTATGCGAGCAGCAGAGTCAGGACGACGAACGGGGAAGGCATCTCATTCGGTGCCCAGCGAACCCTTGGCTTGTCTCTAATTTTTTTTCTTAACAGGAAACCACATGTCTGAAATCCTCCACAGGGCCCCAGACAGACAGTTTGTTTTGATTCTTGTAGAGTGAGAAGCTGTTCCTCACAACAAACCTGTCGCTGAGTCTTTCAGCCTCCACCAAAGATTCACTTGTTGTACAAAATATCAAACGTTCTGTAGGGACGCCGTTCAAAAGCCCTTCGTTTACTATTAGGAAGCTGAAAGCGGCTGATCTGAAATACTGTGCATATTTTCATTGAAAGAACTATTTCAGTTTTCTTGCTTTCTTGCTGAGAATTAGATGAGAAGTTTGGCAGCCCTCTCATATCTGTTAGCTAAATGGTTGATGTTTGCGCTAAGTTTAACATTTAGGCCACGTTTACACGTAGCCGGTATCCACAAAAACGGATCTATGTTTTCAGAAATAACATCGTTCGCACCAGATTGTTTTCAATAAAATCTACACAAACCCGCATAAACACGTCATTAAGGGCTGCTATGAGCTGCCAGACCTACAGGGGGCAGTGTGACAAGAAGCATAAAGCCATGCTAGCCAATCAGAATCCTGGAAAAAACACAAATACTTCCTGTTACTTCACTGATAATGGCGCGAGGGTGGTTTGTTTGGACAGACAGAGAAGTGGGGCTGCTCCTAAATGTGGTGTTAGAGACACAACAAGGAAAATACTAGAAAACATCGACTGCAAACACGTCAGTCTGTATATGGACGTAGCCAAACCATAAACATGGTGGCACACGTGACGCTGATTTTGTCGCTCACTGTGACGTCCAACTCCGTCTCCTCCCGTCTACATGCAAACGTATAGATGGGGGTTTTTTTAAATCTCCACTTTGGCCAGAGTTTTCAGATCTGATCGTTTTCAGTGACTCTTAGCTTCGTTTACATGTAAACCAAAGACCCATTGAAGTATCACCGTCTTTGCTACGTGTAAACGGGGCATCAGACTAGAAATGATGGGAAACAGCAGCAGGCATGGTGCTCTTGATTCTGGCTATATAATAACTTGTCAAACTATTGATGTGACTTTGTTGACAGATGCTGTTTCTAGTTTTTATGCTAAGCTAACGGCTCCAGCTTCACTCTTAAAGGACAAACACTAAAGTGGTATATATCAGCTTATCTAACTCTGAGTGAGAATGAAGATAAACATTCAGATTTATAAAGCTAAGCTGATTCATACATTCAATACAACAGCTCTTTTTGTTTATTTGAATCTTGTTTTCGCTAACATGGGGTCTAACATCCGTACCATTTGCTGTTCATGTATTTCTAATAAAATGCCTAAAAGCCCCATTATCCTCGGTGTCAGGGGAGCAGTGCAGTGGTGTGGACAGAGGGGTTACGACTACCATGGTGGAGCAAACAACTTCCCTCTAACTCAAGAAATGGCTTTAAGATGTTCTGCAGTGTCCTAAATCAAATTAATGCTTTGTGCAATGGACCACTGGTTCCGAATTAATACAGAACGGGGTAGAGTTACTTGAATCCACTGGTGTTGCTTCCTCGTCTTGAACACTGTCTGACTTGAGTCACTGAGAGTGCACAGACATTCTCCACGGTGAACGAATGTGTTTCCATGACGTGGTCCAAGCAGCGCACATGCTTTTAATTTGGCCCTGTGTGCAGAGCCAGGTCTCGGAAATGTACCTCAGTGTTGTTATTGCCGGGATGCCGTAGTCAAAATACATCTGATTCCAGGGCCAGCGCTGTAACCGGAGTCTACAAGCCAACGTCTCCTACACCTGTTTGCAATCGCGTTTTTGGAGCGCGTCGCGGTGCACACGTGTTAGCGTTCACGCATGACGCTTTACACGACGAGCCGATAGGAACGGGCGTTATAATATATCAGGTCTATGACGTCGCCGTGTTGTCCTGCAGATGTGGGTCCACTATAAAAGCGCCAGTGTGTCCGACTTAAACTAAGACTGTTACATAAAGAATAGATCAAGTGACTGTGTGTCTGGTGCGAGCGATGAACTCAGAGAAAATGAGTCCCAGACTCTGCAACACTAATAAGGAGCGTATAGCATGTCTTAGCTAATTGTTTTGGGGTTTACAGCTAGCTATTTTACTGCTCTGCTGTAATCTCGGCGCTCTCATCAAACTTTATTTCCATCCACAGCAGGAAGCTGTTGTCAACAGCCGCTGATACGCCCACAGTACAGAACTCACAGCAAATGTTTTGACTGGAGAACATGAACTGCGGTTACAGGGACGATATTTCTTAATTGAAATGACTATTATTAGAGTTTCCAACCGAACTGTTTCCACGAATAGAGTGAGCTGATAAACTGCGTGTTCAGATCTCCCAAAGGATTTAATTAGAATATATAATGTTGTCGACACGCACAAGGTGGCGGCATCAGCTGTCGAGCATCCAATCTGCAGTAAATAGAACAGAAGTATGGTTTTTAAAACTTTAATGTATATTCTCAGCAGTGTATGTTGTAATTCTCCTGCGATCTCTGGACAAGAGGGAGAGTGCAACAGGACCTATAACTTATCAAACACAGTAAGACCAGATAGTGGATGAAAGTAAAAAGGCTGGAAAAAGAGAATTGTGTGTGTAAATGGAGGAAACACGCACAAAAAGAACTTATTTATTCCAACCAGAAAGATGGTTATTAATATTTTCCTATTGAACTCATTAACAAAACTTTCCCACCATCGTTCCGATCACATTGGACATGCCGCTCCTCTCAGACGTATGGTTTGACAGGGCTTATTCTAATTATTAGTGTAATATTAGGGTCCACATAAACACAGCTGCTGTAACCACGTAGCAATAACCATGTAAACATAACAAGCAAGGAGCAGATTAGAGCGAAAGAGGAAACAGTGAGTGAACATCTGTCAAGTTACAAGAATCATGACTCTAAATGATTACAGCCATGACCCGACAGTCCAACACTAAATGGAAAACCTTCTTTTATGTCGGATAGCAAGGCTGTCGGATTGTCAAGACGGAGGTC
>NW_007577737.1:911953-941369 GCF_000690725.1 Stegastes partitus | reverse complement strand
GGTCAATTATCCAGTCACGGCTGTCCCTGCTAACACATAAACCAACTCTGTATAAAACAAGACCAAAACAAGTAACTCACTGGAGTTGAAAAAGATGCGCTCGTTGCACTCGTCCTCAGAGCAGGAGCAGATGAAGAACTGGGAGCCCATGCCCTTCCTCTCCTTCATTTCACACTTGCTGTTGTTGTAATCCTCCAGAACCAGGCCGTGCAGCTTCTGGGCCGGGTTGTGACACACGGTATCAAAAGTGAAGATGGTGTCATTCCTCCTCCTTGGAAAGAAAAAAAACAACAACACAGACACACAAGAAGCTGTAATTTACTGGTTAACTTTGATTTATCGTCTTTATCAGAAGCTCAGACGCCCCCTTATCAGAAACCTGTGCTGTCATGTACCAGAGAGATGATGGCAGGTCTACACTGTGCAAATAACGCTGTTTTCCAGCAGCACAGTGATAAAGTGGTAGCTGTAAATGTCATTATGTAAATGACTGCAACACCGAGGCCAAAGCTACAAACAGTGAGCTTTTGAAATACCATTACAAACAGGGAAACGGGAAAAACCTGAACCTGCACAAATCTGCATATTTAAATTCTGCGTCCCTGCTGAGCAGCGCTGGCTGGGCGCTTATGAGAGACATTTTAAAGAGGCGCCGCAGTCCATGTGCCATTAGCTTTCTGCTAACCTCAGCTCATAACGCGCCCGCTACATCGCGAATATAATGAGAAACAGCAGCGCGGCCTTAAGCTTTTAACACCAACGCAAATCTGCTTCCTGCTGCTTCTCACATTCAGAGTCAGATTTGATGCTGATGGGTGGTTAGGCGCTCGTGCGCTGTCATAATCCGACCAACTGTCTTCGGCAGAACGCTGACTGACAAAGTGTTGAAAGGGAAAGGTCACTTCAACGGCGACGTTTTAGAGCTTCGGGGAAATGATGCCTGATTAGATTTTTTAAAAAAGACGATTCACTTTCCCCTTCTCTCCTCACCTCTTTGTGTGAGCACGAGGGATGATATACATATATACATATCAGACCAACTCTTTCTCTGGTAGCACTGGTGTGACCAACATTTGGTCGCACCTTCCACCCTGTCACAGGCGAAGCATTTGACTTGCTCAACATTTTATAGACTCTACAATTTACCAATGTTCCCTAAACGCCCCAAATTGCAGGTCGATGCTGTTGGTGTGCTCAGACAGGTGTGCGACCAAAAAGGACTTTAAAAAAATAAACTAGGGCGTTCTAGTTTCACATTTGTCCAAAATTATTATTATTATTTTTTTTTACATGCGCCATTTTTTATGAGCAGAAAAACAGCGAATGCAGGTGCGCTCCACTTCTCGCGAAAAAAACTAATTTTTAAGCGTAAATACCGCGGTACACCGAAGTTATGAAGGTACTACTTTCCACCACTGTGGTGAACACAGCAGCTGGCTGTGCCGGTTACAGCGACACTAGACCCTTGTTCACACAAAGATGGTGATATCTCAATGGGCCTTTGGTTTACAAGTAAACGAAGCTACAAGTCCCTGAAAACGATCACATCTGAAAACTCCAGCCGAAGTGGAGATGTGGAAAAACGCAACGTTTGCATGTAGACATGTGTGCGACCATGTTTGGATAATGTGATAGAAATAGATGCTGTTAAAGCTGTGCTGGTTTTTATGTTTGTGCAACTGTCAGTCCAAACAAACGACCCTCGCGGCATTGTCATAACAGGAAGTAATTCATTGTTGTGTTTTTTCCAGGATTCTGATTGGCTAGCAGGGCTGCAGGTGGCTCGGTGGTTAGCATCGTTGCCTCGCAGTTAGAAGGTCGCCGGTTGGCGTCCCGGTGAGGACACCCGGGATCTTTCTGTGTGGAGTCTCCATGTTCTCCTCATGCAGCGTGGGTTCTCTCTGGGTTCTCTGGCTTCCTCCCACCGTCCAGAAACATGCTGAGGTTAATTGGTGATTCTAAATTGTCCGTAGGTGTGAATGTGAGTGTGCTTGGTTGTCTGTCTCTAAGTGTAGCCCTGTGATAGACTGGTTACCTGTCCAGGTGAACCTGCCTTCACCCTGAGTCAGCTGGGATAGACTCCAGCCTCCTATGACCCTAGTGAGGATTAAGGTGTAGAGATGATGGATGGATGGATGGATGATTGGTTAGCATGGCTTTATGCTTCTTGTTACACTGCCCCCTACAGGTCTGGCAGCTCATAGCAGCTCTTAACGATATGTTTATGATGGTTTGCGTGAACGATGTTATTTTTAAAAATGTAGATCTGTTTTTGTGAATGCCTGGCTTTGTGTAAACGTGGCCTAATAAAGCTCAATAATCATCATGCACTCGCACAAAAAAAGTCGCTAACGGGAACATTTTGGTTGTAGTCTGGAGCCCTGTGTGTAATATGTGCAGGATGTAGGGAAGGTCTCACAGTAACTATACCGACTTAATCATTCATTTATGTAAAAAACACTGTGTTACAACCATCAGATCAGACTGTGGTTTGGAAAACTTGTCCTTTCAGTCGAGGGGACACTTACCAGATACTGACACACACGTCTTCCTCGTGGGGGCAGATGGCAGTGATTTCACACTCCACCATGCAGCTGCCTTTGCCGGTGCAGCTGGTTAGTTTCTCATCACAAAACTTGCACAACCTCCGTAGCTTCATTATGGAGGCTTCTGAAAAAAAATAGAAGTGAAGTGACAGAAGACAGAGAGTGAATTTGGTGTGAATAAACTTCTGTTCTCTGCAGGAATACAGAGAAAGTTCATATCTTGCTATTCGGTAAATACTGTTCAAGCAGCCAAAAATGACATTAAATGAGTAAAAAACCGCCTCAAACACTTTCACGATGATCAATGACACAAATGTATGTATTATTTATTATGATTAAAAGCAAGAAAAGCTTAATTAAAGAGCTGGGAATCATGTGGAATCTGCCTGTAAGTAGAAGCAGATATTCAACGTAACCGCAAGAAAATCCAAACAATTTTCATCCAAGAGGGGTGGATGCATTTTTCCTCTCCCTGTGAACTCTTTAACAACCAGAGCAGTGTGCCGTGGCATCCACCTCCTTTGGTCATGTTCAGACTTGACTTTGCCAGCAGGCAGAGCGGTATCAGTGAGACAGACAGGATTGTGTGATGAGTGCCTGCGGGTTTGGGTAATCATCTGAGGAGACAACTGCCAGACAGGCAAGAACAACAAACAAAGGAAACACGGATGCATCTTCTCGCCGAGAAGTCTCTAATTTGTCATCCCGATGAGTCGGCTCCCCATGTAGAAAGTTGTTGTGCCAACACCGCTCATGATTAGCGAAAAGAAAAGAGGAGGATGGCTCTATGTAGTAGTGTGGGGAGGGAGAAATGTAAGAGTTTTGATTTCTACATAAAATGTCTTGAGAGGCCAGTCAACATGGAAAGAAGAACCTCTCCTCGCCTCCCCAGTTTAGTGTTTCCTAGAAGGGAGTGCTCCCTACCACACAACAGCACAAGTGGAAAGTGGATCCTGTGGCTTTAAGGGATGGAAATAATCCTGTGATGGGATATTCCAAACTTCCCAGGATCAATTAAGCATCAGTAGCCGAGGCATCACGAGGAAAAAATTTGTTTTTTTAATCCCACAAGCAAGTCGGAAATGAGTTTATACAAGTCTACATGACGTGGACCCATCACTGGAGCTGATGTTTGGCTGGTTGAGAGCCTATCAGGTAAACAGAGGAACAACTTCAACACTGCACTGCCAGACTGAGCATGTGACGTTGCTGCTACAGTGAAACCACATCACCACGCTCGAGCCTGTCTTCATGTGCACAGGAAGACGCTTCTTGCATAAAGAAAGTGGGTTAATTTCCACCTGTGTCCTGTGGTTTCAAACCAACGCACGATGAATCTAAAGTCGACTACGCCGGCCTCTCGACGTAAAGACAAAGTGCAAAACATCCTGTGAGGTGAGATGCTTTCGACGGGGGAAGTATAAGCGAAAGCACATTTTTTAACAGCGTCAGCAGAAAGCGAGCAAGTATGTTGAGCATCTGTCCGCCCCTGACTTCCCACCGACTTGAGAAAAGGCTGCTGTGTTTGTGCTCTTAACCTGGCACAAGAATCCCACTGTGTCGGCTTCACCAGGGCCGAGGGTGGAGTTAGACCTGCGGCTGATCTGCAGCTGTAAGCCGCAGGTCTAACTCCACCCTGCATACGTGCTGCTCAACAGACAGCAGATCTACAGCGCTATACTGTAAGTCGATGGCATCTGGTCTTTCCTGCCTCTCAGTTATTGCCAGATACTTTCAAAAGCAGCCATCAGGAAATTGCAAAACAGACATTGCTCTCAGGACTTGTCTTAACCGAGAGGCTCCCTCACAAATATCAAAATATTACACCTGAACTCCAGACTAAACTACATGAGAGAGCAATTTAAAGCTCTGCCCAGCGGGCTGGCGAGGTGTTTTGAAGTAAATCAGCTCTGAGGGGATCGTCCATGCCTGAGTGCTGGTGGTAGGAAGGTGGCTGAGCCGGAGTAATTATATCATTAGAGCAACTCCTCTCAAAGAGCATGTCATTTAAACCCAGGAGGCGGGCTATGGAGGGGATGAATGGTAGTAATTGTCACTCAGGGCTACGTATAATTGCAGAGAGAGGGGGGAAAAGGGATTAGGAGCAGCCAAAGCCACTTGGTGCCGCTGGGACTGAGTCTGAGACAGATGAAGGTAAAGCGCTGTCTTCCTCGGGGGGGGGGGGCTGCTGCCGGACCTGTTAGCAATGTGGCTGCACATCAAAGATGCAGATAACCCAAGAGGAGGTCGATAAAGGCTGCGACTTAGCACAGGTGACGCTACCGTAGCATTAAGAGTTCCACCGGAGTTGCCGAGCGTAAACTGAAATTAACTAGCATTTCAGACAAACACGCTCGCAATCATCGGCATAGATTTCAGGGGATGCGTCCCTCTCAGTATTTACAACACACGCATTTATCCCATAGACACAACATAGCCTCCAACAGCCCCGCTTTCTTCTTTACAAACACAAATGTGCACAGTTTGGAGCTGAAATACATACGAGCTCCAGAGTCCCAGAGGTTCATAAATTAATCCAAACGAATTGATTCATTATTGATGTGACGCACAAACAAAATACATGAAAGAGGACAGACGAGTAAAGTATGTTGACTCAGCAGGGATGATAATTAAAGGGAAAGGTTGATTTAAAGGAGAGTAAACAGAGCCTGAGGGCCTTGAAGTGTTACAGTCCATTATAGTTTAAATACCTCCTGGTGCTTTTCTTTGCATAAAGATATCTCCGCATAAAAATTCACTGGAATGCAAAAAAATTACGTGTTAAATGATAAAAAAATGTCCTGGAGGGAACGTCTAGTTCAACAATAAGTCCCCCTTATGTCCAGATATTATGACCGCCCATGCTAGCAGCAAGCTAAAGCTAGCGAGACAGAGCTAGGTGAATACACAGGGCTCCATATGCTACACATCTGGGCACCTTCTTTCCTTTATTATTAAAGCTAAAAGTAGCTGAAAGCAGTATAATAATGTACAGTATGATGGCGTAAAACACCTAAAAGACAATTTCTCCTATTTCCCTGTACTCTATCAATGAATCCAAATTAATTAGTTTATTATCGATGTGGGGAAAAGTGCCATGTGCTCATTTTAAGACGTGACCTCCTCAAACTAAATCCATAAAGGAGAACAGAAGAGTATCACGTTGACTCGGTCCAGATAACAATAATAAAGGAGAAAAGTTGATTTAAAGGAGAGTAAATAGAGCCTGAGGACCTCACAGCACGTACACTACACTGTATTTAAAATGCCACCTGGTGTTTTCCATTTACACAAGTTTAGATATTTACATAAAAGGCACACATTGGTACATAAAAAAATGAAATTTAAATAATTAAAATTAAATAAATGCTGTAATAAATGTATAAAATGTCCTAGGAGAAGTTCAATAATACGTCCCCCTTGTGTCCAGATCGTCCATGCTAGCTAGCTGGCTAAAGCTAGGTGAACATACAGGGCTCCATATCCACATCTGGGCAGCTTCTTTTCTTTTTAAATAAATGACGTGGACTTATTTTAGCTGAAAGCAGAATAATAATGAATAAATTTATTATCGATGTGGGAAAAAGTGCCATGTGCACATTTTAAGACGCTACTTCCTCAAACAAACACATAAAGGAGAACAGAAGAGTATCGCGTTGACTCCAGATGAAAATCATAATAATAAAGGAGAAAAGTTGATTTAAAGGAGAGTAAATAGAGCCTGAGGGCCTCACAGAATGTATACTACATT
Organism: Stegastes partitus; assembly: GCF_000690725.1. Classification (NCBI taxonomy): domain Eukaryota; kingdom Metazoa; phylum Chordata; class Actinopteri; family Pomacentridae; genus Stegastes; species Stegastes partitus. The sequence continues at coordinate 935,072 of NW_007577737.1, read as the reverse complement.
ATATTTAAAAAATAAAGTTTAGATATTTACATAAAAGTCACACATTGGTGCATAAAAAAATGAAATTTAAAGAATTAAAATTTAAAAAGTTTTATAATAAATGTATAAACTGTCCAGGGAGAAGTTCAGTAATCAGTCCCCCTTATGTCCAGATGTTATGTCCGCCCATGCTAGCAGCAGATAGAGCTATAGGTGAACATCCAGGGCTCCGTATCCTGTTTTATAATTAATAAAGTTTCCATATTAGGACTGAACTCAGTGTAACAATGAACCGAGCGGCGCTAAGTCGCTACACTGTCCGCTGAAGTGCGCCACTTGGTCCCGCTGAGCTCTGACCGACTCTCCGGTGATGAAACGCGGCTCTGACTAAACTTTTCTGGGACTCACCCGCCGCCTCCTCGAGCACGATACTACCAAAGAGTATCGTTCCACACCAGAAAGCGGAAAACCGAAGTATCTCCATTTAGAGCCGGACTCCACGCGCCCCTCTCTCTCATGAATTTGGCCTCGGCAGCGGGGTTAGGATCCAGACTCGGTCCGCCTGTAGCCGCTGTGGACGCGTCGGCAGCAGCAGGAGGGTAAACAGCAGCAGGCTGCAGGACTTGCCCTATATGAGCTTTTGGTGAAACAGGAAATCTTCAGAGGGGTTGGACAGCCTTTTTTTTTTTTCTCTTCTGCTTCTGCTTCTTAGTCATGCTCGTGTGGCTCACAGAGTCTTGAAGCATGTCATTAAGGCAGCAGAGCAGGACTTGAAATGACATGCTCTGAAATAGCTTCACCTATAGGCTGCGAGTCGACGCAAACACCCTGATTTAGTTCAAAGAGGCACAAGAGTTCAGGTCTTACTCAGCCTGCTGTACGTATCACAGACTGGGCCAGGCTGGAAGACCACTTTCAGATCACTTTGGCAGCCTGTTTATATCAACAGGTGGTGATTTAAACACAAAAAACAAAACTGAAAGAAAGATTACTGTCACCAGCCGATCGGCAAAAACATACAGGAAACGTGCTTCTGAAGCGAAGTGAAGCAGTGAACTGAAGGTTTCATAACAGGGCCAGAGGAGACCGGAGCTCATGTATGTCTGAGCCGAAAACATTTCTCTGCTGCCTGGAGGAAAGTTTCCCAGTCAGACCGAACTCCAGCATGTATTTACATCTGATAGTCTGACATGACTGCAGTGTAGTGACTCAGGCCTGCAGCATCTGAACCATCCAGTTCTGCTTCTGCACTTGTCAGACATCAGTTATGATCGTTGGGAACTATTTAAATTTAATTTGCAGATGTGGCCCGAGCCTCACCTGTTGATGGAGGACAGTTTGACAGAATTGATTTTGTGCTCACTGCAGCGACTAAGACGACGTTGTTTCCTGGATAGGGTGTAGGAGTCCTCTCACCTTCATACAGTTTTCAAAAAAGAAAGAAGGTAAAACCCAGAGATGCATGGCTTGCAAAACAGTAAAGTGTAGGTGGTGGTCACAGAGTCACGGGTGTTTTCAGGCCCCAACACCAGTCGCACAAGAGCAACAGCTGGTCTCTGCCGTCCGCTAGTGGACTCACATGCCTCAGGAGAGCTGCACTGAGGCTACAGGGAGAGCGACGAAGGGCGAAAGGGCTCTGTTACCGAGGGATGTGATCGACTGTTTATGGGGTTTGAACATCCATCCATCCATCATCTCTACACCTTAACCCTCACTAGGGTCGTGGGGGGCCGGAGTCTATCCCAGCTGACTCAGGATGAAGGCAGGTTCACCTGGACAGGTAACCAGTTTATCACAGGGCTACACTTAGAGACAGACAACCAAGCACACTCACATTCACACCTACGGACAATTTCTAATCACTAATTAACCTCAGCATGTTTCTGGACTGTGGGAGGAAGCTGGAGAACCCGGAGAGAACCCACGCTGCACGGGGAGAATATGGAGACTCCACGCAGGAAGATCCCGGGTGTCCTCACTGGGATGCGAACCGGCGACCTTCTAGCTGTGAGGTGACGGTGCTAACCACCGAGACACCTTGCAGCGCCTATTGAACAATATATCTGACAGTTTTCTATATGAATAAATAATGAAAATAAAGAAGAAAGAAAGTAAAAGCCAGAGGTGCACTGAAGGCAACCAGGGTAAAGATTCCACGTTTCCAGCTAGAACCCCGACCGTACCGGTCCACTTGTGCAGCTTGATGTCAAGTCGTAGGAATACGGTTTTCTGTTTTTACCTTTTGACATGTTTCGACTGTCACTTCCTCAGAAACGTCACTGATGTCTGTGGTGACGTGTCTTCATCAGCTGGTGGTTTTCTGAGGAAGACTGAAGTGTCTGGAGAAGACATGACCCGCCTGGCAGTCTATCAGATTTGCCCGACGTTTCTGAGGAAGACTGGTGTCTTTATCAGCTGGTGGTTTCCTGGAGGAGGCGTGACAGATTGCCAGGCGGGTCACGTCTCCTCCATTTTGACACTTCAGTCTTCCTCAGAAAACCACCAGCTGATGAAGACACGTCATCACAGACGTCAGTGACGTTTCTGAGGAAGTGACAGTCGAAACATGTCAAAAAGTAAAAACAGCTCCTACTTAAATATTCTCATTGTCTGATAAACAAAGAAAACCTGTAATCAGACGAGACAAGATGAACCTCATCAGGCTCTGATGTCAGGTCAGTCAGAGCCCTCAGAGCAGCCTGTGAGGTGGAGGGATGTTTTACGACCACAAGGCTGGCTGCAACCTCCACCTTGTCACCTTGATCTCTGCCGGCGGACTAGCACGCCATGGGAGACCGAAGCGATTAGCAGAGCAGCGCAGGCCGAGGAGGCTCCATTATCATGACATGATGGACCATTATGGACCACGGAGGTAACATGTCTGGGGTTTGTTCACACAACTAAACTTTGTGTTTTTGTCTCATATGTTCACAGCTGTTTTAATCTAATACACTATTAAACAATCCTCTGGCTGTCATTGATGGACTATCCACCTCCCAGACCTCACCACAGAAACAGGATTTTCACTCCCTTATAGCAGCGGGGTGCTAAACTTATCCAATGTTTAAATTACATTCCTCTGCTACATGCTCTGCTGGAGTGGTTCCAGACTCACAGCTTCAAGGATGACATAAGAAGCAGCTCCATATCTCATCGTGTTGGTTTTTATTGAAGACACACAGAGGTTAAGTCCACTCTAACACTCATAAATTACCCGTCTATTGCAGGGGCTTTGCCGACATGTGTTTTTGCTCGGCATACTCGAGGCGTGATGTCAGGTTTCAGTGGTGACCCGGCGACCCCGGAGCTTATAACTCTCCACACAGGAGGTGCGCCGCCTCTCACACCGCCGGCTGGCCCAGCTTTATTAACGGCTTTCTGTATTACTTTTTGGGAGGCTGTTTCGGTGTAGGTGCAGCGTAGCGTAGAAATAAAGACACTTATCGTGTTTATAAGTTGTCTTCGGTGATAGCGGCGGCGGCGGTGGAGCCAGACAGTTTTTATAGTGGTGTCCAGACTGAGAGCATTACTCACACTGGGATGGCAGCGTTTCCTTTTTTCTCTTCTGTAGTCGTGTTACAGTCCCTCAGTCTTATTATTTGCTCTACTTAGACTGCTATGTAGAAGTAACTGAGGGCTCATATACAGTATAATAAGCCTTTTAATGTAATTGATTAAAAATCTGGAACGGCTGCTTAATTGTTGATAACTTTAAATTACACAGGACAAGAACATGTCCTTGCAGGTTTACAGGCTTCAAGAGTTTGTGGGAGCGCTTCAACTAAATCCACAGTTAAACCTAAATCATACGTGCTTTAACTACCGTAAATTCCAGACTATGAGTGCACCTGAATATAAACCACGCCCACTAACTTTAACAAGAAAACCAGTTGTGTACATATACAGGCCGCACTTGTCTATAAGCCATGATGAGATATTTACACAGAAAGATGTTTTAAACTTCTAATTAAATCTGTACCGGTAACACACACAAATTCTGTAGATGCTTTTTTCTGAACAGTGCCTGTAACACGGCTGGTTAAGGAAATAAAAACTACAGCAGCCTACCAGGAAAAGTCATTGATCGCCATCTTCTTCGTAAAAATCCATAAATTAGCCACATCATTGTTTATCTGCAGTGTTCAAAGCGTGTGGAAAAAGTAGCTGCTTATAGTCCGGAATTTACATAATAAAACATTTCCTTATTTACATGTGAAAAACATGCATTTTCACTTTTCAATGACAGTAAGAAAAGCATCTTTGAATCGCCACAGAGTAGGCGGGAACATCTTCTGGTTGGTCAGAACTACTTGATGTTTGAATGTGGTTAAAATGTATATTTATGGGAGCGTGGCTACTGAAACATGGTTTGGCTAAAAAAAAAAAAAAGATGCACACTGGATTCCCAGGGAACTGCTTTTACGTTACTTTTCTACTGAAGGACTTTATGCACAGCAGGTGCTGTGTATAGACGTTACTGCTGAGCGTGCACGGTGTCGTCCATGGAGCGGAGACAGAAACTTTGAGTCTGCACAGCATCTTGTGACAAAATTTACTTGTAAAGCATAACGGCGGCCGTATCGGACTTGATTGTTGCTTATGTTGGGTAGCCGGACTCTTACACCCATGGCTGCATTTGAAAAAATACTTCTACCAATTCCCAAAAGGTGTCAGTTTCAACAGAGCGGCTCCACACAGAATTTGAACCTGTTTGTTGGCTGTTTGCTTTGCTTTGACCTTGTTTCTGTACTCTTAGCTCTCAGCCGGTGGGCCCGGACGGCACGGTCTGTGCGTGTTTGTTTAAGGCGGTGTGCCACGCAGCCGTTCAGCGCTGCAAGATGGGGTCCAAGCCACAAGGTGGAGATCCGACAGCGCCGTGAGCCGTGCCCCACTGACCTCAGCGCATGTGGGCTCCCGGAGGGGTCACAACATCCTGCTCGCTGACCACAACACCCAAACGCAGCTCCGGTACGGTTCTATAAATACGTATAACTTTATCTGCTCCAGTTCAACAGGAAGCACACAACACTCCACAGAGGCTTATTTAAACACCATCTTTTTTCAGTGTCGGTTCATTCGCCTCCTTTCACTGTTACTTTTAGCTTCCTCCCTGCACAAGTTCCTCAGTGTTCCTCCGCCTTTGAACGATTTTTCTTTCCACCTCATTGCACAAACACAGATAAACAAGCGCCGGGCAAACATCCTGAGCGGTATTATGCTCAATAGCAGGTGCTTGCCGTTCCTGTAAACTGCTCTGGTCGAGTGGAAAGGCAAACAGAGCGACCTGATGACAAATCTCTGGACGCATGCCTTGAGATAACACCGACGGCAAACAGGCGCAACACGCAGCACATCACAAAGGGAGGTGTCAGTCTCTTTGCGCCTTTCTCTGCAGCTCTGTAGGTAAAATAATGGCAACACAAGTGCGGCGTCTCGCCCACACAGGATTATATGCATATAATGCATGCACATTTCTTGTAAGATCTCTCCCCCGTGCTGAGTGCCAACTGGAGGAATGCCACGAAAAGAGAGGGCACGCAGAAATATTGAATCATCGCTGGATTCCTGAGCCAAACAGCCATTTGTTTTGGGGTTTTTTTGGCGAGTTGTGAGAAAGTTCAGCTGTAATATTTTGTACTTCTCTTCCTGCTGAGTTGATCAAGTTCGATTTCAGGCTTTTGAAACTTAAAGTTAAGACTGTTTTGAGGAGACATAACATTCTTATTTTTTTGCTTAAAGTTGCTTCCTATATGAGATTTTACATTTTTAGCTCGTGTTCTTGGCACCTAAAAATAAAACGTGGTTACACAAGGGATGCCTCCCCCATCTGCAGGAAACTGTGGAAGAGTTCTGAGCAGAATTGCAAAACCTGACTAATAATAGTGAAACAAAGAATAGGCTTCTTCATTGTGTGCATACATAATGTGTCAGACATTTTACTGAAATCAGTTGCAAAAGCAAAATAGGCCATCCATCCATCCATCCATTAATCCATCCATCCATCCATCCATCCATCTGACAGGTCAGTCTTTGCGCAAACTTTGGATAAATCAGTAAAAATTCAAAATTCTTTAAAATAAATAAGCAAGTTTGCCTCTAAAGAGGCTTAAAACAGGTAAAAGAAGCTTTTGGATGAGCAACAAGTGCCATAAATTTGTCCGTCCACTCTTTTTAACCTTTCACTCCGCCATAGAAATTGGGTTTTTGCCGCCATAGAAGTGGTTGAACAGGTTATCTTTTGATAAAACATCAAGGCCATCATTTTAAGTGAGGAGTCGGAGGAGGAGGAAAGCCTCTCACAGAAAGCAGTGCTCTTCTACAGAGTCTGTATCACACCGAGCTGGCAGACATCATCAAGAAATCTGCGGGTCACATACAAGGCAGCTGATTTATAAAAATATCCTTTCAGATGCTGGGAACGTTTATCCGAACAGATCCTCGCTCAGCTCAGGAGAGGAGGTTTAACGGCGGATTTGTTTGCGGCGCTGCAGGTACGGCGGCTGTAAAAGCTGCCAGATCAGTGCGAGAGCGCCGCCTCACGCTGTCTGTGTTGGTAAACCACCTTCAATCAGGACTTTGATACGGGATAAAACGCACAAATGCAGCTCGTGCCGAAGCCGCCCCACAAGCGCCGACACGTGTGTTTGCACAACAGAGAGAAGTGTAATACAACTTGCAAATTGCTTGTGAGAATAGAGGCACAAAACAATCAAACAGTTTTAAATCAGTGTCCTCTTCGGTTACGTTGCTCAGGATTAAGGAGGCTGCCGACGCAACCGGAATGAGAAGTGTTCCTCAGACACAGTGCTGCTGCTTCTCCTCAGTCTGCACACATGCATCCATCCAGAACCATGTGTGAGGCTGTACTGAGATACAGCTGAGAGACATCTCAGGTTAGCCTGTTAGCGTAGCAACATGTGACCACCAAGCACTTGGTCAAAGGGAATCTTTGGATTTTCTGAGTTTTTCTGTGTAACTTTGGGGCTATGTAAACTTTAATGTTGAAAATCGTGAGCTAGTATAGTATGTAAGTAATATTAAACCTTAATATTCAAATTAGCCCTGGAAATATGTATAATATTGTAAGGTCTAAACCTTAATATTTAAATTAGCCCTGTAAATATGTATAATACTACAGGGCCTGAACCTTAATATTTAAATTATTATGGTAAATATGAATTAGAATAAAACTTTATTTTTATTGTTTTATTTTTTATGTATAATATTGCAGGGTCTGAACCTTTATATTTAAAGTAGTTTGATACATTTATATTACACATATTATTGTCTGACCCATAATATTGAAATTAGTCAGATACATTTATATAAAATATAATATTGTAGGGTCTGAACCATAATGTTTAAATACTATGGTAAATGTGTATATTGTTGTTGGGTCTGATCCCTAACATTTAAGTTAGTCCAGTAAATTTATATAACATTGTAGGACTTGATACCTTAATATTTAAATTAGTCAGGTAAATTTACATATAATATTTGTAGGGTCTGACCCTTAATTAGTAAATTTGTCAGATAAACTTGTTCTCATCCAGGTCATCATAATCCTCAGAGCTTTGGTAAAAAAAGAAGCTGGACTTTTCCTGGATGAAGTTTCTCCTTTCATCCAACAGAATACTTAATTTTTCAAGAACCTAAATGAGAAGCCTGTTTTTTTTACTAAAGCTCCAAGAAGAACATGTGATATATAACATAACCCTAGCATATAATATTTAATACTGCAGCGTCCTGACCTTAACATTGGAAATGTTCCAAGTTCTCTTACTCTTATTTCTCTATTCGGAAGCACTTTGACTTACCCTCTGTTGTCCTAAATGTGCTCTGTAACTAACAGCAGCTTGACATGACCTGATAATTAGCGATAAACACAAAGTAGAGTTGAGGATGATGGAAATTTCATTAACATAAGCATCGGTCGTGCATTTATTTGGGCGGCTGTGGCTCAGGTGGTGGAGCGGGTTGTCCTCCAATCGCAAGGTTGGTGGTTCCATCCCCTCCACAGTTGAAGTGTCCTTGGGCAAGACACTGAACATGAAGTTGCTCCCACTGGTCGCCATTGGTATATGAATGGGTGAATGAGAAAAGGATAGAAGTGTAGACCGTTTATTTGGCTGCAAACTAAAAAACAAAGTCAGGGAATCACCAAAGACAGCAGCATCCTGTGTCTACACCAAAATCAATGGAGCAGATGTTGAGATATTTCAGTCTGGACCAAAACACTGACACTAAAAATTAAAAATATGCTTTCAGCTCTAAAGAGCACTGAAAACAACGTGCTCAAAGACACACTAGTAATCATAAACCCACAGAAGTGCAAGAGTCCAGGTCCCGAACAGTAAAGACAGCATTAATACAACCTTCAAAGTTTATTGCATGCACTTTGCCACAAATCCTCAGGAAGCCTGACGACAGCGAGGCCTGTCCACGGCTTAGTGGCACAGATACACACAATAACACACACTCTCCCACACAATGGATTGGCACAGTTTTCTTGGTGCCATTGGTAAACCTAAGGAAGTTGAAATGGCCCACTCGGACAACAACAGCCTCTCTCTGTCTTCTGAACGGGCTTTGTCTCCCAGCCTTAGTCAGGCGCTGTGAAGGAAGGGAGAGTTTATCTTAAAAGCTCCAAAGGTTACAACCTTTGGTATCACAACACTTTTAAGGCTATTGTTCTCAGGCAGAAAACTGCTAGGTGTCCAAAACGGTGCCAAGACTTGTTTTAGAAGGAGAATACATTGTGGTGGTGGGAGGGGAAGCAAACATGTGAACAAATGCTGCAGCATGTGACTCCCTGTTTCTGGGTGACAGGCAACATCCTGTTTCAGGCTGTGGATTATGTGCAGTGATGAAGTGAAAGACGTATGGTGAAATTAGATAGCCTTATCTGCACCCAGCATGCGTGTACTGTACAGACCACACTGTTTAGGACATGCAGGGCTGTAAGAATGATTCACCCCCGTTGGAAGATGTCTGTTGCTTTTCATCATTGGTCAGTGTGATAGTATAACAAAAGAGGGCGCTTTCATGTCAGAGCGAACACAGATTTCTACAAAATTAATTAAAGAGATAAATTGTAAACTATGTGACTGCGAAGGCCTTTCGAGTCAGTCGAGTTCAGCGGATGCCCTTTGGTGGCAGTTACAGCGCTAAGCCTCGTACGTCTGGATGCTCCCGTTCTTCTTTGCCAAACTTCTGAAGCTCTTTTATGATGCACAGGGATCAGCCCTTTTCAAGTCCAGCCACAAATTCTCAATTGGACTGGCTCCGACTCAGCCACTCCAGAACAGTCACCTGGTCGTCTTTAAAGCATTTCTGTATAACTGTGGCTCTTCTCCCGAGTCAGCCTCCAGGATTTACCCAAACTTAGCTGTGTTCATTAACCGTCTACCTTTACGAGCCTTCTGGGGCCTGCTGCCGACAAGCATCCTCGCATCGTGATGTTGCCGCCTCTGTGCTTTACAGTGAGGTGCAGAGATCAGCGTCCACCAAACACAGCATTTAGTCTGACGGCCTAAAAGCTCACCAAACAACCTTCTTCCACTTCTCTTCAGAGTCTCCTATGCAAAAGAAGAAAGCAAAAAAAGCTAGAAAAGGAGAAAAAAACCCACCCACATCTCTGATATTGTTTGGAAACCATCTCCGTCCTCAGAGCGTAAAGTCAAACATCAACCATCTCGGTGGCTTTCACCACAGATTAGAAGCATCCAGAGTGTCTAATTGCTTCAAGGGGTGATCGCGCTGTGATCTGTGCAGCGTACGGTTAAACCAGCTCGAAGCCGGTCCTGCCATTGGTCCTGAGCCTCTAACCCACTTCTGCTGCGGTGGGGAGCAGAGAGAAGATGATGAAGATGACGGTCGTGCCATTCACCAAAACCCAGATTATAGGGAGCGGGCTATTTAAGCAAAGAGAGGAAAGATTTAGTTGCCCTGTCCTCGATAAAACGCTTCAATATGGCTCCCTAATGTGGTCGAGGATACAGTTACACACGAGCAAACGCAGCATATCAAAGAATTTCATGCATAAGAGAAAGAAACATGTGATCTCTGCATTAATATGAGCCATGTGATAGACAACGGCGCATGTGTGCAGACCTTCTCAGAACAGACGCACAAAAATCTTCTAGGACTTGATGCTCTTTGTTTAGATTTAAAGGAGGGACGCACAATATATCGGTGATCACATCGGTATCGGCCGATGTCAGTGTTTTTTCCCATATATCGATTAAATATGTTAAAATATGTTTTACTTTTGTAATAAAGAAGACTATGTGGTCTAATTTGGGCTTCTTTTGAATAGTTTTCTCACAGTGCTTACTTATAGTCCTTTTTTGTGTGGACAAAAATTGAATACCAATATCGGTGATATCGGTTATCGGCGATATCAGAAATCTTGATATCGGATATCGATATCGGCCAGAAATGTAATATCGTGCATCACTACTATTTACACATATGACAATGAATTTATATATAGATATTTACTAGGGATGCACAATATATCGGCGACCACATCAGTATCGGCCGATATTGGTGTTTTCTTTCTGATATATCTGTATCGGTCCGATGAACAAATTTAACTCAAACATCAGCGTCTTCGTCTCTACGTTTGATATCGCTGCTATTTTCTAGATGTTTTTACTTAAATGGTCCTGGACTTAAATATTGTTTACTTTTGTAATAAAGACTATGTGGTCTAATCTGGCCTTCTTCTGAATCGTTTTCTCACAGTGCTGACTGATACTCATTTCTCAGTGTGAACAAAAATTGAATATCGACATCAAAAATCTTAATATCGGATATCAGTATCGGCCAGAAATTTTAATATCATTCATCACTAATTTAAAGCAGCACACTATAGGTGAATAGGCTAAAAATGTTAATTAACAGATGCCACCATCAAACGTCACCACCTAATTACTGAAATTACAGTAAATGAAACAGGTTTTCGAGAATTCTATGTTTAAATATGCAACATAAGCATCATCTGGTTGAATGTGATCTTTGCTGAGGAACAGAAACTGAACATTTAAAGTTCTCGTTTCGTTTGTTTGACATATTTGAGTTACAGAAGGTAGTTTGGATATCTCTCTTTTTTTTTTTTATCACTCCATCAATCAGAAAAAACTGTCAGCAGGCAGGAGGAAAAAAAATCCATTTTCCATCATGTGTTTAGGATTGAAATGTTCCATAAATCAGGCTGTGATTGATAAATGAACCCAGATTATACAGAAGGACTAAAGCTGGACACCATATTGCAGCATAATTAGAGTTATTCATCAGGGTAACGGCGACTTAAGGCTGCACCGGTTGTCATTTTCATACGATCAAACGACAATGTGCGATGTGAGGGTCGCTCGTAATGACGCACAAAAAACACACCCTGCCCTGCACGAAACAGTAGAAAGACAGGACCAGAACCAGAAGACTTCCTCCACAGCGGGCAAAGCACTTAATAAAATGAACGAAGGCTGATTTACCTACTTGCATGTCACGCTGTCAGCACCGTGTTAATGTTATTAGTGACGCTTCTTCTTCTTTTCCCACAATAATAAATCAAAACATCTAAAAAAAGTTTTTTTTATTTCTTTTTTCTATCCAAGAGGCTTTACCATCATTAAAATAGCAAAATCAGCATTCTCAGATTTTTAAAACTGTCTCTAAAGGTTAAGCTTCTGCAGGTGTCTGGTTCCGTTCTGCCGAGCTTCAGAAGAAACGTGATCCACTGCAATATGCTAAAAGCATGCACTGATTTACAGTTTCAGAGACGGAGGGGATGGGCGTGCACGTCAGGAAAACTCAGCTCACGACGCTCAACAGGCCGCGCTCCAAATACATGCAGCGAGCGAGCGAGCCCAGTGATCATGGTCTCCCCAGAAACCCACTTCTAATAAACATTCAGAGTGTTTGAAGGGCGAGTCCTGCCCGGGCTCAGCGGCTCGCCTGCGTATTTACAAACATCTGCGGATTCCCTCGACGGGACCAAAGATCCGTCTGTGTGCTTCCCATGGGAACGGCTGGAGATGAAACAACATTCCAGCAAAAACAAGGTTTCCATAATAAAAACGGCAACAGGCGGCGTATTAATGTCACACAAAGAAGCCTCTCAGAGTCCTTCTGGGAGTCGCAGAGGCTCTTTAAAGAGTTATCAAAAGATCGCTTAATTAGAGGATATTAAACCAAAAATATCAAGTTGGTCTTTGCTTCTGTTTAACCGGTTATTGTCCAGGCAAAGTGAAAGTGTGAACATAATGAGCTGTGATGATCATATTACACTGGTCATCTGAAGGCCGTCACGTCTGAATCTCAGGATTACAGCCTTTAATTATAGATTTAAGCACATTTTTAATGTCTTCTCAGATGCCAAAGATAAAAAGAAATGTTCAGATTTTAGGATCAAACACCAGCAGAAGTTCTTAAGCTAATTGGACACGAGGCCGATCTGCACAGAACTGAGAACCAGCAACCACATCGGGTTTGTTCAAGTCAAACTTAATCCCGACTTGCTCTTACGTCATACTGATGCGGGCTGTGATAACACTGTAAGATGATGGGAAATGTCTGATCCTCATCTATTCTAACAGCTCAAAAGTTTCACTTGTTATAGAAACTTTTCATTTTAGTGTAATTGGACAGATTTGGATTTTATTGGTGATTGTGAAGGTTTATTTGGTTAATGAAGTACAGCCGTGACTCCTCATTGAGCATCAAGTCCTGCAGTGTGAACGTAGCCAATCTGTGGGATTGTTCAGTCAGATAATACGCCGTTATCCTGATTGGTGACATTAAATGTCATGTCGGAGTCAGAATCCAAGGCTGTCGGTATGTTAAGGCTGTTTTTATGGGTTCTGGTGGTTTTTCCTAAAAACCTGTTGGATAGCAAGGTTTAGGATTGTTAAGGGTCGATAATCGAGTCACGACTGTACATGTTGTGTAGTTTATCAAAGAGGCTGAAAACATTCATATTTCATAAACTGCACACAGCACATTACAATCATGACATTTTGTATATTAATGTCAGTGATGTTGAGGATTTAGCAACAACAGAACTTTGGATTTTATAAAATGACACCAGGACAGATATTTAAGCCTCATCAGTCTAAATATCTGCTGAAAGCCAGTGTCTGATATATTATGTTTTATGTGTGTATTTTGAGAGGGACAGGCCTGCTCAGCTGATTTATACACAAACTGATTTAATGAGAATTCCTGTAAAGAGGAAGTTGATAATCACACATCAGACTTCAGGGTCTATGTACAAACTAATACATGAGTCTGGTCACGTTCTAATAAATCTGCGTGTCTCTGTAAAGTCTCATACAGACAGACAGCTGCTGGAATCTCTTGGCCTTTAACAGCGCCCCCTGCTGCTGCCTGCCTGCCCTCTGGAGCCTTTTACAGACTCATAAAAGTCCCCCTGTAATGCTCGAAGCAGTCGCACTGAGCTGAAATGTCATTTTCCATCACTGCTGCGGATCCACCTCAGGTCTTAAACTCTCCACCACCTTTTGCTTTTTTTTCAGACTGTCCAGTGAGCACAAACACCCTGAAAATACGATCCAGTAACGGCAAACGAACCTCCGCTAATCACCGCAGCTATCTTTGATCTCCAGCAAACAGATGTACGAGCTGAAAACATGCGCTGTATGCTTTGGGGGGTGACTTAACAAGTCCCCGTGCAGCACTTCCTCTGAGCGCCGAGCCCAGTGGATGGGGCCGGTGGGTACATGCTGGGTGTGCCAGCAGAGGAAGCGGCGCTCATCCTGTGCCACCTTCTGCTCTTGTTGCAGGCAGGAAATACCAACATGACCCGACACTGATAAGGACAGCGGGCTGAACCTCGGCCACGTGGTCAGCATCGCCAGACAATAGAGGAACCATGTATTCTGTGTTTATAGCGTGTCATGACAGTCTCGCTAAAGTCAGAGATTTGTGTGCAGTCCCGATAGCGATGTCACGTTTCCAACCAATTACAATAAAGTTAAACACATGAAAAGTTACAGGCCTCGTAAAACGCTCGGGACTTAAACTGCTCTTATATCTGCTTGAAATGATGCTCCAGTGTGCCGTTAATGAGAACGGTATAGTGTCACAGAAATCATTTACACGCCGATATTATCGCAGGAGATATATTTAGACGCTCGTAACACTCACTCCTGAGAGCGTGAACGAGCTCCAGATATGTTTAATATCTACCGAGCAGTGAGCCAACGCGTTCATTCTCTCTGCCCACAGAGAAATATGTCAAACATTTTAAGACGCCGTTGAAAAGCGTCGCTGTGACGTCGGCAGTCCAAATGGATTTAATTTAACGCCTCATTCCATCAGCTTCTCCTCAGCCCAGGCGCTCATTTTCCCTCGCTGGTTTGTAAATTTGCCGTGACTGCGAACATGCATTTATTCTGAGCCGCTCCGTAGAAACTGAAGCTCTGTTCTTTGATCACAGAAAACCTGCTTCCTCCTTTCTTAAACAAACTTCTCCTGACGTGGAGTGAGATTGAATCGCTCCCTCGCAGCCTCGTGCATCGGCGCAGCGTGCAAACGACAAGAAAATTACAACCCGTCTTCTAACAGAGCCATTGTGGGCCTCGTTCGCTACACCCACTGTATTTCAGCTGAATGTGGAGCGGCTAATGAGGCTCAGAACAAGCTGCTGATGGAATATCATGAAATATCCTCCAGTGAATACAAAACGCACAGATTTACAGATGTCAAGAATGAATACTAATGCCTGTGCTCGGTGAATATTCTCCTTCCACATAAAATGATTTGGACTAAAGCATCAATTCCACATTTTCTCATCAGATCTAATGAAGTTCACTTTGGCTTGTGGAACCAACCACCTTTTTTTTTTTCTTCTTCGTCTCCCCGTTGCCAGATCCCAGCACGCTTATCCAAACAAAGCGACTGCCAGCTTGCTCGCTGCGAGGAATTTCCTTACAGAGCACTCCCACCACCACCACCGCCGCCACCAGCAGCTCTCCTGACAGCAGGATGATTTAGATATTTCGGGAAATCAGACTCGAGCACTCGGTTCCGCTCCAGTGCGAATGCGAGACGCAAGGCTTTTTATTTATTTATCATTTTTCGGTGGAATTTCATCATTAAAATCCAGCTTTAAATACGACGGCTCTCGCATGAATGACGCTCCGTCTGAGAATCTGGTTAAAGCGTTCCGACCCAAAACACATGAAGTAATAGTGGGTGTGATGTGTTTTCACTGCTCGGAACCAACAGAAATGCAGCTAATATTAGAAAATGAGGACAGAATCTGTTCAAAAAAATCCACTTACTGCAGCTCCAGCGCACTCCGTTAAACTTTACAATCCCATATTTCCTGTTTGGTTCAACATCTGGCCGTCGATGTGAACGAAGGAGAAAAAAAAACACAGACACAAGAAACAAACGGGAATCTTACAACACGATCAGCTGCTGCATGCACAATACCAACACTGTCAGATGTGTGTTGACCTTTTGTTGACGTGCATAACAGAGCTCGTCTTTCTCTGTAAGGATCACAGCTTAAACGTCTTGCACGAACATTTTTCCTCGTTTGGCCGAGACGGCGCGATGTTTTTTTAATGCACGATTAGGAAATCCGCAGAAGGGAAGACGGGGAATTCAAATCAAGCGAGATATTACATTGAATCTGCAACATTCATGCGTCTCTTCTGAGCAGACCAGACTTCAGTCATAATAGATTAGCCAAAAGGAGGATTTTCCTTCAATGTGCTTTCAGTGTGTTCAGATTAAACTCTGAGTGGGAGTCGGCAGAGCGGTCCACAGCCATCCATTCACCACTATATATTCTGGCATAATGTGTTCTACATAAAAGCCCATTTTCTCTACAGCGGCCCATTTTCATGCACAACGGGCCCCGTCCTGAAACTCTGCAGAGGAAATGGACCACACTGCATTTATTTCCAGGACATCCTCCACAGTCCGGCCTCATTAAAATGCATTGCCGTTACGGTTATTCCTCAAGTTGCTGCATAAGCTCTTTGTTTTAAGTGCGGCTGCCAGGTGAGGTGAGTTTTTTCCCTCCGAGTAACTTATTAAAGGTGCATGAGATTAAAAGGTTTCCCATCTGACGGGCCTGTACCTGCGTCCATCTGGCTTTATCGAGGCTTCCTGACCCCGGTCCGTATCGTCTGACCGCTGGCTAAACTACCAGAACAATGATAGTAGTGGCTTGTGCAGGATGGTTGCATTGTGCTCACCGGAAAGCTGCTGCCGCTACTGCTGCTGTCCAGAGGAAAGAGCGTGGTCACCTGAAATCAGCCGCAAAATTACAGCTCGCATTTAGGCCTCGGGAGTTTTCAAGTGGGCCTATTGTGTCTGAGACAATTTGTGGCGTGCTGACAAAGGAAAAAGCAGCAGCAAAGTATGCAAAATATTTCTACCAAACAGATTGCGCGACCATAAATTACTGTTTCTTAATGTGGAGCAAATCTGTCACGCGTAGACGTGCACGGTCCAGACTGGCAGCTATAAGACTACACACTGAAAACACTGCTCTTTGTTTGCTTTGAGAGCTTTGAAAGGACATTAAATGTGTTTCAGTTAATGTCATTAAATGATGCTCAGGTCAGGGTTTTCATCGGGTCAAGGCTTCTCATTTGTAGCTGCTCAAATAGTGGCTGTCTTACGGCCCTGTATACATGTACAAGTGATGTTTGGTGCTTTTTGAGGCACAGCAAGCATCAGGATGGCATCTTGTGAGGTGACAAAAGTTGCTGTTGCTTCTTTATATTGTTCAAACAATGGTAGCTCTTACATAAAGTGTGTTTCTAATAAATAATATTGGCCAAAGGACATAAAGGCAGCTTGTTTAAGGTTTTCTGGAGAGTAGAAGTCACCCGGATTATGTTCATGCTGTTAAAAAAGGAAACTAATCTGACACTGATCGTCTCATCTTGTAATTTATATGGATGCTACCTTTACAGAATCAAATGTATTTCTTTCTCATTTTGAACCAAAGGCTGCAGGTGTCTCGGTGGTTAGCATCGTCGCCTTGCAGCCAGAAGGTCGCCGGTTGGCGTCCCGGTGAGGACACCCGGTGCAGTGTGGGTTCTCTCCGGGTTCTCCGGCTTCCTCCCACAGTCCACAAACATGCTGAGGTTAATTGGTGATTGTAAATTGTCCATAGGTGTGAATGTGAGTGTGCTTGGTTGTCTGTCTCTAAGTGTAGCCCTGTGATAGACTGGTTACCTGTCCAGGTGAACCTGCCTTCACCCTGAGTCAGCTGGGATAGACTCCAGCCCCCCACCACCCTAGTGAGGATTAAGGTGTAGAGATGATGGATGGATGGATTTTGAACCAAAGGCTGCACAATTCAAATAGCAGGCCATGACACACGATGACTAAAAGACAAATCCAAACAACAGATAAGAAAATCTTAAGAATAAAAGATGAAACATAATGAGTCAGAAGGTTTTAAGTTTCTAGAATCTCACACGGAAACTGTTCCAGAGATCAGAAGCAGCCACCGCTAAGCTTCGATGGATCTCTGAACATCCATTTAGTCGTCACCTGAACACAGACGGAGCACACCCCCTTCCAGCGCCAGTGGTCTCCATCAGTATTACAATACGCCCTGCCACGACACTAAGACTGCAGCTCAAGAAACACAACAAAGAGCACTGACCTGCCCTCCAAACTCCCCAGATCCTACTAGGATGAGGATACCCCAGAACAAGCCATGGAGGCCTTGCCCCTAAACCCTGGCAGGTAGGTTCAGGCTGCAAGAAGCACAAAAAGTAGGAAGGAAAACGTCATGACGGCGTTTTAACCCAACAGAGGCTGCAGTAAACAGCCTCTCAGCGCTCTTGTTTCAATCTTTGCTCAGTTATTTTTTGGATGCAACATACAAGTGTGAAGCGACGGTTCACAGCTGTCACGTGTGAACGCATCCACCCGGGAAACGCTCCAACACTTCTTGTTCTGAATGAGTTTAACAACATCAGCGAGCTTTTCTGGATTTCACCTCCTGGACAGAGACCAGCTATCTGTTCTCTGCTGCTCTTTATGCTGAACTATTTTCACCATTTTCTGGCTTTAAGCTTCATATATAATGCTCAGATGTGAGAGTGGTACCACGCTGACTCCTGCCTCTGCTCAGCTCTCCCACATCTCACAGATTTCTGCAATCTGAAGCACATATAGAGCAACTACTACACTTCTCTGGTCATTGTTTTATCTTCTCGTCAGCAGTTACACACGAAGGCTCCAGAGAGACTATATATATATATATATATACTGTATGTACTTTTATAGTGGCACTCCTACTCATCCAGCCCTCATCTTTCATCTAATGAGGCTCTGAACTCCAGATGTTCCCACTGCAGCAGCTGCATCCATCAGGAACACTGCATATCGCCGCTGCTCTTTCCTATCTCTCGCTTCTCGTCTGTCTCTTCCAATCCCTCACGAAACCTTTTTTGTAGTTTCGTGGAAAAGCAGTGAGGAATGTCCTGGCGCTCTCCCACAGCATCATTAGCCACCGCGCTGCCTTCTGCCAGCTCCGGCCTACACGTCTTAATCTTCACCGCTGTGTACACTTGTTGTCCAGCTGGTGCCATGGCAACCAGGCAGAGTTCCTGCAGACCTTTGCTGTGATATCTGGAGTTAAAGAGAGGCAGGCACACACACACACACACACACTCGGGCAGAACAACAGACCAACGGGAGGAAAAGCAATAAAGGGAAGCATTAAAATGCCAGAGCGGCTCCTAAAGCAGGGCGGCGGGGAGGTGAGGTGCTTCTGCTGAGCTCTGTTGGTCTTGGCCGGCGATTGTCCTGCTTTGATCGTCAGCCTTCGGCTCTCATCATTAGCCGTTTACAAGCTTAACCTGGCGATGTGGAGAACGGGCCCAGAACTTCTTGGATAGCGAAATATATTACAGTCGTAACTATTAAAAGCAAACTGGTTGTGGCAACACAGCTGGACGGACGCCCGAGAATAAAACAACTACACACTGTTCTTATGGAGAGTTTAGAGGCCGGCTGATGCTTTTGGCTCCGGTCCTATGACGACAGTGTGGCGGACAGGAGTCGGTTTTTTACGTGATTTAACCCACGCGTCCACGTAGCTCATCCATCATTCATGCAGGCAGACGTGTGAGGACCCAGTAAAACCTACACATCAATGAATGGAACCAAGTCCTTGGTAAAGCTCCGGTTATTATTAAAACACAAGCTGAAGGCACATAGTGTTGGTTCACACTGCACGGACGCATCGAATGAAAACGTACAATAACAATGAATAGTGTAAATGCTTCAGCACACTGCTGTCATCACATCTCCACATCTGAACAATTAAAAGCCCGTCAGCAGCAGGTTACATAACCGCTCACATGACGAGCCAAAAACAACGACAACATGAACGCAGCACGTGGTGTTTTACTAAATCCTCTCCATTAATTCTGAATCAGAGCGTTTATATCGTCAACACACAGCAGCTCTACAACAGAATGAGAGTACGCTCTACACTGAGTGTCTAAGGTCATGCCATCCCATCAAAGACACATTTGAGCGGGCTGTGGGTTAAATAAGTTGCTGAGAATTTGTCATCATTTCAACGTTTTCCTCGTCAGAAGCAACGATCTCTTTTTTATGCTGTGTTTATATTTTCTCTCAGTGACAACAAACACGACTAAAAAACACAAAATTCTTCTTTTCAGCCACTGCAGTGTCTTTTTGTGCTATGAAAGTGGTGAGAAGGGAACCAAACAGCAAAGATTTAGGCCAGAAAAACAAAAAAAACTGAAAGAAGCCTAAAAGTTCTTCAGACCTGAGGAGAGCTGCAGGTTGCATTATAGTTTTCTGGAGGTTTGTGGTTGAGCGACACCTCTCACAGTCCACATTTAATTCACTTAATCACTGAAAACACACGACTCCATCGGCGCTCTCAAGGTGGGAGTGTTGATTCGCCAGTCTGACTTGAAAACGTTGGGGTTTTTTTTTTCCGGGGGGAACCAGACCAGACAGCTCCGAGGCCAAGACTCTGAGACAGCTAATCTGTGCTAATGGCTGTTTTCGCTCCGCTCTGTCCTCGGGCCTCACACATGCCCTCATCCAGACAAACACCGGAGTGAAGTCATACTCGCCTGCATTCATGTGGGCCGACCACATTCCTCAATATTAAAAAAATAACTGCACAGTAAAATGTAGACTCAGAGTCGTGAGCAGGAGCTGGCACACGGAGCAGAACATGTGGGAGTACTTTGGAGCGTTCGGGCCCCGTTCTGACTCCAGCCTCACCTATCTGGAGGTTCTTTGTAGTTCAGCAGAGGGTTAGCCTGCCGCAGCCATAACACGTGTAATGTAGCGTAACTCTGCAGAGATTAGAGCGCGTTCTGAGGAAACGCAGCGCTGGCGTTGGTGTGTGGATGTGAGAGTGGAAACCTTCGCGGTACCTCCTGAGCCATGCGGGTCGGCCTGCGTGCTGCAGCGTGGTGGACCAGTGACCCAGAATAACTCAGTCCTCACAGCCTACACCCCTCTTAAATCCAGAACCGCCTCCGTCAGTCAACGCCGGCCCTCCACAGACCCAGACGCAGCAACTCTAATGTATTTATAGCGTGGTATTTCCCTCGCTTGTTGCCTTTAACCAAGTCCACCTTCCATTGTTGTTCCTGCCACAGAGGGCACGACATTTGTGGTATATGCACCATTCTGTCTCTGAGAGCTTGTAGCACGCAGCCTGACGAGGGCAAAGGGTTATCCAGCTGACAGACGAAATGAACAGCGTGAAAAACAAGGGGAGCGACGGCGGCATTTTGCAGCATCACTGTACAGCTGGAAACACAGGATATAAGATAAGATAAGGCCGTTATGAGACGGCGCACATACGTGTTTTTATGTGAAGTTTAGTTTCAGCTTTAGCTAGTTTTAGTGTTTTATTCTGTCTTTGTGCACCATCCACCTGTTTGTTTCACCTGTTCTCTTTTTGTTTTTGTTTGAATTTTTAGCTGCCTGGTTCTTTGGTGTGATTTCGTTTTAATTTTCTTAATTCTTAAGTCTTCCTTGATTGTCTCGCATGTTTTCACAGTCAAAGCACCTCGTCAACGCCGTCTTAAAGGTGCTATATAAATAAAGTTAATATTTTATTTAAAAACTGCACCACCATCAGCACCAGTTCAATAAAGTCGGATTACCGTAAATCCTGGACTATAAGCTGCTACTTTTTTCACACGCTTTGAACGCTGCGGTTTAAACAATGACGCGGCTAATTTATGGATTTTTACGAGTTTTACGAATTTGCCTCGAGACAAATTGAGAGCGACAGCGACAGAGATACTGAGGAAGAGTGTGACGAAGTGATTCTGAGGCTGTTCAATTCTGAGGCTGAAGAAGACGACTTTAGTGGTTTTAGTGCAGGAGGAAGATGAAGATAGTGATCAATGACTTTTCCTGGTAGGCTGTTTTTATTATTTATTAGTTTTATTTCCTTAACCAGCCGTGTTACAGGCGCTGTCCAGAAAAAAGCATCTGCGGTACATATTTAATGAAAAGTTAAAACATCTTTCTGTGTAAATATCTCATCATGGCTTATAGACAAGTGCAGCCTGTATATGTACACACCTGGTTTTCTGTTTAAAGTTAGTGGGTGCGGCTTATATTCAGGTGCGCTCATAGTCCGGAATTTATGGTATATAGTGCTGCTCGCTGGTATGTTGTGTAGTTCACCTTCACTCCACTGGAATAGAAGCACAGACAGACAGAAAAGAACAGTTTATATATATTTAAACAGCAGCTAAAAGGTCTAAAAATGACAGACATTGATTACAACATTAGTGACACGGGTGACTGTTCACTACTTTCAGTGATAACTCTCAGGGAGGTGGTGGACGCTCATTCAGAATATGACCAGCTCATGTTTTCACTGCTTTATGGTTTCTCACATTTCTGGACAACCTCTCCACTTTGTGCACAGAATCATCCCGTGTGGGAGGAGCGGCTTCGGTTTCATCAGATAATCCTTTATTCATTTTGAATTTTTTAAAAAACAAGATGTCAGAATAAAAAAATGTTAAAAATGTTCCTTTTGTAATTTGGAAACCAAAAATGAAATTCAATAGAAAGCAGAAGGTTCTGATTAGCACATCAGGCCGATACGTGGACCCTGAGTCATGCCACGACTGAGCGACGCCGGGAAGTGGGCGTTGAGTTTATTAGTATTATTCATAAAACTATTACATTCAGGGTCAGGACCGATCGATCAATACGTGGTTCATGTGTAAGATGTTTGTATCGCTGAGACGAACCTCCTCCTTGGAAGGCCCTGGTGTGTTTCCCAACACATCAGGGTCACATCTGGAGGGCTGGAGGTGTGCTGGAGTTCTGCTGGAGTTCTGCTGGAGCTGTTTCACGGTCTCACATGTTGGTAGTTCACACGTATTCCCACAAATGTGCAGCCGTGGGGCGCCGGGTCGGCCCCCCGAGCATGTGTGGTCCTCCTCTTGGTACCAGGAGGATTGTTTATCCACCTGCCGTGGATCACGTCACTGCGCCTGGAGGTGACGGTGAGCCTGGAGGACTGAGGGCAGAGAGGAGATGAACGATGAAGCTTTATTTTTCTTCTTGTATTCCCCATCCTCCTGCTCTCTCTTTCCTGATTTGGTTTTGTAGTCCTTTTGCATTTCCTTGGAAATTTATGCACCGCTTTCCTCAGGCAGAAGACGAGCTGTTTCACAATCGACCACAACATTAAAACCACTCAACGTCTCAGTGCAGTGCTGGGAAACCTGGACTCCTGTTGCTTTGACACCTAAACGTTGTTTAGAACAAGCACAAACAGCTCAGGAATGAGTTCCAGAGAAGAAAAGAGTCCGATCTCTTTAGATTTGAATCCGATCGAGCGTCTGTGTGATGGGGTAGTCTGATCCAGCAGCAAAAAAACTGCAAAACATATTAGTGTTTTTACAGATACTGAGAAATAGACTGAAAATATGAAGAGGTCATTTGCAGAAACAGAAAACTCCATCTTCACAACCCTTCAGAAAACCCGTTGTTCCATCGTCTACCTATCAAACTTCAGTTATCTCCGTTTTTGTTGTTTCTACTGAGTCACATCCACTCAGTTTGATCGATATTATCTCAAGCAAACTAAAAACAAAGG
>NW_007577737.1:890563-910791 GCF_000690725.1 Stegastes partitus | reverse complement strand
GGAAATCTGTAAAATAACAGCGAGAAAATGACACTAAAAAACAGTTAGAAACCTCTAAACTGGCAGCGTATCATGTGACTGAACTGGTCCAACACTTGTTTGTATTGATCAGGGGGAACACAAGAAATATCGGGACCACAACACGAAAGTAGGACTTATTAACCCAGAAGTCGTCTCACTGTCACCCCTCTGAGCACATTCAGTTCGTACATTAAACTCTTTCGCAGTCAGTTTTAGATTCTGTGGACGTGACCTTCACCTAAAACCCACGTCTTGTGAAACCCCTCGGCTTCACTCAGGAACAGAACGAGATGATAAATGAGGCGGTCAAGCAGCTCAGTCATGAGAATTTAAAGCCCTTCCTTCTCTTTCCTCTTCATCTCTGCTGCTCGAGGAAACACATGTTTTCCTTCACTGTGACTTCTGACTGTGACTCAGCTCAGAGGACGACTCGGGTTTAACACCACTCGGGTTTGGTACCACTCCGGTACGTTTGTTTTGGCTGTAACTTCCCATCAAAGTCAGTTTTTTTTTTTTCTCAGCAGACATTTTGACTCGTCAAAGAACAAAACGTGTTGCTGCGTCTCTGTTACACTCACTTCATTTTGTGCTTTTCCTCGTGCGACCTGCTAAAGGCCCGCTACGGGAAACACGAGGCGATCCGGTTGTACACAAGCCAAGTTCTGACAGGTTGACGTATGTCTGCAGCTTCCACCTGCAGCAGCGAATGAATCAGTGGAGCTATATGAGGGTTAATGACAGAAAGTGGGGCGCTCGTGTAGAAGCCACGAGGAAGCGGCTTTCTTCATATCCTCAATTAACACCTATTGTCGTGAGCGTATCGAGAGCTGGACGCCTGGCACCGACCCACGGCGGTGCCACCTGGGAAACAATGCCTTCTGTGCAGCCCCCAGGATCTCCAGGGAGACAATTGTTCCACTAATGTCATTGAAAAAACTTCAATAGGCTTTGGCTGCGCTCCCGACTCCTGCAACACAATGATAGTAATTCATCACAGGAATATTGAAACGGAGCTGCCGGTTGAATGAGCGCGACGCCTCATGGGACGTCCATTGTGGACGGGGGGCAAAACGTCCATGTCGTGGGTTTGTTCCGCCGTCGGCTTGAGGAGCACATCTGGCAAAGATGTTACCACCCCGTTCATCAAGTCAATGAGCTTGATAAGGCTTTTCATGCAGCTGGAACAATGACGGCTCAGATTTACAGCTGGCAGATGGTTTCAGGCCACATGGGGGCAGAACTTCCCCAGGAAGCTAAAAATCACACAGAGTTGACATGTGGAGCCGATATTGCTAGTACATTGGAAAGCTAATGTCCAGCAGAGCAGCGTTAGCATTCTGCTGGAGTCAGGCAGCGACGAGTAGTGGCATTTCCAGTTCAATAGTGAGGCGGTGAGCGCTGTTCTCACCATCACATAGCTGGAAAGTGGTACATCTATCTATCTATCTATCTATCTATCTATCTATCTATCTATCTATCTATCTATCTATCTATTACCCATCCATCTAACCATCCATCCATCCATCCATCCATCCATCCATCCATCGAGTTATTCAAGTTACTGAGGACATGCTGCACATCTGGATCACTGCTCAACCACCACACCCACAATGGTGCAGCATTTGTGTGTCTTTCCATTTGATAAATTACTTCAGTGTAGGATAACAAAAGTGTGTTTTCTTGCTCTGAGGTCCTCCTGAACCCTCTCCTCATCTCACTGAGGTGCATTTAAGTAATTGGAGTATCCTTTGTGATGGAGGTAAGAGAACGACTGGTGGGTCACAGGAGGAGGAGGATGTGAGCAACAATCATTCAGCATAATGAGTACGTATGGACCGGTCCCTGGTGCTGTGCTCTTATTCACCGTCAACAGGCAGCAAATGAATGAAATTACATGTCAAGAATAAAGAAATACAGAAAGTAGCTTCAGATGCAGTAAACTACTGTTGGTGTGGCTGAGTTTCCTATGTCTGTGGGATCGGTGAAGTGAATCTTCATTTAATGTCTAGTAACCGCTCAGCTCACTTTCCAATTAGCTCGTCCAGCTCCAGTTAAGAGTCAAACTTCTGAAGACCTGCTGGATGGAAGACATAAACGCTCCACTTTGTTCAGCAGTTAGTTACATAAACTGAGTTTATCGAGTTGTTGCTGATGAGAGCAGTGAGCAGGAACCAGAACAGCAAAGGTGCTGTCGGCTGAACAGTAATCAGAAAAACGCTGAGAGTAAATATAGAGTCGGGTGATGAATATCTGGGTTTGTAAGTATGACCAAAAACAATTAAAGTAAAATGTGTCACAACACTACAAACAAAGACTGCTAATGATATTCACTTGAAAGAAAGGAATATGTCTGCAGCAAACATCACATTTTCATTTGAATTATTTTTTCCACCAAATTGTGACTTATTGCACCTTTTTGTCATTTAAAAAAAAACAAAACAGTGTTCAGCCCTTCTTCCATTTTTAAATTGTAATGTTTGAAACATGAATGATGCACACATAGCTTTAATTTATTTTGATTATATATTTAATTCTGAGCCCATTATATCACGTCAACTGACAGCCAGGCTTGTATAATGTCGTCTTCAACAACTGGAGAAAACTACTAATTAACTTTCTTTCTAGAAGCTAACTTATAAACTAGAAACTTAACAAATTAATGTTGATTCCTGTCATCTTAACTTCTTCACAGCACAAAGTCTATCAGGTCTCAAATAAAAAAAAAGAATGCTAATGTTGCTAGCATTTAGCTTTAAACTGCTAAACACAAGCTTTAATGTAGAATTAGCTAAACTTAGTATAAACAAGCTAGTTTATGTTTTCATTTATGCTAGTTTATAATATAATACTTTGTACCAGGTTTAGCTAAACATGTTATAAACTAGCTAGGTTATGTTTTCATCTAGTTTATAATATACTAGTTTGTATATATTATAAAGTAACTACTTTATGTTTTCTTCAATGCTAGTTTATAATATGCTAGTTTGTACCATGTTTAGCTAAACATGCTATGGCTGGCTAGTTTATGTTTTCATTTATGCTAGTTTATAATATAATAGTTTGTACCAGGTTTAGCTAAACATGTTATAAACTAGCTAGGTTATGTTTTCATCTAGTTTACAATATACTAGTTTGTATATTATAAAGTAACTACTTTATGTTTTTTTCAATGCTAGTTTATAATATGCTAGTTTGTACCACGTTTAGCTAAACATGCTATGGCTGGCTAGTTTATGTTTTCATTTATGCTGGTTTATAATAGATTAATTTGTACCATTTTAAGCTAAATATGCTATGGCTAGCTAGTTTTATTTTTGGCTAGTTTATAGCATGCCTGGCTAATGCTACATTAAAGCTACCCTCAGCTAGTTTAGCTGAAGTTTGAAGTAAGCAAAACTAGCGAGCTAGTGCTTTTTTAGACCACCAAGTTTACACAAACACGAAACATGAATATTTTGCTAGCGACGCAGCAGCAAAGCTCCTGGCTATTAACACAAACATATTTAAAATTCAGCGTCTAGGGTTAATTAACTCACCTGATTGGATGCCGACTTGCTCCGTTTGTCGCCGTCTCCACGTTTTTTGTTCAACAAAACAAACACTGCATCATAAAGAGGCTGTCTCACCTTTCTGGTGCTGGAGGGCAAAATGGTAGCCAAAGATTTTAACTTTCTTCAGGTTCAGCTTGAATTTAGGATTGTTCTGTTTATTTTCTAATCTTAGCAGCAGCACCTGGACTTTGAATAAACACCTGACTTGGAAGTCAGTCTACAAACTGATTTCACCTTTGACCTCCATTTCTTTACATTTGTTCAAACCCTGAATCATCGTTGGCCTTCTTGTGTTTCTTACCTCATCTGAGTATTTTCTTTTGCAATCCAGTGAACATAATCACATGACTACTGATGGAAATGGTGGCTCATGTTGCGCAAACAACATCCCACTGGTAGTAAACTGGAATCCGAGCAATTCCAGTCGTGTGGCGAGTTTCTAGAAATGTTATTTGTGCAATAATGCTTCCCGAATCTACGCTGAGAAAAACATGAATCATGCATTCCCCGACTAATGAGCTACCCACATTCAGCCAGTTGTAATGAGGTTTACTGGCCCAGCGTACGGATCCACATATTTTTAGATTAAGCGAATAATGAATTCCCCCCTCAAAACACGCCAAACTCCCCTTGGGTGTTATTTAGACTTTAGCCCAGCGCTACTGCAAATGCCCCTTTGGTTAATTATGTCTCTCTTAGCAGAGGATATAATAATAAGCGAGCACCAGGTGTGTCCGCGGCAGCTGATGATCACAGATTCTTGATTGGATGCAAAACTGCCTGGACTGCACCTGGAAGCTCGGGGTCATTACGGGTCCCAGGTCCAATCAAGACAATTTTCCCGAATCCTCTGTTTAGATTGGGCTGGAATAAAATCAATGGTGTTCAACTAGCTGGGACCTGAGATCTCGTCGCCCCCTGAGGTCTGCAGAGATCGTTTGTCGGAGGCTAATTGATAACCTTTAGAACCAAAATAGTGATTAAACCTAATTACCGGCGCTTGTTTTGTGTGTCGTCGATTTAGAGGGTGCTGAGCTTGCAGTTGTGTGATGAAGACGTAGCATCAGTTTTCCATTATTTCTGTGTTGCTGCATCACAAAACCCAAATCATATTTATGCATTTATTGTACTGTGAATACAAACCAAATCCAAATTTACTCTCCGATTCACATGGACGTGGGATTTATCCGTTTCTATATAATTCACAGCTGTCACAGGATCAGCTTCCTTATCAACGCCGCGTCCAGGAATCCCCTAAAAGAGCGCGTTGATCCCATACAAACGCACATCAATCACACAATTTGTACTGCAAGTAGGACGGATGTATTTTAATGCGCGTCCAGGCTCCTAATCTTTAGTGCGTTTGGAGCAGATGCTTGACGGGAAGGCCGGTTGTGTTGTCGCGTTGAGCTTCCCCCGGTAGGGACGTCCTTGATCTGGATCCAGCGTTGGTGTGGTGCATGCATGTGTGTGTTTGGGCCTCCTCGCTGCTCTGTTCTGTGAAATGCACACACACCAGATAACATCTGTGTTGGTATGCTGCACCCTTGTGGTGCTCAGCTGCTACATCTCTATAAGTCCAGATAAGGAGGCTGCTTGGCTCCGAGGGAGTGAGATTCAATCTGTGGCATTTCACTCGATAAAAGGATCCCACTGCATTTCCCCCAGATTTAGCAGCCGTACAGTGTGTTGTGGGGGAAAAAAAACTCAAATGGGGGGGGGAGGGGAATCTCTCAGAGAAGCAAAAATGTTTTAAAATTGCTGTAAATGCACCCCATCGATGGTTATCTCCGCTGAGCTACTTCTGCCGACGGGAAAAAATAAATAAAATAAAAGAGAAGCTCCCATGTGCACACGCTCAGTCCGAGCCCGCCGCTCAATTGTTCTCTATTAAGACATCCTTTGTCTCGCGGCGCTGCTCTCGTTGCCTTGATCTTGCGGACGCCGTGCAGCCGCGCTATCGACAACAGCAGCGTCCTCGGAGGTGACAAGGACGGCGATTGATTGGGCCTAAATGAGAGTGAAGAGGAAGATTGATTGCCATCGATCCTCTTCTTCCTCCAGCCGACTCCTCCATCTTTGATTATGACCACTTTGCACCCAATCAAGTGTGTGTGTGTGTGTGTGTGTGTGGAGGAGGGAAATCCCATCGAGAGGTATTAGCTCCATTTGCGAGGGCTGTAATTATGAGAGGACGTGCGGGCCCAAGGTCAACACGCAGCAGGTGCCATCCCATAATAACAGGGCTTCCTCCCGCTTCCCACTGCAATCTAGTCATATAGATAATGGCTACGGGGAGGATGGTGTGTTTTCTGTGTGTGTGTGTGTGTGTGTGTTCCTCAGCGCATAATAAACGTCTCCATAATAACTGCTGGAGGACGAGGAAACAGCGAGCCGAGATGAAACACAATCAGTGGCGAGGCAGATTGAAAGATAACCGCACTCCTCGGCGCCGTTTTTTTTTTGTTTTTTTTTCCACATTTTTTTATTGAAAGCTTCATCAGAGAGAGAGAGAGAGAGAAAGAGAGAGAGAGAGAGAGAAAACAACTCATAAAACCCAAGTCAAATCCTAACATCCACAGATGTACAGAGAGTTTCTCAAAGATCGCACACACCGAGCGGCGTGTGCGAGGCGTGACCATGACCTCCTCGGCGCCCAAACAAAGAAAAAACAACAACAACAAAAAGAGAAAACTAACAAAAAGAAAAGAAAAAAAAGAAATTAAAAACCGCTCTGCTGTCCTAATAAATAGTTCCTCTTTATTTCTTTTTTTTTTTTTTTATATCTGGTGTGTGAGTCCAACGCCTGATGCACTTTCCGTGCCGGCTGTCTCCCAGTAATCTGTTGGGTCATTTCCTAGCGACTGTTAGATTCGGTGTTTCTCGGGGGGGGGGCAGATGTTTGAACTCCACGAGGGCTGAGTGGCTCCTGGGGCGGCGTGGCCAATCGATAGCGCTCATCAAAGGTGGAGCGAAGCATCAATTAAAAGCCTCGCTCTGGTGTGTGGGGGGGGATAGTTTTCCCACTGCTTTGTGTGTGAGTGTGAATGTGCTGGTCTGTGATGACTTATTGAGCCACGGTTCTTCTTTACACTCGGCTGTGAGAGACAGTCTGGAACTCTGAACTACTGTTTTCCACAAAATAAACCAAACAAAACCAAAAACAACACACGAGGATCGACGTGGAAAATGGCTACAACTCCGTTCACAAAATCCACGGGAGCCTCGTGACCGCTGAGCATGACATGGAATACGTCTAATGAGTCACACCAGTGGGTTTCTGTCAGATTCAGGGATGGCGGCAGTGATTGTGAGAAATGGTGAGTACGGGACGGAAACTTTTCTTTTCTTCTTCTTTAAAAAAAGGCAGTGAAATAAGCACCTCGCCTTGAAAGACCGACACCGGAGAAACTCTCAAGATCTGCTTTTCATCAGGTGTCTAAGAGCAGGTAAGCTCTCAGAAGATCAGAGCTAGCTTGTAGAGTGCTCATCCAAAGAGGACTGAAGGGGGATTAAATGCTGCATTTCCCAAACACTTGCTCTCAACGTACAGTACTTTCCTTTCTTCCTGCATCAAATAGAAAAAAAACTCTGATTTGAAGTGGGGCTGCAGATGAGTGAGATTTACCGCGCTGACAGATAAATGTTTGATCAGGGAATGTGCTAAATTTAGCACATGATTGCATAAACTTTACTTTGACTTTCTGGCACCAAATAGAGTCTTTAAACGGTGAACAGTGAACGCGACCCATCCAACCTGCTCAGAGGGAATCCAGGGGCTTGTTTCTCTAAGGCCTCGTCCACACGTAGCAGGGTGTCCTACAAAACGAGGATGTTTTTCTACGATTCGGCCCGTCATCCACACGAAAACGCAGATTTACGGCGTTAAAAACGATCCTTTCAAAAACCAAAAGCGAAGATCTGCAAATCCTCCGTTTAAGCGTCTGCATGTGGACGTCGATAACCGGGGTTCTAGGTTTTGAAACGTTCTTTACGTCACATATGTGACCTGTGTTTACATTCGGAAACAGTGTGGACGCCCTCAGAACTGTGTCGTCTCTGGTCAAGGCCCAGACACCGCTCCACGTACAAGAACACGGGTGAAGGACGGCGTTAGTTATTTTCGCCGCCTCGCCATTCCACGTCCGAGGCGTGTTCTCCATCAGAGTCACCGACGCCGGTTTTGGGTGTCGGTGAGAACTTCGAAATCGTGCTCCCGGAGGAACGGCGTGACAATTTCCGTACGTCCCGCTCGTTGCTCCTGTCGTCGGAGTTATTTCATCCTCACGTAGAAGATGAATGTGCTTAACAACGCACGTGTACGTAAGTTTTTTTCTTGACGGAGGGGGAAGGATATTCGGTTTTACAAAAACCCTGCTACGTGAGGCCTAACAGCCACTTGTGGGCTCCTGGACTGAACCAACTGGATCCGTCACAATGAACAGATTCTCGAGTCCTACGGCGTTTTTTTTTTTGCACCACTTGCAAGTTCGGTGTTTGTTTTGATGAGTGAAACGTGGAGAACGCGGCCTCTCGGGGCGAATCACAGGTGATGTGACGATGAGGGTGAAGGAGCAACCGACTGGACCCTCGTAAAGGAACTCGAGCAAGAAGCCGGCAGAGGACACGAGTGATGTGAGGTGACAGCTGGCGGAGCGACAGTGAGGTACGTCGGATACTCGAGGTACAAAAAAGATGATCAGCGGCTGCGTACAACGGGAGAGGAGGTGTTGGTGTGATGGAAGGGAGTGTGTTGCTAATTAGTGCCAGGGTCACGCTGGTCACCTCCTGGAGTCCTGGACAGGGAACTGCAACTCCTGGCTACGACCACTTCTGCCCGGCAACAGGAGCTAATGATCACCCCGTCTCTCTCTCGCTCTGTTTTCTTTTTTTTTTCCTTCTACACTTTCTCCCCTGGTATCGCCGGCTCCTGCTTTGTGCTGACACATGGACTGACTGGGAGCACATTTCTGCTCCAGCCTCCTTAAAATTGCAGGCATGCCTTGTGTACACTTCCAACAAGGTATTTGTATTCAGAGAAGGTACATTTATGCCATTGTGCTATTAAGAAAAAGCCGTTTCTGTTTGTTGGGTAATCTTTCAGATCTGTGTGAAATATTAGCACGGTGCGCTAGCAGCAAACACCTGCCCTAACGTCTTTTTTTCTTTCTTGAATCTCCATTAGCAAAATAGAGCTGATATTCTTTGTTGTGCATTCCCACCCCTCTCCCCCCCTTCCCCATAATCTCTTGGCTATTTGTAATCCTGTTTCCCATAATGCCATTACGACTG
Source organism: Stegastes partitus (assembly GCF_000690725.1). Taxonomy (NCBI): domain Eukaryota; kingdom Metazoa; phylum Chordata; class Actinopteri; family Pomacentridae; genus Stegastes; species Stegastes partitus. The sequence goes on along the minus strand of NW_007577737.1, from coordinate 901,927 downwards.
AATCTCAGGCCATTTGTAGGACGCTCTGCTCTCTGATGTGCAACTCCTGCATTATGAGTCCTATTAAGCTTCAAAATGTCCTCCGTACTCTATAAAACAGCAGCTGTAAAAGTCTGGAGAACTCGGGTTTTTAGCTACGCCGAACTCGCAAACCTCGGAAAAAAGTTGAGACGTTAAGAAAAACACATGCACACGGACACACACGCATACTAGCTTAAAACTGGTAAAGTCATAGTGTAGCAGCTCTGTTGTTTCATCGGGACACTTGAAACGATGGAGTACAGTGAGTTCAGGTAACGAGACGAGCAGGGTTGGCACATCAGGGACTCCTAAAACCCAACATTTGTCAGATGCTAGCCGATAAAGATCGTAATGAGCGAAGAGACGTATTCATTGGGCGATAAGAGCAGATCGTAGCCCCGAGGCGAGTGAAAGCAGATGTCAGGCGGCGGATCGGATAAAAAGGAAAAGGACACGTTTGATTGGACGATAAACGGCCGAACAGGTTTCGATGACGCTTCTGACCTCCGTCGGCGGGATGGAAGACGAGAATCTGCAGCACGCATTTATGACCGAGGAAAGGAAATAAAAACGTACGTATGGCTTCAACAGGTGTAGCTCACTTTGAGGAACCGGCGGCCAAAAGGTCGACGGCGGCCAGCTCGTCACGGAGACCAGCGAACACAATGAAGGCAGAAGCTCGAGACGGCTTCGTCTTTAGCACCATAAAGTAGCTTCGATAGCACAACTTCTTCAACAAGCTCTTCCGTGTGCTTTGCTTTGACTGCTCCGCGTTTAATTTGGAATCATTTGGAAGCTTCGTTAAAAGGCACTCGATGTATACGTTGATTGTTGCGTGATGACATAGTTTGCCCGCGATGTGCACCACCATCAGTGACTCGGGATCGTGGCGAGTCACATGAACTGCGAGGAGCTCAATTGCAATTGTCACCAAACAAAAAGCTCCCTCTCCGTCTGGAAGAAAGGGGTCTTTTGAGGGACACTGGAGTGGATCCTATTGCCCCGGAGGGAGACAAATTGGGCCCGTCAAGCCTCATTGCGAGAGTGACTGAAATTGGTTTGTGGTTCTGCTTCTGCACCATCCAATAAAGAGAAGAAACCTCAGAGAGAGCGTGAGAGCGAAGGAGGGGAAGCAGGGAGAGAATGACAGCGAGGGAAAATGAGAGCAAAGGAGCCCGGCTCGGCCATGGCGCATTAATGGTGCCACTGAAGCGGGGGGCTTTTAGTGCCGGAGCACCAACAGCCAGGGCAGAGCGGGAGGGCGAACAGGGCAGACACACAGGCTGCTGTAATGCTGGCAGAAATGGCCGCCGTCCCACAGGCAATTTCTTCTGGGACAATCCTCGGAGATGAAATCACTGGAAACCCTGGAGCAGCCCGGGGATGGAAAGACCGGATCAGACGAGATGGGGTTGTTTGTGCAACAAATTGGGACGAATCGGGGCGTAACTGACACTCAGCGGAGGGGTCGGAGGAAGACGGAGCTGCCATCAGCACCTCGTCGTGGCTGGTGAGGAGTCCAGTTAGTTCCCACAGGTGTGCTGACGTTGTGCTGAGCAAACGATCCGGGAGGTGTTCAAGAGAATCTCTGGCTTCTAGACACACCTCCTCCTGCCTCGTTAGTGTCACAGTGCAGGCAGACGGCAGCGACGGCGCTCTGACCATGCAAATTGGAGTGCCCGGGATTCGAGTTAGAGAGTCAGCTCTGCCTCCGTTTGTACTTTAGAGGAATAGCGTCTCTTCGCTGTGACTTCCTGGAGTCTCGACTGGGTGAATGTCGGCTTCACAGCGACCAGAAGACACCAGACAGTCACTGATAAAGCACACACGTGTTCGTTTTACGCTGCTTTCTGTATAAAACAAATAAGATATAATAAGTTTATGAGTGAGCATTAGCGCTGCTGGTAACACTGCACAGCCTCTGTGCTAGGCTAAGCTAACCAGCTGCTGGTTGTAGGTTCTTATTTAACATCCCCACGAGACAAATCGACGTCTAAACAAAGTGAGCATCTCAAACTATTCCTTTAAGCAAATCTTCTGGACTCTGAAGGTCAGTGCCATTTAGTGCCATAAAGTTTATGCAATCATTGTTAAAAAATGCAGCAAAACAACAACGTCTGTTGTTGTGAGCACATAAATAAAGAGTGAGCTCTGTCCAGGTGACACAGCGATGAACACGAGGTCGGACAGCAGCGATCGAAGCTTAATACGCTGAGACATGGTTGTTGAGTTAGTTGTGGTTGAATCGAAGAGATAAAGAGACGGACAGAAATCACAGAGAGCTGGAGGCGATGCATCAGTGACCAACATTCTGTTTCCTAAAGTGTTCCCTGCAGGATCTGAGAGAGAGAGAGGGAGGGATGGATGGAGGTGGAACGCACCCACGGCAGGCGAAATAAAAGACAAGAGGAGGTGAAGGACTTTTGGTACGACTGCCACCGGTCGTGTCACACGTTTAAATACTGTCTGATGTGTGTGTGAGAGTTGGTGTGTGTGTGTGCACATGTGTAGGTGTGTGTGTGTGTGTGCGCACATGTGTAGGTGTGTGTGTGTGTGTTTGTGTGCGTGTGTGTGTGTGACAGCTCGGACAAGCATGAAAAACCATCTGAAACCCGGTGAGAAGAACACGTCAGGAAGGATAGTAAGGACTGGTCCGGCCATCAAGGTCAAAAAAACAAAAAAACAAAACAAAACGACGACAACAGCAACAACAACAACAACAATATCAACATTAACATCATCAACAACAACAACATCAACAACAACAAAATCAAACTGAAAAATGAAAAGGAAACAAAAAAACAAATGAAAACAAAAGAGAGAGAGAAAAACAAAAACTCTGGTTCAGAGTGTCTCTTCATCTTTGGTATAAAAATGGCCATCCACGGGCTGCATTTGATCCACAACTAGGAAAGACTACAGAAATTGTCAACAATTTCTTCTATTGCTTTTGCACTGATTGGTTTAAACCATAAGCTCCTACTGAATCTACTGTTTTTTTTTTTATTTTACTGCCAGAATTGTTCTGTAGTTTTTTTTATTTTTTTTAGTTCATTTTATAATTTTTTTCATCTTTTTTTTTTTCTTCTTCTTTTCGCAGTGTGACAAGCAAAGCGGGCTAAAAACATCTTAAAGCTCATAAAAAAGGTAAAATGTGGCAGATAAAAAGCACTAATGTCATCGACAGCAACTTTGCCATGTAAAATAATAATGATAATAAAAAACAAGTTCAGCATTTTGCAACAGACTGCATCCACAGTGCAGCATGTTCTCGTATGGTTTCTCTTTTTTTTTTCCTCCTCATTGTGAAAAATCTCTTCAAAGCTTCGTCTTTCCCCCCCGCGAGTCTTTTTTATTTTCCCCAAACAGACATTTTGTTTTCTTCTGACACTTAGTTACCTCTGACATAATAATTATCAAAGTTTTCTTCTAATGAAGAAAAGAAAAAAGCTCTTCTCTATTAAATCTGTACAGCTTATGTGATAGATTCTTTTTTTCCTCTTTAGAACAACCTCTCCAGTGTCTTGTACCCTCCACGTGGTCCAAGACACTGATTTTGTTTGCTTTTTTTTTTTTGTTCACCCCCCAACCAGACGTCAGACTTTAACTCTGTAAAAAGTTTCTGGCGCCCTTCAAATTAAGGCCATGAAGATTCAAGAAAGAAAGAAAGAAAAAAAAAAACACTTTGTTTTCGAATATATCTAGAAAACTAAGATTTAACACTAGAACATAAAAAAGACTGAAAAGAACTTGTAGCTTAATATCTGAGGAAGACAATCTCTGTGTGTATCTCAAACTTGACTCCCCTTTTTCTAATTACAAAATAAACTTCATCACCTACCTGCGCATTCAACCTTTTTTTGTTTTGTTTTGTTTGTGTTTTTGTTTTATTTTTTCATTTTTTTCTGTTTTTTTTTTTTTTTTTTTTTGACATTGGTTGAGAATTTTCTTTGAGAAACTTTTCAAGCTTCAGCCCAGCCCTTCAGGCAGGTTCCCAGACTAAACAATTTCACTTCTTTGCACTGTGCCCAGCAATTTCCCCATTCATCCCCTCTCCTCAGCACTCCTCGCCTCCTTCTTCTCCATTTTTTTTTCTTTTCTTTTTTTTCTCGTAGGCCAGGTAGGAAATGAAAAAAGTGTCTCTTTTTTGGTGCCTGGGCAATCTGGAAGCAATCTCTTTCTTTTCTCTTTTCCTCACATTCACAGTGCAGCCACCTTCTGTCTCAAGGCAACGCTGTCACAGGAACATTCGCTCAGGCCGTTGCTATCTGATGAAAGAGGAGACAACAGAAGCAGAGAGAGGAGAGAGGAGAGAGGTGTGCAGCTGTAATCAAAGCACAATTTTTTTTTTTTTTTTTTACAAACACACAAGAGCAACGGAGCTGACAGCTGACAGCTCAGTCAGCAGGCTGGAGCAAAACGAAATGAAATTAAAGAGTTCCGATCGGGTCAGGAAGCAGAAAGAAGCGCCGCCGAGATGACGAGCGAGCGACAACGGCAGCCAGGAATAATTTGAATCATCGCGTTTCTTTCATTTTGAGATCGGCATTAACTCCCATGCTGCTCGACAAAGGAGGAACGTTTGTTAAGCAGCAATTTGGGTGTTTTTGTTATTCACACAACATCTCAGAAATGTAGATTTTGACATTATTGCTTCAGCTAATCGAATAGTTTTACCAGACAAGTCAGATGTACTTTGTCTGCACATGGAACTATACATACAGATTAATTCATACCCTCCCAAAAAAACACTGAAATAAGTTGAAATTGACAAAATTAATAACAAATAAAAATTTTATGAACTCTCAGTCAGATTTCTGCACCTGTTGTCAGGTATTCTGGACCACTGCTCATCAGCAAAGGCCTCTCATTGGTCTGGGAGGATTTCTTTCTTTATTTTTTAAAATTATTTTAGAAAAATAAAACATATAAAGAAACATCTTATTTCACTAAATTATAATTTAGCAAATTTTTATTTATTATTACTTTTTTCCGTTTCTAGTAATTTGAGTGACTGTTGTGAATTTTTCCTTTTCTTTAATGGAAGGGGATGAATACATGAGTATACAATACAGTTGAAACTAGAAGTTTGCATACACACTTTCTCACTGTCTGACATGAAATCAGACTAAACTTTTCCTTTTTTAGGTCAGTTAGGATCACCAACATTATTTCTATTTGCTAAAAAGTCTTCAACAAGAACAACATGTTCAACACGTCTGTTTCTTGCTCATCTAGTGAAATAAAATGACACTACACACCCAAAAGATAAGAAAAAACCTCAACAAAACATCCCTGATGGTGCACGATCTGTATGCATATATTGCTCTACACCCACTCCTTGTGCTTATAATTTCAAAATAATAATATGTTTAAATGTAAAACTGCCTAAAACCTCGATGCATGCAGTTCTGCCTCCCCGTTGGACTTACTTGGACTGGTATGAGTAAGCAGGAACATGGTCGGCAGCACTGTCCACCTGGATCTGTTGCTGCTGGCCAGCCACCTCCTGTGATGAAGGAGCCACTGTCTGGGGTGAGGCGTCTGTCACCACTCCCTGGGGGACACACAGGGGAGGAAACGTGTCAGCTAGTAAACTTCTCCTGCTGTCCTCTCGCCGTTACGCTTCCTGCTGCACGCCTTGACGTCTTTCGTGGGGATCCCTGCTCGGTGGCTCTTCCTCTGGGTTTTTCCTCATTTGCTAAACTGAAATCAAGAGTCTAAAGATGGAGGCTTCACCCTCAGAGGATCCCGTGTAGGAATCTGAAGGGGCACCAAACACGTGATTAGAAGTATTTGTGCATCGTGTCGCCTCTATCACACCGGGTAATAGGCTGCATCATTACAGTGAGACAGACGAGCAAGTTCACCCAGCTCTTACCCTCAGACAGGCCGTGATTATGACTTTAACAGTGTGATGACACAGCTGGTTTTAATGTTGTGGCTGGTCAGTGTACCTGTAATCCAACTCGTGCTATTTTTTGCAGCTTCCACCTGATAAAGTCAGTAATAGTTGCACAGAGCTGTACTCTACGGACACTTTTGCAATTCAGTAAGTCTCCTCATCCTTGACATATTCTGCCAAATCACAACCGTAAATTAGAAAGTCGCCTTTTTATCATCGAGTCGGATTATTGAATCTGCAACTCCACCAGATTCGATGCGACAGAAATAAAGTGCAACAAGCGCTGTTTTAGTCCGAGTAGCATCGTGCTTCCTCTCTAGTTAATCTTTGAAAGACTGCTGCACTCCAGGGTTGAAGGGGTTAATAAATACAAGGCATTCGCTGGTGATTACTGATTCACATGCTTTGTCTCTTACACCCACATATCTTCATTTTCAAGCATTAAAAGTTTCCCCATCTATGTCGAGACGAGCTACGCGCACGGCGAAGGCAACCACACAAAAAAAGTTGAATGTAGTGTTTGCTTTCAATAACAAAATATACAGATGGTATTGTCTAACACTAAAGCTATCGATGGGCGATATTATATTCAGGAATATTCATAATAAACACAAGTAACAGGAGCTGTCTGTGTGTGGGGAGAACAGCATCAATTAAACACATTTCTTGTAAAAAAAAAAAAAAAAGCTTCATTTGCTTCCTTTCTAACGTCTGCATCTGAGGTGAAGAACTTCCTTAAGACTCGCTCTGTGAACTGATCCATCACAACAACCTCTCAGCCTCTCTATGTGTCCGGCGTTACCGATAGCCCCGATCACTGAGTCATCTCCATCACCTTTAACAAGCTCTCAAGGATACTGCGTCCCGTCCATACATCAGCCCCGCAGACACCGGCTGATGCAGTGATGTACGCCCTGCCGCTGACGCTGGCACCGAGAGGACGACGGCCAGGATGAAATGGGTAAGAGGCGCCGTGGGCTACTCTACCACTACATCCCTCTGTCTTCACTCCTTCATGGGTGCAACTTTGTGAGGAGGGAGAGTCTAAGGCGGGAGGAAGGAGGAGCGACTAATGGGTCTGTCAGAGGAGGCTGTCATTGTTCGTGGCTGGTGGGCTAACCAGAGCTCTGCGGCTGACGGATGTGCGTGTTCCAGCCACCCACCAGCCAGAACTGGCTGTGGGGAGGAGAGAGAGACAGCACCGCCGGCACTGTGTCTCACTTCAGCTCCTGTCATCTGATACACGACTGATAGTCCATCTGAATACGACCGCACTGTCAGCCGCCAGACAGCTGGCCCGCTCTCCTCGCCGGCCGGCCCGCCTGCCCGCCTGCCTACCCGCTCCCTCATCATTTCTCAGGCTGGACTGCCCGAACCTGCCAGGAGTTTAGACAGCCGCCGAGGAAGTGAGAAAAGTCTGCGCTGCACTTCAAATGTCTTTCCCGAAATACTATAAAACTTCTGACTCATCTTGCTTCGCTTGCAGTTTTGATTCTTGTTATTCGCTGCCGGTGCCGGGCCATTTGTTTAGAGAGAATCAGAGCAATTTGCAGCGCGCTTCAATCTGTCTATGTAATGACTGCTGTTCGTCTATTGATGGTTAGGAATGGTGACGGGATGGGACGCCGCTATAGCTCACCTGGTTGAGCTGGCGTCCCACCTACAGGCCCGATGTGGAGGTCATGAGTTCGAATCCCGCTCATGGCCCTTTCCCACATGTCCTCCCCCCACTTTCCTCTCACTGCTCTATCAAATAAAGGCACATAACTTAATAAAGAAATGGTGACGGGTGGTCATGGTGTCCTCATGCTCGGTGCTGTGTGTGGTGGTCTTACTTCGACAGGGACGGCTGTTGGAGGCACAGGAGTGTACTGGGGAATGTAGGTCCCTTGCATAGGCGCCGCGGCGGCTGCAGCAGTCATGTACTGCAACAAAAACAAAACACACACACACCCGTCAAAATCCGTGCACATGTAAAGTCCTGCTACACACACTCCAGTTACAAATCCCGATCTGAAATAGAAGGAGAAACACTCTTCAGATACCAGGCGCTGACATCATAATTCCCTGGAAGACTCGCTCGGTGTAATTATTCCAGTAACTGCTGGGAACCGGAGGCTGCTGTTCCCTCAGTATCCTTTGGAGGGCGCTAAAAGAATACGTGTGCACGCTCAGAAGAGCTAAGCAGATCAAAAAAAAAAAAAAAAGAGAGAGTATGTAAGGGAAACAGAGGAGAAGGAGGAAGAGGAGATGTCCTGCTGTTCCATCAAGACTTCACAGGCAAGCAAATGCACTGGGCCACAGCTGAGAGGAAGAAAAAATAAAAGCTGAAGGGAACGAAGGAGAGCATGTGAGAGAGAGAGAGAGAGAGAAAGGGAAAGAAAAAGCAAGAAGTCTGTTGCCCGTGGCCTATATTCCTTTATTCATGCCTGCCCCGGCTTTTAACTGGGAGCCAGCCTGCTCCGTGATGGCCGTTTTACAGACGTGACACAGGTTTGGTTACATGACAGCCAGGGGCCTTTCACATGCAATATGAATGAGGACACGGCACTTTGTGTGAGGCTTTTTCTCTAACTTGCTGTGAATGCTTTGTGTGTGTGTGTGTGTGTGTGTGTGTGTGTGCACTCTAAGCCTGATTTGTCAGTGTGTGTGTGCTTGTTTTTAATTAGCGCATGCCTGTGCATAAAAGATGACTTATCACTGCTCGTCTGTCCAGCTGTGCATGTTCGGCCTCTCCTGTGCAGCTGTGTGTGGGATCCATACATGCATGTGTGTGTCTGAGAACGACAGACAAAGACAAAGAGGCTTGGACCGATAATGCTGCAGTACAGCGCCAGCGGATGTGATCCCAGATAAAAGCCACCAGGCTGCCTCTCCCCCCTCTCCTCGTCTTCCTGCTGCCTTTCCGGACCAAGGAAAAAGGGAAGTACAATCCCTTTCTTTCAGTTTTATTTTTTCCTTTCCCCTCTCAGTCCCCCTGCCAGTGCTAAAAAGCGTGGCGGCAGTATGCAGTAGGAGGCAGTAATGGAGGGGCTGCGCCGGGCTGCGAAGCCTTTCTTGGCCGTGGGCCCGGCGGTACTGGTGAAGTGTCATTACCGGCAGCGTTGCTAATGGATCGGGTACGGCTCCACCGCTCACCGCTAATGAGAGCAGCTAAAGGCCATGGACATGGGTGATTAACTCCCCCACCGTTGCTACACATGGCCAGGAGGATGCCCTGGGATGGATGTTAGTGTGCGTTCGCATGTGAGCGTGACTGTGTGGCTCTGTGCATGTGAATTTAAGGTTATCACACCTCCAGGGCTGTCACACTCCGGACGGGGTGAGGCCTCCTGACACATTAGCACATTACCTTTCTGTGTCATCCCTTCTTTCCTCTCACCTTCCTGTCACTCTCTCCCCCCCTCTCGCTCGCCGCCTCTCTTTCAACCTGCTATCGTCGAAAAGGGCCTATCAGATTGTTGAAGTGACCTTCTCCCCGCTGAATCGAAACCATGCATACCAATTTTCCCCGGGACTTTAGGTCTTCGCCTCTCCTCCCCATTAACTTATCCGGCCGGCTCACCTGTGAGGCCCGCATGAAAGCAAATGAAGGGGGAGTGGGAGATAATTAGCAATATCAAAACCGCCCTGTCACGGGGACAATGTCCGTCTGAAATGTTATACTTCTCTGCAGGACAGCAAAAAGAATTTAAATTAGATTTAACAAGAAAATTTAATAAGATAAGATTTCTCCCTCCATCATAACCATTTGTTAACCTATTTAATGTGGCAGGATGAGCAGGGCATATTTCTGCAGTCGCTGCTGTGGCAAGTCAGGGAGATGTCAAGACCGGCTACAGAGAATCGGGTTGCTATGGTGATGAAGATGATTTTTGTCCAATTTCAACTCTTTTAATACTTCCTTGTCCATAGTCTGGGGACAGGTTTGGGTAATATAAAGCATCCCTAATTGGCCATAAATGGTGTTTCACTCTCGCAGCCACACACACACACACACAGTCATGCACACACACACACACCTGTGCCTGAAGCAGATGGCGTATGTTTGATGAACGGGAGGCCTGAATAGCTCCTTAACGAGGCTGGTGTGAGTAGACTCCTTAAGTCTCCTCTCCACCATCACTCTCCATGACACACACCTATAACTACAGTATAAATTCACACCGCAATGCAGCATCGCCGGCCTGAAAATCCATAGCATAGACAGAGCCGCTCCGGTACCGCGGCGGCCGAGGCCTCCGCACCACCACGGCGACACGTGGGGCGATTTATGCTCGGTGGGTCCAAGGATGAAGGGGCAGTTTAGGGTTCTGCATTCCACACCGACCAGGATTTCTCTATAAATTCCAGTTCTGGCGTCGGTGGAATGTAGCACGGCACATTAACATGTCTAAATGTCCGAATAAATCACGTGGCCGCAGCTCTGTCACTCAGTCTCCGCGTCTATCCATCCTCTCTGTGTTGACACGCCGCTCTGTTGTATCATCTGCAAGGTGAAGGATAACAGTTGGTCAAGGCGAGAGCATCCAGCTACTCAGCGCCGGTTATTAATGGCGGTGCAGCGCGGCGGGGGGATGGGCGCTGATGACTATTGATCTTAGCTGTGGGGCTCCAACACGATGGGAACTATTGGAAGTGCACACCAGCGGCTGTGAATCACAGCGCTGTGCCACTTTACTATGAAAAGCTCTTCATATCTCGGTCCCTGGGCTTTGTTAAGACCCTGCCGGCAGAACCAGTCACTTCTTTAAACACATTACTCCCAGCATGCTTTGACTTTACATAATCTGGCTGTTTCAGTGCTTGCTATTTCACTCTTCCACATGTGTTTGTGGATCTGGAGAGAAGCCGACGAGCCGCCCCGTCCTTGTACGACTAACTGTGTTCGTATTCTCAGCACAGAGTCCAACATGTTTCCGGCGGGTGTCGGACTCTGCAGAGGTTGCTGCTTGTCTACGATCCTGTTGATCGTCAGACCGTGACTTTCAGCGTGCACCAGGGCAGTCTGGAGTCGAGTGTGAAGCGACTGGAGTCGGTACCTGCAGGTTTGGGTTTCTGCTAGAAGCTGGTGGATTACGAGTGCCCTAAAAGTGGAGCATGAGATGGACGTATGGATTGGAGCAGCGTCAGCGGTAGTGCAGGAGTTGTAGTGGATTGTTGTAGTGAAGAGGAAGTTAGACTGGAAGGCACCTGATTCACCATTCGTCTGTGCTCCAGCCCTCAGCCATGGACATGAGCTCTGGGTTCTGACTAATAGAATGAGACGCCAGACACAAGCAGCTCAGCCTCAGAACAAGGCTGAGGAGCTCGGACTTCCGCCTGAACCAGCTGAGGAGGTTCAGGCGTCCTGGGCGACTTCCTTTAGAGGTTTTCTGGACACTTTCAAAAGGAAGGAGGCACCAGAGTAACTCACTGGAGGGATTACATATCTGGCC
>NW_007577737.1:876985-890034 GCF_000690725.1 Stegastes partitus | reverse complement strand
TACTTCACTGTTTATATGAAAATGTGAAAGATATATAACTTATCAAAAACTATTTTCGATTACAGCAGATTTGTTTTTAAAGAATTATCATCACCGTCGGTACATCACTGACAAACAGAAAAGCTCATTTTAATGTAGGTATGCTGTTGACAAACATAGTTTTCTTGTATTTCTAGAAGGCGAACCATAAATTAACAGAGAATTTCTCTGGATAACGACCTGCTGGTACATGTTCTGTTATTTTATGAACTTATTTAACATTTGCAGTTTTAATATTGTACCATTAAATTACAGAAAGTGTCCCATTTTTCATTATAGATGCAACAATAGATAACTGTGAATGCCCATTTCTCCAAATACAGACTTAACATTAAATAATGAGAAATCGTCCAGTTGAATTTTATTTATTCTACTGTTTAATTAGGTAATGAGCTGCTGGTGCTTACTCTGTTATTTTATGAATTTAGTACTCTCTAGGTCTAATTGTTTTATTTTTGCATATTTTGATTTGATTTTCACACATTTTTACGGAGCAAACTTTAAATTTACAGCTTGTTTTTCAACTCGCAGGCAAACTTTCACAAGTCTTTAAACATGTTCGACGTACACAGTAAAACTTAAAAATGCAGTAAAAGGGTTGTTCCTCCCTCAACAATTATCTTCAAGGTCTCGCAAGGACCAGAGCGCTTGGCGATGCTGGGGATCACCCAGGTGTCAACATGTGTTTCTGTTTGAAGACGGAGGAGCGCGCTCAGTTAACTTCCCCCCGCGCATGGGCAAAGGTTAAATATAACCATGCACAGTTATGGAAATGCAGAAAAACACGCTGTCCTTAACTGGCCCGCAGAAGACCAAACGGAAACGGCTCAGATAATAGAGGAAAGCACTTCATACAAATCTGTCTTCCAGGGACACAGAAACTGTCAATCACCGCTGTCACCATGACAACAGAGGCCCGGGTTCTACATGCCATGACAGGAATAGGATGGAGAACACAGAGGGAAGGTCACCTCTTGTCATGTCAAACACTATATCACTCACACACAAACACACACACACGAGCGCAGACACACTGACAGGCATGCAAACACACACACACACACACACACACACAAGACAAACATGCTAAAATGACAAAGTGAGCATATGCATATCCACACATGCACGGCGGCTAACAGGCACAAGAGGCGTGACAGATAGACTCCTGTTAAGTGGCGAGAGCTGGGAGATGGTAAATAAATCAGTAACTGAGCAATATGCACCAAACACGGTGAAATAAATCAGCCAGGAGCCCGGATGGCATGTTTATGTGTGCCATCCATAAACAGTGAGCCTGAGGTTCTTCAGCATTCTGTAATCAAGCTGTTGAAGCCCAGACGCACGACAGAACCGAGCCGGGGCGAGTTGAAAACAGAACATTTTCTGGTGAAGCAGCTTAAATTCCAGAGCAGTGACCGTCAGGCGGCACCGGTCCACGCTTCCTCGTTATGAGGGGAGCTTTTCCTCGCCACTCCTTTTTTGAGGCCTAACCCTCCCCGGTGCTGCAAAATAACACCGCGTTCTCGGAAAGCTACGGTCACCGCACCAGTGTCGCGGCTCGGGGCGAGCTGGGAACATTTGGTTCTTTTCTTGGAGAGAAGAAGGAAGCCACAGCCATACACAAACAGCCGCAGCGAGCCCTGGAACAGCCAAGAGTATTCTGAGGTGTGGCTTCTGCTTCGGCGGCCAGAGGCAGTCATGATAAGTTGTTGACTCTGGAGACGCTGCTCGCTGCAGGTGCTCTTCTGCGGTGAGGGCGAAGTCACGTGACTGGTCTGGGGCAATGAAAACAACCTCGCCACATGTGTGTACACTTGAGGAATGTGCTCAAAGCTGCAGCGCCGAGTCCAGTTTACTACGCAGATAGCTACAGATTCCGGCTACTAACCCCTCTTTTAACAGGCTTTCCCAATCAGACGGAATGAAAGGGATTTCACATCTGGCTTTACAGGAAACACGTCTCAGTTCCCACAGATGATCGAGCGTGGCATGCCGTGTGTGCAGAAGTCATACTACACGGCACGTTGCCTTAGGAGAGCTAAGCAGGCAGAACAGGGGAAAGAGGGTAAAGCAGAAATGAAAAAGGGAAGGAGAGTGCCTTAACCCACTTTCTCCTATAATACAAGCCGTCAAACATCAGAAGCCATCATCATAGATTAGCCTGTCTCTAATCCTGGCTGTTAGCACAGCTGGGGCAGATTAGGGAGGGGGCATTCCTGACAGAGCCAACATGGCGTCACAGTCGCTGACAGCTCACCTGGAAACACATGGGTAACTGTACAATACAGCACTGTTTCAATCACACACACACACACACACACACACACACACACACACACATAGAGAGATCAAACGCAGTGCCGGAGCAAAGCTGTCTGCTTGCCTGCCCCCGGGCAGCAGGGTTAGGGCAGGAAGTCAGGCTTCAGAACTGTGTGACACCTCTAAGTCGACTTGATCCTGAAACAGGGGGGAGTTCATGGTTTAGGGGCCAGCGCCTGTAAGTGAGTGAGTGTGTGTGCAATGAGGGAAACTGATGGAGTGATAGATTTGACGTGTGATTTACGGAGTGAGGCAGACGCAAAGTGTGAGGAAGAAACAGAAATTAGAGGGTGAAAGTGAGGAAGGTGGAGAACAGAGCGCCCTGTCACACTGCTAAGCTTCACAGGAAATCTGTTTAATGTGGAAGATCAGGGAGGAAATACGCTCTCTCAGTGTTTGGCGGCGAACGCATGCAGTGTAAAACAAATGATACGGCAGCTCCGTGGCTGAGCACATGTGGCGACAGCCTAAGAAGCCATGGCTTCCTTGAAAGGAAATGTAAGATCTCTCTCTGACTCCGTGCGTACTTGGTTTGGGAACTAAATGAACAATGTTCGCCCCGAGATAAAAAGCCTCCGACGTGGTCGTCCTGACCTGCACCAACAGTGCAGCGGACACCTGCAGCTCTCCTTCTAAACATTCAATTTTCTGTCTCGCCTCTTAGGAGCAGATGGAGACTTTTAGATATCCTGGATGTCAGCGCTGATAAGGTGAAAAGGAAAAACAGCTGGTCACAAATAAGGAAATGAAGATGGGAGATGAAGATACGACCGGATTTGGTTTCAATTTCGTCTCAGAAACACGGGACGGGAAAGTCACAGGTTCTTCCAAAAGACTGGAAGTATGTGAATATTTTTATCCACCTTGTAAATAAAACGTTATGATGAAAGTGGATTTCAACTGAAGTTTTCGGAATGCTTTGTCAACTGCTGTGTTAATATTACACCACAGCCACAAAACGCACATGTTCAATAACACTTTAAATTAGATCTGATTTAAGGATATAAACTTTACATTCACACATTAACAATCAATCGTCAATTACTTGTTAAAAACTGACTGAGTTCATCAAACCATTTTAAAACCACTGACACCTCGGTTTCTATGAGCGTTACTAGAAACTTAAATAACTCAGTGAGCACTAGCTGGGACTTCAACATGAATTTCAAGCTGTAAACTGATGATATTGGCTCTGATTGTCTGTTCACGTGAAGCTACTTACATCAACACAAATTTGTTTTTGTATTTTAATACCGTAATTTCCAGACTATTGAGGCACCTAAATATAAGCCACACCCACTGACTTTAAACAGAAAACCAGGTGTGTACATATAATAATAATAAATAAAATAATAAATAAAAACTACAGCAGCCTACCAGGAAAAGTCATTGATCGCTATCTTCATCTTCCTCCTGCACTAAAACCACTAAAGTCGTCTTCTTCAGTGTCAGAATCACTTCCTCACACACTTCCTCAGTCTCTCTGTCGTTGTCGCTCTCAGTGTCACTTTGGTCTCGAGGCAAATCCACAAAAATCCATAAATTAGTGGCATCATTGTTTAAGCCGCAGCGTTCAAAGCGTGTGAACAAAGTAGCTGCTTATAGTCCGGAATTTACGGTAATTTTTCCAGGTATAAGTTGACACAGAGACCTTTAGAGTCACACTGCACCAGCAACGTAGTCTGCACAAAACACATTAAATGTTTTATATAAAACGTCATAAATAAGGAACAGGCTGCCAATCAGAACCGTCCAGTATGTGGACAGTAGTTAATAAAACATGTGAAACTGGGCTTCCTGCTGTAACATGCATGTACTTAGAGTTTATTGGTTCGACTACTTTGAAGGTAGAAGATGTCCTCTGAATAGAAGCAGTGCAGGCCGTTGGCGTGTGTTCTGAACTCAGTATTTCAGGATGTGCAGCAATAACAAGATTGTGGGTCTAATCCCTGCTCACATCGTTGGGTTTTATTTATTTTATGGGGTATTATTTGTTCACTATTGCAAATCCTGGTGAAACACAGTCTGAACGCTAACATCCAGTGTCTTTAAATACTTTGATCGTGCTCCGAGCGTCTTCTTAACGGTGAACGGAGTGACTTTTCACACGTCTCTTCAAAGTGAAAGTGCTCACTGGAAACCATCAAGCTACACGAAAAAATTACTTCACTTCAAATCGCTCCCATCTGCAGCTGTTCAGCGACTCGCTGCCTAAACCCGAAGCATGAAACACAACAAACAGCTGCACAACGTCCAGGATTAAATCAGAATTAGATGTGTTGGACAAATATTACATTTCAAACGAAACGTGGCCCGTTTGCTTTTACCAGCAGTGATGTAATGCTGTGAAGAGGCTAAATGACCCGCAGCGTTATGCCGTTAACGTAAAACATGTTTCCCCAAGTCTCCCAGCAACGAACCTTCATGGTTACATAAAACACAATAATCCTAAACTGTGCACGTATCTGGATACGTGCTACTTAACCTCGACTCCATCAGGCCAGGAAATCCTATCGCTAACAGAAATACATCTACAGTCAATCCATCATCCGTCCGTCCATCCATCCATCCATCCATCCATCCATCCATCCATCCATCCATCCATCCATGCATCATCTCTACACCTTAATCCTCACTAGGGTCGTCGGGGGCTGGAGTCTATCCCAGCTGACTCAGGGTGAAGGCAGGTTCACCTGGACAGGTAGCCAGTCTATCACCTCAACCTCAACATGTTTCTGGACTGTGGGAGGAAGCCGGAGAACCCGGAGAGAACCCACGCTGCACGGGGAGAACATGGAGACTCCACGCAGAAAGATCCCGGGTGTTCTTACGGAGACATGAACCAGCGACCTTCTAGCTAACCACCGAGCCACCTTGTTGCCCTCCCATTCACATAGTCTGGGATAAAGTTGCTGTTAATTCTACAACAAGACACAACGTGTTCGGGTGTCTGTTCATCTGACTGTCTCGTTCTCTTGAGCTACTCGAGGAAATGTCTTTAAATTTGGTGCCAACATCTACTTGAACTCAAAGATGATTCGATGTTGATATTCAAAGGTCACTGTTGTCACACAGAACATGTTGTCGGCCATAACTGAAGTATTAATAAAACTCACACGTCTGATAGCAGGAAATAATGAGGTGATGACATTTTATATCCATAAGATCAAAGATCAGCTTCACCGCGACCTCGTAATGTTCCACAAAAACACTTTTCTTGCTCGATGCCAGAACTCAGAAACAGAGAACAGAGGTGAATGAAACTGTTGGAAAGTGGTAATTCTAGTTTTCATGTTTAAGAGTCTGAAAGGCCAAGGTCTTAGACATTTCGAAGGATCCCTGAAAACACTGATTTTCTCCAGCAAACATGTGCATTTACAGCTGCCTACCACGGCATTGCCTTTGTGTTATCAGGGTTTTGGTAAAACACCAGCTACTGGGCTAATCTCTCCCTAATTTGTATAAGGTCATTGTTTTTTTGTGTGCCTGAAATCCCAAAGAAACCCACATTTTGCTCAGTGGACGGCATCATTTGTGGAACTGGCGGTCAGCAAACACACCTTTAACTCCATCTCATCAGACAATAAGATCAGGTAATACTGTTTAGAATCAACAAGTGTAAAAGTGACATAGCAACAGCAACCTAATGACCTGATGCAGCTTGTTCCTTTTCTTGTTTGTTCTGTTTCTGCCTTTTTTCCAAATTTAAGAGAAGGTTTTATGACCTGACATGACTGTGTCTTCCACAGATACAGTCGTGACTCGATAATCTGACACTAAATGTAAACTCCTTCTATGTCGGATAGCAAGGCTGTCGGATTGTCAAGACGGAGGTCCAGATACAAGGAGGGCTTGATGCTGGAAGGCTCATTAGTTGTTAATTATTGTTCATAGTTGTTATAATAACTAGTAGGGCTGGTCCCAATAGCACTTTCTGGATATTCAGGCCGAATTAATCATGAATATCTGAATATTCAGCACGGTCGGGGGACACTTGGCCGTCATGTCGGAGTCAGAATCCAAGGCTGTCGCTATGTTAAGGCTGTTTTATGGGTTCTGTTTTTTTTTCCTAAAAACCTGTCGGAGAGCAAGGTTTAGGATTGTTAAGGGTCAGATTATCAAGTCACGACTGTATATCTAAAGTACGACATTAGTGTGGTGTTCTCATGAAAGAAGGATTTCAGAACACTGATACAGGTTATTTTGAGAAGCTTTCACCATGATTTGCACGAGCTGCGATCCAGGAGGAGATAAAGACGCCTGTCAATATTTGCTCGGTCATCGATGAGCAAATGGATCGATGTGGTCTGTGTAACTGTACCAGTAGGGCATGGATTGATTTAAGGAGAAATATCATTACCACAGAGACATAAAGAAGAGGCTGGAGTTTGTGTTTTCAGCACTTTGTCCATCTATCACAGAGTGGGAAAGTGTAAAAGGCAAAACCCAGAGAAAAGTCCACCAACGTCTCATAAATCTCGCTGCTGCAATCCCACAGTAATAACTGAAGTTATCCTCCTTGAGTGCATCAGCATTTTTTCTTTTTTTCTTTTTCTTTTTTTTTGTCAACTCTGAGGTGTTTGTGTGGGATT
The DNA here is from genome assembly GCF_000690725.1 of Stegastes partitus. NCBI lineage: Eukaryota > Metazoa > Chordata > Actinopteri > Pomacentridae > Stegastes > Stegastes partitus. Next base: position 883,084 of record NW_007577737.1, on the reverse strand, counting down.
CACTGTGTACTCACACTTCCTGTAGTGCCCAGGGACAGATGGTTCATCTGCTGGGTGAGAGGCCCCATCATGCTGGCAGGCTGCATGGACATAGTGTGGTCCATGGCTGGCGTGATCACTGCACCCTGGAGGACGGAGGTAGAGGACAACACCAAGGTGAGATGAAGGACGGAGCAGAAGAAAGGATGGAGATGGAAGCAGAAAATCCTTCTCCGACTCATACGCAAACTTCACACGATCCTAGCCAGAGTTAAAACTACTCTGATTTGCTTTTAGCTTCCACAGAGTCACCAGGTGAGTGCTATCATCCATCCATTATCTCTACACCTTAATCCTCACTAGGGTCACGGGGAGCTGGAGTCTGTCCCAGCTCAGCATGTTTCTGGACTTTGTGGGAGGAAGCCGGAGAGAACCCATGCTGTGAGAACATGGAGACTCCACGCAGAAAGATCACCGGGAGGCGAACCGGCGACCTTCTAGCTGCGAGGTGACGGTGCTAACCACCTTACAGCCCGAGCAGGAGGACAGGTGGAAGAAAAGCAATAAAAGCAGAGGAAGAGCGAAGGGTGTGGTCCAGGCAGAGGTGACACGAGGACGCCACAGCCAGAGAGGAGGAAGGAAACAGGGACAGTGTCAATAAACAGCTACAGAACACAGGGACACGCTCAGATCGATGCACTCTACTGTCTTTGGTCCATCAAAACCATCGATATGTGCTGCTGGTGTATCAGCGGTGCAGGTCTGAGTGCTGGGAGAGGATGCCTCCCCTCCCTCCCTCCCTCCCTCCCTCACTCTCCAGCCTCCCCTCTTGATGTAATGCACGGCGTGTTTTCCCTAACGGGCGGATGAAAACGCTGGAAGCTTCTTTTTCACGGTGCAGTGAAACATGAGGGAAAGTGATGAAACCATTGTTGCTCTTTCATCCCTTGTCATGATAGCTCCATTTCCCCAGCACTGAAGCCTTGGGAGGAAAAAAACACAACACACAACACAACACAGCCCTGTTCCTCTGTTCGGCTCGCCTCTCTTCTCACTCTGTGTGTTTGTGTGTACGCCTGCGACACACTGTGTGCGTCGCCGTTTGTGCGCGAGTGTGAATAAGACTGACAGCGTCTTATTTGTGTGTGTGTGTGTGTGCCATTTTAATAGTGCACGTTTGCCAGTGTGTGCATATGCGCACCCCACTGGTGACTCTGTGTGGGCCTATTGGAGAACAAACTGTGCAGACACAGCCTGTCAGAACCGCTCTGCTTGTCGACTCCCTGCACTCGCAGCACAGCCAGCTCACTCTCCTCCTCACCCGCCTCCCCCGTCGCCCTCCCTCTCCCAGCTCCGTGTGAGCCTTCTTGGAGTTACAACCTCTAAAACAAAAAGAAGTAAACTGGGAGGGATACTGGGAAGTGTTGCTTTTAGTGTTCAAACTTTAGGTTCCACCAGACAAACTAGTTCTAACACAGAGATGATACCAAATATTCACATCCACTAAAAGCACAAAACAGACAAAAGCAATGTTTGTTTGATCATTTATGAAATGCTTACCGTTAGGAGAAAGGGAAATATGGTCTAAATATCTGACCTGAACGTCTATTTAACCCTCTGAACCCCAAAACCTGTCAATGGATTTAAAAGGAATGTGAAAAAAGAAAAAAAAAAAATAACACCATATATCAGAGCCCGACATGATAAAAACTAAGAAGCTCTTTCAACTTTCTGACTCTCCTTGAACCTGTCCCAACAAACAAATCTAACTTTATTCTGCACATCTCTTATAGAAATTCATTAAAAATGAACCGTTACCCAGATTCTATTAAAAAAAATAAATAAATAAAATTCTAAATATTTTTGCACAAATGTGAAGCCGGTGTTGATGTAGCTGTGACCAACATTAACAGGAAAAAAAATCAGATTCTCCTGCTGAACTGGACTGAAATTACACAGAGTAGACAGCAGACAAGTGTGGAAACAGAAGCTAAAATGTGAGTAGAAAATGTTTTGATTTTGTTCCCAGCTGTGGGAAAAGTGTTGCACATGTTGATTTAAGATTCTGTCAATTTTCGTAAAATAATAATAAAAAACCCCTAAGAAATTTAACTAATTATTTCAATTTTCAGATTCATGGCATTATAAATGTGTTATTCTTGACATTTCTGAGTTTTCTTACTAGAAAGTTAGACTTGAGGACATTATGTTGGACTCTTTACCTCGCTAACTGTTAGCAGTTTTGTTAATGGACTGAAATTTGTCTTTGGCAGCTCTGATTTTAAAACATGTTTATTCTTTATTCATACTAACCAGCCTGTATGTTCTGACTGCAGTGAGCGATTATCTCCTGAGATGTTCCTGCTGTAGTTTAATGCTACACTTGTGGTCGTCGTATCAGAAACTGTGACTGTAAATGTTCACATTTCAGTGAATGTTTAGAGAATATTTTTGGCAGCGCTGATGAGCCGGATTTTACTTACAGACTTACACACACACACACACACACACACACACACACACGCTTTCTTACACCTCATGCACATCGTTTTTCACTCACATGCAAATGCTCCCACGCTTCCTACATGTTTAATTTTGTTCGATGTTTTGTGTATGTGTCTATTTGTGTCTGTAATTTACATGTGTGTTTGTTCCTGCTGGTGCCTCTTGGCCAGCTCATGTTTGCAAATGAGAACGGGTTCTCAAACCTTTTTACCTGGTAAAATGAAGGTCAAATAAAATAAATAAAATAAAATGAGCAGTGTTTTATTTAGTGATGCTCGTCGGTTTAGGCTTTTCACTATTATGTAGGCATAATAACTGTTGGAAAACAATCAAAGTGTTGCTGTTTGAAAGTATTTCATATTTGTAGAAGCCTCGTTAAGAACTGAATTTAATTAAAAGTAGGCTAAAAATGCAACAAATCCATATTAGAACAGTGGTGTAGGTAGTAGATGAATTATGTAGATATTACTTAAATATTCCTCGAAATAAAGTAAAGGAAAACTATTGAATTAATCATGAAAATCAAGTAGATGCAACAGTATTTTGAGTGAAATTTACTATCAAAGATTGTCAGTAATGTTATTGTTTTTGATTAAAAACATTCTTTCTGGCACGTAAACTTTATTTGACATTTTTCTGGGTAAAAATTACGAATATAAGAATTTCTGTGTGGAAATTGTTACCGAGCTTTTTTTCAAGTAAAGGGCACTCTGAATTTTTTTTCAGCGTCGTCGTGGTTGCACTGTTTCCGTAGAGGTGCAGGACTTTATTGTTTTTATACACGTTAGAGTATTCGTGTCCATATACGTGACTAATTTTCATGCTAGGAGGTGTTTTACTGTGAAATATTGCATCATGTTTCCACATGCTTTGTCTACAAACTTCAAAAGTACAAATTTTCACAAAGCAATTGAGTAAAAAGCTTTTAATGTGAGAACTAACCCGGAATGGAAACCCTCAGTACTGACTGTGATGGATGAATGAGGAAAAAGGGGAACTGAGGAGAGAGAGACCGAAAGACGGTGTGAGGACAGGAGGGAGGTGATTAAGGAGACAGCCGATGGAGGTCACGGAGAAGACGAAAGACAGACGGGGTGGAGGGAGGAGGAAGAATTAGAGAGAGAGAGAGAGAGTGTGTGTGAGGAGACAAAGAAGAGAAGGCAGAAGGAAGGAGAAGGAGAAGGAGGCAGAGGGAGGCGGCAGGAGCTGTGGGCTACCTGTTACCGATTCAGCCTCTGACAATGCCGTTATAATGGGAAAGGGAGAGCAACGGAAAGGCTTAATTCACAGACGTGTCAGGGAGAGTTAAGCCGATTTGTGATTTCGATTTTCTGTGTTTGTGAGACTGAGTGTCTGTGAGAGAGGGGGGTTTGTAGTGTGTGTGTGTGTGTGTGTCCCACTGTCTGTCTGTCTGGCTGGTTGTGCGTCCGTCCGTCCGCCGACAGGAAAGAAAATGAGAAAAAGATTGACACAAATGGAGAATATATGTTTGTGATTTGTCCTCTGCGTGTGCGAGGGAGATAATGGACGTATCTGTTACACATGTATGAAATGATGTTTGCAGAGCTCCTCAACGTATGCACGTGTTGTAGCGTGAGTGTGTGTGTGTGTGTGTTTGTGTGTGTATGTGTGTGAGAAAAACCCATCTTGCTTAAGCTGCTATTGATCTGGCTCCAGACAGCAGATGAGATGATATCAGCTCCCTGGTTGTAAAATACATTGATATACACTCAACGGCCGGAGACAACGTACAGTAAATAAGAAATCCTGTAAAAAAAAAAAAAAAAAAAATCTTACGAGCAGCAGTGTTTTTTAATGACCACTCATTACGGCTGATCGCTATCAGCTGATATTCATTACCTGCTCTTTACGTTGGCTGACCAGGAACAACAACAGTAAAACAGGTGAGGCAAATACATAAACGTCACACAAACGGGTTTTACTGCCGGATCCGTTAAAGATGCAGGAGCCTGTGGAGATCATTTAAAGCTAGAGTACGCGATGTAGTCCATTTCTGTTGTGTTTGTCTGAAAGACGTCCCGGCAGCAACGAATAAATCAGCAAATCTGTTATTTGTGGCAGTCACAGGCCTGTAAAAAGCCCATTTAATCAGCGCATTCAGTCAGAACAGCTGATTGGATGGTTGATCTGCCTGCTACCTGTCTACCTGCACAAGCTCTGCACTCAGCTGGTGATCAGATTGCACAAGAATGGCAGATAAAGGGCAGCTAGATGTGACAAAAACCTGCAGTTTGCATTTGTATTTGTGCATCTTTTCGTCGTCTCCATCTTGTTTGCAATGCAGCCGGGTTGTTTAAAGCTATTTGTCTTATGTGAGTGTTTGGTGGCTTGATGCTGGACATGATGGGGGATGTCGTCCAAACACGAGGTAGCTTAAACGTCTCACTCCTTCTTGTGGATTAAACCTCCAGCTGTGTTTCCGAGGAAGCTCTGAGGGAAGTCGGTGGGTTTCTTTTTTCAGAAATCTAGCTTATTCTAGTTTTAACATTCTGATCCAACACAGAAATCAGATGCATTCAGCAGAACAGTGAGTTTGGCCTACGAGGAAGTTGTGTTTTTATAAAGCTAAACAGTTTTTTGGAGGATGATTTCTGTCGAGGTGAAAGTCCAGAATTTCAACTAGTTTCATGAATACAATGATTTAATTGATGGTTGTCTTGAAAACAGACGAGGAGTCTACTGGAGCGAAAAATAAAATCATTAAGCGTTGTGGTTTTTACTACTTCTCCTCTGCAGAAGTTCCCAATAAAAAAAATCCTGTACAGACCAATAATAGCATCTGATTGTGAAGCCTGATCAGTATCAGGACTAAACATCCCGGCGTCCCCGCAGCTGAACATTTTGCTCATCTATCAGGGCTGCAGGTTGTGATATCCAACGTTATTGCCTATCTACGCTTCAGCCTGGTGCTGATGTATCACCACCTGCAGGCCAAGCCTTCACTCTGAGTGAAAACAGCTTGAGGCCACAAAGAGAAGTTCACACGCTGATTCTCACCTCGAAGGCCCTGATGTTTCGCTGCTTGCAAACAGACATCTGGTTACTGAGACCAGCGTAGCGTAGCGTCCAAACAGTGCGCACGGAATCACTACCGGCCGGGTAGGAAGCAGGCACGAACACGGGAAAGTTTGAGAAATTGAATGTGCCTCCTGTCAGGTGAAATGTGAAAGTCGGGGAGGAAAAGACAGAAGAGAGACGCATTAAAAGCCTCGAGAATGTCAAACAACGACCGAGGCTGTTCTCCCGAGTCTTTGGCTAAAACAAAGCATCACTTGTGCCGCTCACATGAAAGAGGACCTGCGCTCAACTCGACACATTCCTCGCCGTATTTGACAGTCGGTTTTCTCCGCGTGAGGTTCTGTGGTTTGGATGCTGGTGCTGGTGGGTGTGTGTGTGTGTGTGTGTGTGTGTGTGTGTTGGTGTGTTTTGTGTTGGTGCAAATGAGACGTGAAACGCTGCAGGACTCTGCGTGGTGCCGGGTTTGAGTAGTTCTGCTAAAGTCTCGGTGCTGCGTAGATATTTCTCCATCTTCAGTAACACACACACACACACACACACACACACACACACACACACACACACACACACACACAC
>NW_007577737.1:827931-875734 GCF_000690725.1 Stegastes partitus | reverse complement strand
CAGCCAATGAAACACAACATATGCTGTTAAAAAGACGTGTTGCTACCACTGTTAGCATGTTTAAAATGAGCGTGTGAGGTATTGTAGGTTGAACTTACAGTCCTAAATGTACGAACAGAGGTGGATTCTGGGAATGCTGATGTTGTGTCTGAAAGCAAGAGACGGATCTAAACTACTCATGTCATCAGTCTCGTTGTTTATGACCATAAAACGCTCGCTCTGCAAAAAGAACCCGCTAACTGGTCCTCATTGAAGAAGACATGCTATTTGGATGGATTTGCAGCGTGTGTGTGTATGTGTGTGTGTGTGTGCGGTGTGTGTGTGTGTGAGGGGATAACGCTGCTAGATGAAGCATGTAACAGTATTTGTCATGTCTTCGCGGGAGGTCCGTTCTTCTCCACGGTCGGACTGCGCTCGTTTATCAGCCGTTCTCCCACTGCCTCTTTTTTTTTTTGTAGACAAACGGATCATTTCACTCGTAAGGATCTCTCCAGAATATTTACTCGATTTACAAAAGGGAAAAAAAAAAAAAAAAGATTAGAAATCCAATTAAAAAACACAGCCAGCTAATAAAGCCTGCCCGCCAAAGCATAGCGGCTTTTGTCTCGAGATGTGTTTTTTTTTTTTTTGCACAACTATCTCAAAATTTGTCGAGGTAATATCCAAAAAGCTTGTGGTGCCGCTAAATCTCCCTGCAACAACATCGCTCTTATATGTCTGAAACTTTAACCCTGAACAGACGATTTTTTTTATTTTGCTGGCACAGCCGCTGCAGTTGTACTCTGAAAGGGCAAAAAGAAAGAAAGAAGCAGCAGGGATGGAGGGAGAAAGGAGAAAAGAGAGGGAGATGTATAGAAAGACACTGCAAGGGTCGAAAAGATGGAGAGAGGAGAGAGATAGAGCGAACTCAAGGACGACCGCGGCCCCGTCTCAGATTCTGCCTCGACAGTCAAATCCACGAGACCGACATAATGTTCCCTCGCTGAATCCGCGGAGCGTTTTTAATGTCAAGCGGGGGAGATGGGTATCACGCAGTGCACTGATTCACCCCTATCCGATGAGGGCAGATAGTTACGGTTCAGTTCTAAGAGGGGCCTATTCAGAGCTCGTGCCAGGGAGAACCGGCTGGGGCGCAACGGAGAGGAATTCAATAACTCACCTCCAGTATGGAAGGGCCAGCGCACTCTGGGAGAACGCACACTTGAAGCACATAGAGTGAGGAAAATAAAAAATAAAAAAAAAAAGGAGGAGGATGGATAAGTCATGGGGAAAGACAGGCTGGCATGGCTGCAGTTCCTCCGACGCTCTTTGGCAGTGTGGAGTGAATTTGAGAGTGTGTGTGCGTGATTGATGACCTGCACATAAGTGAGATTTACCATCGCGTGGAACGTGTTGCTGCACTCTAACAATGTGTTTCGGCTGTTGTGTGTCCGTGTGAGCTGCACAGATGTGTTTGTCATTTGGGGGCCTTTAGTTCTTCGGTTTTCTCCACGTCTACTCGTGTAGCTCTGACCGATAGGGGAGAGAAGTTGTACTGTTCTGACATCCCACGGCTAACCGCCAAACAGAGCAGAGAGGGGACGAAGGAGGGAAGACAAATGATAAAGAGAGGGAGAAAGACGGCTGTAGCCTCATTCAGCTGTTCGCTTCTTTAAAAAAAAGACAAACAAACAAAAACAATGCTGTCACTTTATATCCATGCTGACTGCATCTCGCCCATTAATTGAGGATAAACAAATTTTGAAACCCGTCCTCCGCTCGCCGTCTCTTCCTCGCGGCGAACACGGTGCAGCTCCTTCGTGGGATGAAGTCCAGTTTCGTATGGATGGACTTGTCAAACTTAATCTAGTTCGATACGAACGAACACCTTAGCCGGAGCGGCGCACGCTGCAACGCTCTCTGCTCGCCGTGCAACCGGCCGGCTTGATTCGCTGCCACTCAGTACATCATCTGCTATTTCCAACAAATTATCGTTTAAAGTTTACAAAGCGACTGTAAGGAATAAATCAGGAGAAACTAATCAAAATAAGGTAACGAGTCGATGCGGTAACAGAGAGCGGCTAATTACCAGGGTTTTTAACAATGTATGACTCAGACACCAGCTAAAGCAAAACAACAAGCTCATTGCTTCTGTATCCCCACACTGTCCATCCCCACTGGTATCACAGAGGGTGCATGTTCTGGTTAGGTGCAAGCAAAATGCACAGATAACTTCCACTAAGCATAAGAAGCCTCCAATGAAATATCAAAACAAACAGCCTGTCACGGACCCTAAAAGAGAGTTAAGTCTCGGTAAATACATCCCGTTAACGTGTGGTGTTTCCCACGAAGCCGGACTACAGGGGGACATGAAAGGACACCAGAACATGATCAGTTTTGCACATTTACTCTAGTTGGAAACAAATACAATTCACCTCTATGACAAGTGGACTGTTGTTTTTTAACACAACAGCTGATGTATGCTCAGCTCTCTGTTGCCAGCAGCAACCACCAGTAGAGGAACAGCTCCACCGTTAAGCTGAAGTTACCGGCTAAGAGCTGCTTTGTCAGTTTTACAACCACATAAAAACTTCATCTGCACTGTCTGACTAGTGTCTGTACAATGCTTTTTGTTTTTATTTCTTATTGCTGTCTAGTTATTAGTGGCTTTAATCTGAATGTCTCTATATGTCAGCGGCCAAACTGTTTGTGGTGAGCTGTGAACGGAGCAGGGGTGCACACAAGGTTCACATTTGTTGACCTGAAGTATGCTGGTTTCTGTGGGTGTAGATAATTATCACCGACCGAAAAATCTTGGGCAAAAACTTCATCATTCAAGATGTTTCATTCCAGTCGATATCGATGATTAATGACATTATTTACTGACCTGTTTTTAATAAAGGTTCTACTTGAACTTAACCCCTTTAGCCTCGTGTACACAGGTGATAATTTTAATGTTGGTGCATCAATTAAAAACACAGACGCATGATGTCAAGTCCTCACAGCAGGCGCCTTGGACTGCACTGCTTATGTGAGGTGATAGGGGACACGGGGTCATGGGGGATTTAAACCCATCTCACAACCACCGAGCCAATGACGAGATCCCTAAGGAGCCACAGACGAGCACGCCTGGGAAGGCCTGCACAGAGGCCACGAGGAGAGGCTCCATTTGCAGGGATGATAAGCTGTACTCGGAGGTTATTGATGCTGAACTTATGCTTTCATAGGAGTTTGCATCTGACGTACAAAAGTTAAGCTATCAAACATTTTCCTTATCGTTTTATTGCCCATGTCTACGTTTTTTAAAAATAAAAAACAATAAGAAGTTGTCCTCATCCAATCAGACAAATCAGCCAAATTATAGCTCAGATGGTTCCATTTAACACATTAACTGGTGTAGCTGTTCAGCCTGGGCTGATGGTCTAACACTTTTTATTCTCTCCTCCTTTTCTCCGATGACCAACGTAAAAGCTCGTCGCCGTCTCCACTGCTGCTAAATCCAGTAATCTCTCCCGTTCGCCCTTTTATCTTTTGTCTCTTAACTTTACGTTGGCGTCTAGCGTTACATTTTTTCCATATTTTCCGGCTGATGTCCCTTCAAAATATAAGCACATCCGTTTGATGTTAAATAACGAAATTCAAGTTATTTTTGGGCTTTTTTTCCCCTATTATTTGACGGGAAAGCCAAGAGAGAGACAGGAAAGTGGGGAGAAGAATGGGCAGCAAATGGCCACGGGCTGGATTTGAACCCATGACCGCTGCGTTGTGGACTAGAGCCCCTGTACTGGGACGCCAGCTCAACCCGTTAAGCTATAACGAAATGAAAATATAAACAATAATACATGACAGATTCAAGTTAACACATTAACTAATACATTAGAATAATAACAACATTCAATAACTACTGAATAAGTCACATTGACGTTAATTACAAGTGGACTCTTGGTAACGTCATCGAGGTCACACAGGAAGTTTCTTGTAGAAATTTTTAGTGGTAAATTAAATGTTTTACTTTCTTGTAATGAGGACTCTTTCTATATGTTTTTCCAGTGTGATGACAGTGTTGTACGTCTAATCAGTGCTATTCTGTCCTATTGTAGGCGGTCAGACCGGCTAGCTCTGACCTCTTCCCCTTCCACGCTCGGCCGCCTCCATATTGCGCCGACACCAGGAGCGCCATCGCACGACGCTCCGCTGGTTTAACATGCAACGCGAGGAGGGAGCCACCAAATCGCAGCACAATCAATTGGCTTTTAATGCCTTGAGTAGCCCCCCAAGCCTTCGAGGCTAGGACGCTCGGCTAATGTGATGCGATTCGCTGAGCTGATGGCAGACTGTGAGTGTGTGTGGAGGGCGGTCTGCCGTGGACGTAGCTGGTAGTCGATACGACATAAAGGGAGACAGTCTGCTAGCTATGATCCACTGACGGCCGTGACAGCTGGGGTTAGCACCTAGCAGCCGTTTGGTGACAGAAAGAGCCTCTGGAACACAATGGGGACGGGGCCATGGGGACAGGAGCGGCCACATGGCTACTGCTGGCACGAGGAGACGTATGCCGCAGTACAATGTGGCTGCTGGTTAGTGGCTGCTGCTGCCAAGGGCTCCACGAGGCCTCATGACATATGGCCGGAAGATGGATTGCCGTCGGGCATTGGTAGGGAACAACCAGTATGGACCACACATATGGTAACACATAACACGTAGCGTGCACACAAACATGGATGGTGAGGCTGTGTACAGTCTCTCTACGCGCTGACAGATAAACCAAAACAACACAGAGAAGATGCCAGAAGACGAAGAAAACGGGATGCACGTTTAAATAAACACGCATTAGTGCAGCCTGCATGCACATGCACACACACACACACACACACACACACACACACAGAAACACACAAGCAGACAGCGCTGCACATGCTGAGCAGTCACGCCATCAGATGCCTCCGTCACTGTTGTCATTCACCTGGTAGCGCTGCCCATCCCCTGACATCTTCACTCTCACAACAGGCAAACACAGCGGCAGAAATAGGCAGCTTGTTAGCGGGCTAGCGTTAATCCAGTGTGAAACCAGTGTCACCTGGAACACCTGACTGAGGAGGTGGTAGAGTACAGGAGGGAGGAGGTGAGTTAAGACACTCGGAGTGAAGTCTGAAAGGCAAACTGTGGAGGGCAGCTGCAGCTGGGTGTGGTGTGTGTGTGTGTGTGTGTGTGAGTGTGTCTGGCTAGCTGGTGGCCTGCTGCGACCAGATTACATGTTCACTGTCCCACAGCGGGAGTGGAAGTGAGATGGGTAGGACTGAGTGGTAAATGGCCTCAGCGGGAGGCCACGCGGCTGGTTGAGCACTCCGCCAGCCAGCCAGCCAGCGACTGCTGGACCATCAGTCCGGTGTTTTGCAATTTGTTCAGTGGCAGGGATACACAAGCGTCCGTCCTCTATGACTGAAGCTAATAATCCCGTTGACAGATCGCTTCAGGCAAACATCATTTCTCATGTAAATAATAAACGAGTTAATTTTATTTCTTGGACTTTTATTTAATGATAATTCACCTCTTTGTGTAACTCCCCCCATTTTACTTTTCATTTCTAGGGAAACACAACGAATTAATGTAATAAATTGATGACACAGTTATTGTATATAATTATAATAATAATAATAATAATAATAATAATAATAATAATAATATAGAAACTGCAGTTGTTGCTCCTCCATATCTTCACTTCGCTCTCGACTACTTCCAGAACACCTCGGGTCATAAATCCTACTGGTAAGGTGCTACCTATTCACCCATATACATATTCATTTACTCATAAGCACATAGCAGTAAAATCTGATATTAAAGCGTGATTTAAAATACGCGGCTGTGTGATACATTAGAGGTAGCTTAGGCTAAAAAAAAAATAAAAAAAAAAACTCAAGTTACCCCTGGGCTGGTAATTTCCTCTCCAAAGAGAAAATAATTTACTGTATCAATAAAATTACAACCGAAGAGCCATATTTACTCTCTTAATGCGTTCGGTACCGCGATGCACTTCTGAGGTGGTTCATCACGGACATGCAACACGGTGCTGGAGTCGATCAAACCGCTAACGTAGCAGCAGCAGTTAAGAACTGTATTTATATGTGATGAAGGGAAGCTGTTTTAGAGTTGTATGCTGCTGTTGCCCTTGAATGCCAGCCCGTCTCAGTGTGGGAATAAACGCAGAGCAACGAAGAACAAAAGTACAGCGAATGTGCTTCAGGGGCCACAAAAGGCCTGAAGCAAACGCTGAGGCCTCTGGCAGAATGACTTAAAGCCTCTAAGCAACAAAATGAAAGCATTTATGTTGCTGGGATCAATTAAAAGAAGTGAAAACTATTTACTACACCGCTAATGCTCTTTTGCTGGTAGAAGCAAACACGTTTTTAAACAACGCTGCAGGTAGGCTGCTCAGAATATCAATCTGGAGCTGAATACACAAGCTGAAGCTCTCAGAATGTGATGTTCTTTAATACTTTCAGGGTGTTTTGTTGCTCCAGTCATATTTTTACCCACTGTGGCCTCAGTTTTAAGTGCAATATAAAGTCCTGCTCTGTTTTGGAAACAGTACGACCATGGATAGAAGCAGAGAGAGCTAAAACATGTAGTACAATACGGTCATAATGTCATAAATCATTAAAAAAAGTTTCATTTCTTGGAAAAAAAACTGATTTCACATGTTTTTCAGGTGCCCACAGGCGTTACTAACATTGGAAAACAGTGATTCTACATGCTGCAGATACTTTTTTTACATTTTAAATTTGGGGTTGCCAGGTGTCTCAGTGGTTAGCACTGTTGCCGGTTGGCGTTCTGGTGAGGACACCCGGGATCTTTCTGTGTGGAGTCTCCATGTTCTCCCCGTGCAGCGTGGGTTCTCTCCGGGTTCAGAAACATGTTGAGGTTAATTGGTGATTCTAAATTGTACGTAGGTGTGAATGTGAGTGTGCTTGGTTGTCTGTCTCTAAGTGTAGCCCTGTGATAGACTGGTTACCTGTCCAGGTGAACCTGAGACAGCTGAGATAGACTTCCCCAGCAACGGCGTGCCACTTTTTAATACTTCATGTTCTGTTTAAATGTTAAAATTTTTACATTTTCTGTCCCTCATACACGCTGTAATTATTAAATGACTACATGTGTTTGAACCCCTTCGCTGAGTTCTGGAGTTCAGAGGGTTAACGCTTCCCTGATTTGTGATGAAAAAGGGACCAACCCACTAAATGGCATCCAAGAATCTGTAGAGGAACGGGGTTTTGCCAGTGACTAAAAATATGAAATAACTCATTTGCGAGCTCCGTGACCAATAAAAACGGGATTCAGGACTCTCAGAACTCTAATGTGCTGAACGCCGTGAGCTCATTAGACGCAGTGCGACTACCTCACTGTTGCCGGCCGTGTTGCTAGCGAGCGAAATCTAATTAATATTATTTTTCTCCTGCTGTCTGCCGCTCAGGCTGGTAACCCCGAGCAACGGGCTGCAGCCTGTCTGGTGCTGCGGTCTGGTGTGTGATGCCGGACTGCTTCCTGGCACAACCGACACCTATAAAATCCCGACCCAAAAAATAAAATAACAAAACAAAAAAAAGCCCCGAGTATATTTAGGAAAGATGGAAACTTGCGGCTATCAGAACTTGTATAAACCTCTGTATAGTAACTGATGCTGTAATCATTTCGCCATAAGGAGCTGTTGTGTCGTGGCGGCCTGTTGGTTTAACTTCTGACCTGCAGCGGAGGAATAAACGTTTTTCCAGCGAGACTTTCTGGTCAGTAATATTACGCTAAATATAAAAAAAATAAAAAAAATCTCCATGTTGTAAACTATTTTCAGCCTTTTTTAACAAGTCCCTCCTAAAACCTTTCAACAACTCTCACAAAATACTGTGCAAGAGGGACAGACTGCATGGGTTTTAGACCGAGACTGGGCTATCAAGGACGGCTACTGCAGGTGCATGGCAGAGTACTTACTGTAGGTTGCATAACATATTGTTGATGAGGCATCCATGACGTACTCTGGACCTGAGAAGAAACACATAAAATGTAAAACGACGGTGACAATATAAACTCTCCCAGTCTGATCCAAGCGGCGTCCCGCATGAAGCGATAAACGCCGTTCAAATACTCAACAATACGTTCAAACAGTCTGCAGGTTTTAAAGTGACTGCACTGGTTTTAATGCAAAAAAAAAAAAAAAAAGGCTGAACTTTACAGAGATTAAGTTATGCCAAAGAATTACTAAAAGAATTTGGAAGTCTGGAGGCAGCAAATCTCCCTCCTGTCTTCTCATTATTGCCAGCAGTGTGACTCCTGCACAGAGCCCGTGAATTAGCTTCCGTCTCTATTATAATGATATTAATGCCCGACCCAGTGGCGCTGATGGAGAGGTCAGAGGTCTCCTCAGGACACACCTCTACAGAAGACCTACAAATGGGATTATTTTAATCTAAAGATCTGAAGCAGTGGAGCAGAACAGCAACGAGCTAACGCCCGAGGACAAACCGTGCTTATTTACAAACGTGAAGGAGACGCCGAAACAGCGACAATTACCAAGACAGCGGAGGAACGGACGAGGAGCAAACAGAGCTTTTAGATGTGCTGGAGAGAGGAATTAGACAGCTTGTAGCAGACAAACACACAGACTGGCCGCTGATCCGGGTAAAATGATTAGATTAAACAAAGACAAACACGGAATAATCGGCTATAAGAGCAATCAATCCTCTGAGCCAACCCAAACGCGTGATTTGGACGCGCACCTAAACAAGCCTGGTATTCTACAACGCCACGCCAAGTCTGCTTGTTTGTACACGGCAATGTTTGTTCTCCTCAGCCGAACGGGACGGCGGATAGACACAGAGAGGGCTTATCTTTAATCACTAATCTTCAGCGTTTTCTGACTGAGATACTGCATGACCATCATGTGATTATTTAATAGAGAGGAGGGCTGTAGACTCCAGTCAGACCAGAGGCTCCTGCAATGGGATTGGAGATAAAAAAAAAAAAAAGAAGAAAACTGGGAGAGAAATGCAGCAAACTCTTGGAAAGGCACATTATCTTTAAAATAATCTCCAAAATCAAGCTGAAAAACAAAAGGAACCACGGCCCCTTTTAGGTTTCTGGTTAAGCTTAAAGTAAATCATTTGCAGTGATAAGATTTTGCAAAAAAAATCCCCAAATAATTTGGCGCTCTCGGCACAATCGTGACTCAGACGCAGCCAAAAGTCATGTGACAAAAAAAAAAAATCAAACTGCAGTCTGTGTTTACAGAAAGCCGACGGGAGACGAGGAACAAACCGGAAACGTTCCAGAACTGGTAGCAGCATGTTGTTCTGATTACAGTTTTTTTTTTTTTTAATTTTCAACATTCATTTGTTCTTTTTTTTTTTTCAAGGATTTCTGTCTTTATAACTGTTTCCTAGAAAACATTTCTCTACTTCTAGTCAGACTGTTTCCATCGAAGACTTTATATCGCAGCAAAAAAAAAAAAAACAATCCCGGAAACATCTTGAGGTATGGGGGGTTCAAACGGTAATCCTGGATCGTGATGTGAGACTTTTTTTGTGAGACTAATCCAAAAATGCAGAACACACTGGCCAGCTACTTCTAAAACATCTACCTTAAACCTATTTATTTTTTGCTAAATCTGTTTTCCCTGTTGCCTAATTCTCCCTCAACAAACCTCATCCGGCTCGTTCATGACTGAAGCCTTTTTATTGTTTTTCAAGATTTGCAGAACATGAGTGCATCGCAGATGAATGACGCAATCTAACGGCGTCTCCCAGCGTGCACCTGTTTTTTCTCCGGCAGACGTTCGTTACATAACGACGAGACTTTATTGAACTCATCTCACACGGCTGATATCAGCGACTCTATTGGCAAAGTCGAGCTGCAGCATTAACAACTGAAGACACGAGGGAGGCTGAATTTCCTGCAGACTCGCTCGAGACGTCAAAAAGCCAAATGCCAGAATAACAGGAATGAAGCAGAAAGCTGCAGGCAGATCAGTTATCAGTAATGGAAGAACGTGCAGGCATAAAGAGGCCTTATGAGGGCTGACAATCAGCTTCTTTATCCTGCGTTACATATATCACACATTGAGTTCAGTGTAAGTGAATGATGACCTAAGAGGCTCCCAACCTCTGGCTGAACTTCACAGCTTGTGTTACAGTTTAAGCCAATAAGCCAAAAAGCCACTCGTTCGGCTGCGCGCTCGGCCAGTTGGTCACACGTCAAGCCCAACAGTCATCCAGTTAGCTAGTTAGCGAGCCAGTCCAACCAGCCAGCCACATATTTAGTCAGCCAGTGAGCCAGCGAGCAGAGCCGGTGATGTAAACCAGGCCACGGCTGGCTGGCGGCACCAGCTCAAATCTTGGTAGTGATCTGGCCCCGGCCCGGCTCCTCTCATGTGGATCATCAAAGCTGTTTTTCCAGGAAACAAAGCCAATCATCATTCAAGCTCGCTGGAGCCGGGCTCTAAAAGAATGCCAGAACGCTGCTGTTGGTATGGGTCATTTGCAGATTTGATAAATCAATCCTATCAGAACCGCGGCCCGCAAAATACCAGCTCAACATAAACATAAAAGACGGAGCGGCACGCAGTCGTTTCTATGCACCTTGAGATTTTCATTACAAAAGCAATCCTTTCCATCATAAAAGGAAGTGATTTCCTTTTGTCTGGCGTATACGGCAGCCTGGCTTGTCTTCTCTTTTTCTTTCTGCTGTGTCTCTTTGTACTTGAGCAGAAGATGAAGGACTCACCTTCCCGCCGTGACTGGCTGAAGGGCAATATTACAGGAAGCGGCGGCAGAGCTGCCCGATATTGAAACTGTGAGGATTAATATTCCTCAAAAGCCTGGCCATTGTTTTTGATAAATCAATTTGGGAAGCCTTCCGAGAGCGGATTAGAGACGCGCCCTGGCCCACTTTTCTCCCCCCCCCCGCCCCTCCACCGCAGGTACTGGACCAGAGTTTTAATCAAGCGTGCCTCAAAGACGGGCACAGCAACCTTCAGCAACAGCCCTCCTCTGCCCACCCGCCCGAGCCGGCGCCATCAACGCCACCTGAACCATCCTTCCTCCTCTCCCCGGTTGTCTCTCCCTCCATCTGTCTCGTCTGTTTTCCCATCTATCCTTCGTCTCCTTCCTCTTCAGCCGCCATCCTCGCCTGCATACCGACGTTAAGCGAGAGAGGCCGCGGCATCGCTGCCTCTCGATGTTCAGGCTCCACCGAAGGGCGTCGCGTGGAATGCGGTTAACGCTCCTGACACATCACACAACCGATTTTTCTATGTTCCTGTTCTGTTGCATTACAGATCAGAGCCATGAGGAATGTGGAAATTTACTCAGGAATTGTGTTGAAGTTGGTAAAAATACAATAAAGTGAAAAAGAGGAATTTGCAGCTGAGCGAGCACAGAAGAGGTCAGGAAACTGGGAGGGAGGAGACTGCTAGCTCTTCCTCGACACTTTCATTTTTTTTGACGGCTGAGTTTCTTTTTTCTACCCTGTCAGCCTTTTTTTCTTTTCTCTTTTTTTAATCCCTCCTTTTTTGTTGCTTGTTTTCTGATGCCTGTTGTGTTTGCCGCCTACGAAACAGATGTCATCCCGCACAGCTGGAGCGACGGAGAGCCGACGAGCGGAGAAGAGAGAACCTCATGCTGTTCTGCAGCCCGCCCCCTCTCTTCCGTCCCCCACCAACACAAAGTAAACCCTCCCATCACACGGCGATCTACCCATAATGCAGTGCATTATGGCCCACCTGATATGTGGAAACGGGGGAAGCAGCGATGAAGGGCGTGATGGAGGTCTGTGCGATCATGCGGTTGGTGGCGATGCTATAAGGCGAGGAGTAGAACCTGAGGAGGGAGAGAGAAGAAGGGGGAAGGGAGGAGAGACAAAGGTGGAAAAGTCAAAATCAGGTGAGTGAAGACCAGAGAGTAGAGAGGACACAGCTTCTGCAACGTACAGCCTGGTCCTGAAGTCTGAGGACGCTCATGAGGACACGTCTGTTGTGGATTTAACAGAGAATTTCTTAACAAATCCAGAAAAAAGCACATCAATTTCAGAATATTTGAATATCTGTTTTGCTTTATGAACACATGGACTCCACACGTTTCTGCCAAACCCTCGTTCTTTCAGCACAGCGACCCAAATGTGAAGAAAGTTTCCCAGCATGCAGGCGCCTCAGTAAATCCTGAGCAGGGTTGAAGTGGGGTGACGGCGGGGTAGAGTGCATGACATTCAGCACCGCTTGGTCCTCCAGCAGAGCTTTGAGGTGTGTTCGGGCTCATTATTCTGAATCCTTCTCCACAAAGATGCAAAGCAGAGGGTGGAAAATGTCCCTGAAGGATGAAGTGCTACTTCTCCTCGGTCAGTCGATTCGGTGCAGGTGTCCGACTATAGAGTTGCAAAACCCCCCTGAAGACTCTGGCTGTGGGATGGATCGTCTGCGGTGTCGTTCCCTCACATTCGCCCTTCTTTTGCTGCCAAATCTCAGAACTGGATCCATCAGTAAACAGGACCTTTCCCCCGCTCCATCCACAGCACGACGCTGCTGCGTCTGAGCCGACTGCAGACGTTCGGCCTTGTTTCCTCGTCTTGAGGAGTGCTTCAGTGACAGCTACTCGTCCTCTGAGATTACCGCCTGACAGCCTTTACTTCACTGTAATTTTGCCGGCTGGAGTTTTGTATTCTTTATTTAGCAAATTCAGTACCGGCGGTGAAGTCGCTGTTCGGTGAACAAAGCCTGACGTATTGATCGTATGATGGCGTGGACACTTTTGGGCTTTTTTTTTTTTATCGTGTTATGGAGGCGACTTATCCAGTTCACACAAAGTGTTTCAGAACAACACGATCTGACGCTGAGAAATCCTCGCTGGGATTAGAATAACTATCTGACTCCTGACACTTTCACTTAGCTCTGATGCCGAACTATCACCAGCACAGCCGTGTTCATAACAGATGAACATTTAGTTAAAGACTGCAATGAAAATCCACCGAGTATCATCCACTCCAATGGAAGAGATGCAACTCAAGATTAAAGCTGCAAGCGGCGATGGATGGGTCCTCGCTGTACGATTGTCGGCCTTCGTGCTCATCAGGGTTTGGCAGGAACGAGCTCCGGGCGGGACTCGGAGCCTGTGTGTCGAGTTTCGGGCATATTGGAGCACATGCGGGCGAGTTATAGGCCACTTCCTGTTTAATGTCGGGCCGCGCTGGCAATGCGCTTCTGGCTGCAACTCGGACCATGTGTGTGAAGTTCCAGGCTGATCAAAGCACATACAGGCCAGTTACCGTTTTATGGCAACGTCCTTTTTCAAGATGGCGGACTTCCTGTTGGGTTTAGGGCTTGGCGCTGGTTGACTTTTTTGTGCGTCCCGACCTGCTGCACATGCACAGCGATGTTTGTAGCTGTAGGTGAAACGACGTCAGAAGGGACTCAAAAAAAACCAAATGAGCAAAATGGCCTTTCATCGAAATTGCACGGGCCACCATTTCCACGGCGTCAGACTTTTGCGGAGCGTTTTAATCACCTTTAATCACCACCTCCTGTAGTTGGTGCTGGCCAAATTTCAGGCGTGTACGACGTACCCCCCAGGAGGGCATAGACTTTGAAAATGGCCACAAATTTGTGAAAATGAGCGAAAATCGGCCGTAATGCTCACAATATTTTCAACATGGCGGATTTCCTGTTGGGTTTACAGAAACATGCTAATGGACTTTTTTGTGCAGCATGAGTTGTTACATATGTGTGGCGAATTTCGTAGTTGTAGGTGAAACGTAGCCCTGATGGGACTCTGTTGAAATACTGTAGAGGGTGCCGTTGAGCCGTGTTGCACTTTAGAGCTTGGCGCTGGTCGACTTTTTGAAAATTGCGTAGCTCTAGGTCAAGCGTGCTTCTGATGGGACTCCGTTGAAATTTTCAAGGTGGCGCTGTGGAGCCAATTTGGCAGTGACATTTCCACCTCCTTTAAAATATCGAAATTTTCGCAAGTTTTGGCATGTGTGGCGATTTTGGTGAGTGTTGGGGCATGTTTAGGCCCTTAAAATCGTGTTTCTTTCGGCCGTAGAATAATAATAATAAACCAAAGGGTTACAACAGGGTCCTTGCACTGGTGTGCTCGGACCGGAACAATCCGACCATGGACCCAACGTCAAAAATGTTCTGAGATTTGGTTGGTTTTTTGTGTTTTTAAAGGTTTCCAAATCATCAAACTTTTGGATTTTTTTTCAGGTTTACATGAAAATATCACACATTTTCAAGGTGGTTTCAGATTTTCGGACACACACAAAAACATCCTTGTAGGAAATAACACCCACACACACACACACACACACACACACACACTAAACACTGTGGATTTATCTGGTATCTTGTTCCTAAAAAAAAAGCCACCTCATATTGTATTTCAAACGACACATAAAAGTTTCATGAAGCGTCGTCGATTGAAAGGCGTCACATTGAGCTTAGTCATCACATAAAGCAGGAGGCTGTCTCTCTCTCTCTGTCTCCCTCTATATATATATTTTTTTTTTACACATGGATTTCAGTATTTGGGCGACGCTGTGCTGTGCTGGCTGCTGACTTAAGGAACACGCTTGTAGGCTGAGCTCGGAGGAAACTCAATGCATCTCAAGAAGCTGCGGTTCGTCTTAAGCTGTGCAGAAGGGAGGTGGTCGGCCGCGCTGCTTTATCTCATTGTTGGAGGTTTACACTGAAATCCGCTGCGGGGTTAAGTGGAACGTCCGACAGTCGCCGGCGCCGGCGCTGATGGAGGTTTTCAGACAAGTTACGCAACCAGACCTGATGTACAGCATCAGTGTTGGTTCTTGCATCCTTAATGTTCTGTTTGTTTCCATGTGAGCGGCTTGTTTGCATCATTTTGCATTGAAGTTTGTTCACAACAGAGTCAAACTGAGTGAATTAATCAGTATGTAGGATAACGTGCTTTAGATTACTTTGTATGTCTGTGGTTTCTGGTGTACAATATTGACCCTCTGAACTCTAAGCCTGTATTTTTTGCTTCTGTGTTGTCATTTAAGTCCTGCACCTCCATGGAAAACAGCACAACCACGACTAGAACTAGTGAGAACTCAAAAGTGTCTCATGCAGCTCGACAAATGCCATTAATAACAAAAAAGACCAAAAAAAATGATGTTACATTTCTTAAATTATTTGTGTCGTAAAAATTGGGGGGAAAAGACATTTTTGCCAACATACGTTACCAAAAAAAAGAATATTACTAGTGATGCATGATATTGAAATTTCTGGCCGACACCGATATTAAGATTCCTGATATCGCCAATAACCAATATCACCGATGTCGATATTCAATTTTTGTTCACACTGAAAAATGAGAATAAGGAAGCACTGTGAGAAAACTATTCAGAAGAAGCCAAATGAGACCACATAGTCCTCCTATTACAAAAGTAAAATATATTTTAACACATTTAACGTTCAGTCCAGGACCATTTAAGTGAAAACATATGTGAAATAGCAGCGATATCAAACGTAGAGACGAAGGTGCTGATGTTAGACAATTTGTTCATCGGACCGATACCGATATATGGGAAAAAAACACTGATATCGGCCGATACGGATGTGGATATATCGTGCATCCTACATATTATAGATGCTTTACTACTTACATTTCTAATTCACCTTTACAGCTGCCTCCTGTCTGCTCTGTGTGAACTCAGGCTGCTGAAAAGTCACTGAATTTCTGACTTTTTGACCGAGGCTGCGTAACTAATGGCTCTTTAGTTGCACCGATGATCACCAAATGTTTGTTTTTTCACAGGATCTGTTTAGAGCGAACGGTTTATTTTTGGCTAATTTTAAAAAGAGAACACAGAATAAAGGGATTTTGATGAAATATCACAATTTTAAGCTTAAATTCATTATGTTTCCTGATATCTGCAAGTCACACATGGTGCATTTAACCCTCCTGTTAGCTATAAGTCGACACCATTCAGTGTTTAGCATCTCTAAATAAGTCACTGACATCATTTCTAAAGGGCTGTTTACACATAAACTTGGCTAACAGTTTTAATTATGATATTTTCTGGAGGTTTAAAGTACTGGAATCCAAGAATAAAAGATGTAAATCTGAAGGTAACAGGAGGGTTAAGGAACGCCGGAAAGTCTACGATTTTTTTAAGTTTCAAGGCTCTGGGAGACGATAAGCTCACCTACGTGCTTGTGGATTTTGGAGTTCAGAGGATCAATACATTTATTCATGTACAGTCTATAACTTACAAAACATGACATATATTTATGTGTGGTGTAATAACAACATTTTGGCACCTTTATAAAATGTGTATGCTCAGCTCATGGCTAGTTTTCTACACATAGAGTTGTTCACATGGCTGGATTTGTTGTTGTCTTGATGATGTTTTCTGGAATGCTCTGACTTTAATTGATTATGCAGCTATAAACAACAATAATTTTTACACGTTGAAAAAATGAGGAGCTACATCCAAAAGGTCAGCGACACACGAGGCTCGGATGCTGGAACATCACACGTTCTGAAAACGTTCCTCTTTGGTGATCTCCTACGGAAATATAAATGTATTCGAATATTAATGCAAATGAGAAGATGTAAATTCAGTCCCACAATAGCTTATATATGCATTAGATGAGGGTAATTTGCATCATAATTATGTTTAAAATTCACTAATCCAATTTGCACTTGAATCCTGATGCACCTGTAAGCACAGTGTGAAGAACATGAAGTGGCGTTTGTGTTTCAACCTTCCAGCTTCAACCGCTTCATTATTATTATTATCCTCTAGTTTGCAGGTTTGTTGCTTAACACGACTACCTTTTGGGATTCTAATTTGGCAGCAAAGCTTTTATACGGTGTAAAACGACTGATGCCGTTCATCCAGTTGTTTTTTTTTTTTCCTGGTTGGGACTGACTCAGAGTCACGGGGGGATGAGTGGTTTAGGAAGCGGGAATGAGGAGCTTCCTGTGAGCGGCTGAGGCCAGAGGGAGGTAGAGGGGAGCCTCGGCACTCAGCTTCCTGTCTCGGGACTGTGGGGAAAAATAAAACACGTTGCCGGGTCATTTGTTTCCACAGCACCATTAAGTCATGGCATAAAGACACACACACACACACACACACACACACACACACACACACACACACACACACACACACACACACACACACACACGAGGACCCAAACACACCCACTCAGCGCCTCTTTGCCATTTCTCACCCGACCCCACCGATGAAAACCGATATTTGGAGTCCATATAGATTTCCTTAATCAAACAGTAACAAAGTGCAGACACTACATTAATCTTTATGTATGACAGTGATATTGACTGCGGCCCTACGAGCCAAGAGGTGAGTGTATTAGATGGTGCCAAGGATGGATTGACTATCAGGCTCTTACCCATTCTGCATTGCAGCAGGATCGTATGTTAACGCCATGCCAGTCTGGAAGAGAAGAGCAGAGACAGATCCAGGATCAGGCAAATTAAGACTTCCATTAGAATGAAATCAATCAAACAACATTAATAAACTGAAGTGAAAAGAAATGACAGGAAACTTCTGGAATATTTTCTTCTTTAGTTGATTTGAGGACAATTAAAAGAATGAAATGCAAACGTAGAAAACGTGCTTTTATGATTTTTTATTGCAGCAAATTACATAAGAGAATTGTACGTCTTCATGTGGTGACCTTCAGAGGTGCTGGTTTCCAGATTTTATCTTCAAACAGTCTTTCTGCTGAATGAACCACCTGCTGGCTTCAGATTTAGATTTGCTGCAGAAGTTACTCGTAGTACTTGTAGAGACCAAGTGACTCGATGATCCGACACTAAATGTAAAACCTTCTTTTATGTCGGATAGCAAGGCTGTCGGATTGTCAAGACGGAGGTCCAGATACAAGGAGGGCTTGATGCTGGAAGGTTCATTAGTTGTTAATTATTGTTCATAGTTGTTACAATAACTAGTGTATTGTTACTGACCGGTGCGCTTGTGCACGTTCCGGACACTTCCACCCCGTGGGAGCGCTCTGATGCGGTGGAAGTGTCCAGAACACACAGGCAGTACTTGGCTGCTGATGTTAGTTTAGTTAGCGCTCACACTTCTGTGTCCACCATCGGTGGCGGCGGGGGAGTGGCAGATACGCTCCACCGTTACCATCCATGTTTACTTCCATAAACACTGAGCACGCTCGCTGCGTGCACATATGAAGTTCACACAGCAGATCACATCCAAGTCGCATTTAACTGGAAACGTGAAGGAGCTCACAAAGAAATCCTCATTGAGCATCAAGTCCTGCAGTGTGAACGTAGCCAATCTGTAGGATTGTTCAGTCAGATAATACGCCGTTATCCTGATTGGTGACATTAAATGTCATGTCGGAGTCAGAATCCAAGGCTGTCGCTATGTTAAGGCTGTTTTTATGGGTTCTGTTGGTTTTTCCTAAAAACCTGTCGGATAGCAGGTTTAGGATTGTTAAGGGTCGGATTATCGAGTCACGACTGTATTTCATTTCAGTCTTAAGTTGCGTATTTCAGCTAAAGATGCACCTAGAAGCTCGTGGACGGCGACCAACAGCACCTAGCTGAGGTGAAAATGGCCAAAGGACATTTAAACAAACATTAGCATCGCTGTATGTATATTTCTGACCCAATAGATTTAGTCATATCTCCATATCTATGACAGAATCAAAGTGCAGGATTTGTTTTTTGACTCATGGTGGAAGCTCAAGGCTGCCCTGATATACACGGTTAACTTCTGTTCTCCTTTAATTCCTGGCAGGAAAGTAAATAAGTTCCCAGAATAATAATAATAAGTGATGAATATGTGCATACAGGACCGTTTGCCACCTGTGCTAACTTTATTACCAGTTTCTTTGCTGGTCCGTGTCAGAACCGAGCCGTCGCTGTGTTCCTGCACCGATGTCACCCAGATAATCTGCTGTACTTTTATTGTACTTGGGGGCAGAATAATGCGATTTAGATCCTGATCCGTTTTTTTTTTTTTTTTTGTTACAAATAAATCAAATCAAATCTAAATCAACTCATTTCAAATTGGAAAAACTGACAAGTGACAAAGCCGATGTGGGAGAGGGGCCGAGTCGATAGGACGGAGCGAGTTAGTATCGAAGACTTTTTCTATATTTCTGTCACGTAGCGTCATGTTTTTATGAATGAGAGGAAATGAAGAAATGCCCTTTGGAGGGAGAAAAGGAGTGAGCAGAGGAAAACCTGAGTTCCTTGTCTGGTGGTGGTGATGGTGTGTGTGTGTGTGTGTGTGTGTGTGTGTGTGTGTGAGGCCCTCTCTGAGTCCAGGAGAGAAACCTGTGCGCCGCCGCAATCCTTCATCTGCATTCCTGAAGGTTCCCTCCCGGAGGAGAGCTAATCCGATTTCTTTTAACGGGAGGCTGCTGAGGATGGCAGATTTCATCAGCATACACACACACATGCACACACTACACACCCACACACACACAGACACACACACACACACTCTTTTCTTGCCCTTCCTTTGCTTACCCTCCCTCCTCCTCCTTCTTCAAAATCTTGTGTTCTCCTCTCTCTCCCTTTACCTTTCCTCCCCTCATCCCTCACTCTCCTCATCTCTTAATCTACCCCCCCTCCCCTCCCCTCCCACCCCTCTGTACCTCCTTTGCCCTTGCTCCTCCAGAGGGCTACCTGCACTGAGCTATACAGTTCAGGGAATAGTGGCTCAGAGGAGCAGGGGGATCAGCGAGCCCGGACCGAACCCTTGAGACTGAGCAAAAACAGAGAATCTCCACCAAACCAATAAGCTCCTGGATGCATGTGTGGATGTAGGTGTGTGCGGTAACGCTGTGAAGGCCCGAAGAGCATTTTGTGGTGTTAAATTACTTCCTGCTTTGTGTATTTTCCCCCACTTGTTGTTTCTCCTCCCCTTTGGTGACTCCATAAGGTCTCCTCCCGTGTATGCATTTATGGGCTTTCTTTACACAAAAACGTGAGATCAAGTGAGCGTCGGCGCCTGCCCGTCAGCGTGCTTGTGTGTTCACAGGCATGCTAATGGCGGTGGCAGACGTGGCCAGCTGTCTGGCGAGGCTGATAACTCCCCTAAGTGCTGCCCTCGCTTCCATGTGCTGATGAATTCCACAGCAGAGGAGCTCCTGACCGAGGACCCCGCATCCACCGCCGCTGACTGATTACTGATGCGGGAGGCTTTTGGCTCCGTCAGGAAAAGACACAGGCGGACTGTGGAGGCGTCTGATCCGAGACCGGTACTGTACAGAGGCTGATGGAAGCCGCCACAAACGGACCTGAGCTGTTTATATTTATTTGGCATGCAATGCAAAAACTAGAAGGATTGAACAGAAGATTTCTTTACCATTTTACATCCATCCATCATCTCTACACCTTCATCCTCACTAGGGTCATGGGGGGCTGGAGACTATCCCAGCTGACTCAGGGTGAAGGCAGGTTCACCTGGACAGGTAACCAGTCTATCACAGGGCTACACTTAGAGACAGACAACCAAGCACACTCACATTCACACCTACGGACAATTTAGAATCACCAATTAACCTCAGCATGTTTGTGGACTGTGTGGGAGGAAGCCGGAGAACCCGGAGAGAACCCACGCTGCACGGGGAGAACATGGAGACTCCACACAGAAAGATCCCGGGTGTCCTCACTGGGACGCCAACTGGCGACCTTCTAGCTGTGAGGCGACGGTGCTAACCACTGCACCATTTTGCAGCCGTTTTCCGTATCCACAAAGTGTAAATGTATGCAGAGTGTGGTGACAGCTCCATCCAAACGTATGTCTTTACGCTCAATCATTAACTCGAGTTTAGGAAGTTGTGAAGAATTACTTTGCATTAATGACTTCTGTCCCTCTAATGGTGCAAATGTAAATGCAGAAATAAATAATATGTGCAAAAGTGTAAATGTGCATAATCGTGTTTAAAGCGGTTCATGAGGAGGGCGAAGGACGGCCTGAGTGTGAGGACGCCTGCTGTTCATGAGCTGTGTCACACAAACACACACACACTGACCCGCTCCTTGTGTTTCTGCCTTCAGAATTGCTCTCCACACACACACACACACACACACACACACACACACACACACACACACACACACACACGGACATCTGTCAGGCTTTCACACAGAGTGGAAAGCCGGATGTTTTTTTCATCTACACTCATTCCCCTAGAGTAGGTGCTTGAGAAGTGTGACTTTGAAAGTTTTTGTGTGTGTGTGTGTGTGTGTGTGTGTGTAGGAGTGTGTGTGTGTGTTGGTGAAAGAGAGAGACAGAAAAAGAGGAGAAAGAGAAAAGAAACCCACGGCGCTCGCTGCTCGAATGTGTGGAGGGAGAGAGGAAAGAAAAAAAAAACAAGAAGTGCAGTGACTAATATGTTTGTCAGCATGAGACAGCCAGAGACGGCACTTTCTAGACTCACACTTTGGGTAGTTTACAAGAAAATCTGTCTTATATTTCTCAATCCTCCAGCAGCAGCAGCAGCAGCCACCCTGCAGCACGCAACCCCTTGTAACTCCTGACTGATCATGCAATGTGTTCTCCTCTCTCCTCTCTCAGCCTCTCTCGGTGAGTCACTCGCTCTTTCTCTCTCCATATGTTGCTCTGAGATCTGGGAAGACTTCAAACGCAGGAGAGGAAGAGACGGAGGGAGACAAAGTGGAAGAGACTGTGAGGAGAAGGAGAGAGAGAGAGAGAGAGAGAGAGAGAGAGAGCACTTAGAGACAAGAGAGAGGGGAGAAGAGTGAAGGGAAGCAAAAGATAGCAGCAGCAGAGTGAGATGAGGGAGTAATGGATGGTGTGGGCCGCCCTTCACAGCGAGGTGAGGAATGGCCTCGGCTCTGATAAACACACTAACATACGATGCCTATCTCCCATCTCCACCGCCCTCGCTTGATCAATGCCCGCACACATACACGCACACACACACACACACATACGGGCCTTTGTATCGACTCTATAGGTGTAAATTCATGCCGATCAGGATTGGAGGTGATCGGACTTGCACCGCAGCCCGATGTGTGCCAGGTGTGAATGCAATCTGTACAGCTGGAGACAGGAAAGAAAAAAAAGGTCACCGGACTCTGAGGCCACAGATTTGATCACATCGAGTCACACCTGGACAATAAAGCTGCTCATTGATACCAGATGTGGATGCAAAAGCTTCAGATGTCAACATCCGGACAAAGACTCAGTGAAGGAGTTTTTTAACCGTCCTGACGATGTTCCCCGAGCACTAAATCTCACCTTAAACCACCTCATGCTGCAGATCTTTATTTCCTCCTCAGCTGGTTTTAACTCGGATACGATGGACACATGTACGGCTGCTCAGAGACGACACGAGGACATTTATCCTCAGCCTCTTTCTTTCTCTGTTATCTGTATGTTTGATGCATTTTATTTATGTTTTCCTGCAGCGGGTGTAAATCAGCAGAGCTTCGTTTCTCTGTCCAGGATTTAAATGACATTGTTGAGATAAATAATTTAAAATCTGATGCACAATTTGAAAACAATACAAGCTTATGTAGCAGGAAAATTCAGAAGTAAAAATAACCGAATTAGTAAAAAAACAAAAGAACAAAAAAAATGGTCTAAATCTCAGACTGGGTCCCTAATTAATAGCTAATTAATCAGTAAATAACAGCACAACGGAGCAGTTTCAGGTCTCTCTTTTCTCCATGAAGCGAGCTCACCAAAAAGCAGGTTTATTACAGTGACTGTGACTTACTGTCAGGCTGCTTCGGTTTTATAAAGCAAGCTCCACATTATTACAGCTCAGTTAATAACTTATGCTGGAAACTAACTGAGGACAACTGTCAGGCTAAACCAAAGGTTCTCAAATTGGGGGTTGGGATCCCCATAGGGGTCCCAAGATAATTTCAGGGGGTCGCCAGATCATGAGAAAAAAAAAAATCTAATAAATGTGTATCAGGGCTGTCAAAACATAAACCGTATAGTTCTTCCCATTCCTTTTTTGGACTTGTTAATATTATGATTTGATTATGCAACAATATTATTACTCTTTTTTTGCTCTTTTTAAAATGATTTTCTTCTGTTTTATATATGTTTTTTCCTTTTCATTTGTTCAAAATAAATTCAATTCATTCATTCATTCATTTAAAAGAAAGCTAACGTGTGAATGTAAAGAGGTTTATCTGAGGAATTAGCACATTAATTATTAACACATTAATGTACGAACAGCAAAGTGATTGAGAGAGTAAAAATTCAAATTGGGGAACACAAACTTATGTTGTCTTGGGGGTCGTGGCTCAAAAAGTTGGAGAACCTCTGGACTAAACCTGAGGTGTTGCTTTACAATGACCTGATTTTACCGCCGACTCTCTGCCGTGCTGCCGTATTGTCTCCCTTTATTGGTGAGCATCATTTAAAAAATTTAGGTTTACAGAAAATATACTTAAATAAGTAATGATGTATACAAATTACACAGTAATTCTGAGTCTGAGGCTGAATCTTTCCTTTCCAGTGCATCTCCACTGATCCTTGCTCATTCTGGTGCAAACATGTGGAAGCTGCACGTCGACAAACTCTGTGTCTTTGAAATAAAGTAAAAAAAAATTTAAAAACGGTGCGTCCAAGAACACTTAAAGCGGAGTAAATTATGTTTGATCGGTCAGACTACGCTTGTAGATTAGTCACAGAAAACAAGAACCAAATAAAAAGAAGTTGTAGCGTGTTTAAGGTGATTTGCTTTACTTCACATTGCACTTCCTGAAACGACAGATTGTGCAGCTTCTTTGCACCAATTTGTGTTGTGCAAATTAGGTTTTAATCACATCCTGTCTGAACACACAATAAGTGTCTGTTGCATGTAAAATATCTGCAAACTGTCCACCGCTGCAGCGAGATCTTTACGGGGAATTTTCCTGCAAGAGCACCTTTAAAGAAAAGAGTTTACAGTATGATTTAACGGCACTGCAGCTCGGTATTAGATAAAGATATTTTACAGGATGAAGCTGCATGTAAGGCACAGAGTATAACAAGTGGGGATCAAAAAACTAAAGGGGTGTTTCCTCTATTTTGACTCCTTGGCTCTCACTCATACATTCAGTCATCTCGCTTCACCTTAAGTCAACTGAGCCGACCCGGCCGACGTGCAGGCCCGCAGCAGCGACGTGATTTAGGTTAAACACGCCTCGCTGGCTTATGTGTGTGTGTCAGGGCTGCTGAACATGTGATGGACACACAGAGTTAATGCAGCCCTCCACCTTCCTCCCTCTCAACACACACACTCAGAGAGACGGTGTGTTTCCTGAAGGACAAACATTTCTCCTGGTTTCCACCACGTTGCCGTTTCAGCACAACTGTCAGCCTCGGCGTTGCTCTTCTATACGGTCTGGTCCGAAGCTCTCCTCTACGTGTCCTTCCCAGTATAGCCGCCTGGTAGCCTATGAAGAGGCTGTAACCTTGTCCCCCCCCCCAGCGTTACCGCGCTGTATCCAATTTCAGGTTTCCCGGCATGGTGATGTATGGCGGAAATATACGTGTTCAGCGAGGCATTTGGCTTGAGATGCAATTTACACGACAGCTCATATACATCCAGGGGCTGTTTGATCGATATCTGGGGTATTTTTCTTTTCTTTTTTAGCAGCTCTATACCTTAGAGTAAATACAAACGACAGGCAGTAATGGTTCACATCACGCCAGATGTTGTAGCCAGCGTCTCTCGGGGCCTCGCGAGCAGGGTGGGGTCTGTTCTTAGAAATAAAATGACCTCAGACGCCTTGTTCACGACGTCACCGCGCTGGAATGGAAAGAGTTGAACCGAGTCAACATTTGGTCGAACGTCGTCTCCTGGTTCTCGGCAAATATTTGCTGTATTCAGTCAGTGGACTTTTTATCGTTATTCTGCAAAAGACAAATTACAATCACACGACTGAAGTTGGATAATACGAACTCCAGACAGGTGGCGCTGCAGCTCATGTTATGTTCATGTATTTCTGTCTATCAGCTGCTCTTCTTGTGATTTATTATTCTTTATTACTGATCTGCTTTATACACATGGAGGTTAGATGACGGTTTATTATAAGCAGCATAAAAATAAATATGTGAAGTTTAGTTGTTGATCTGGGCACCAAATTGTACTTTTACACACCTGTTGGGTTGTTTTTTTTCCTTCCAGTGAGTTCAAACACATCTTGGATTTTGCTTCATGCTCGTGGAGTTGTTTTTTACACGATGCAAACTTTATCATCTACTGCACATGAACAAGTTTTTATTGCTGTCATTGCTCCTTTAATGCCGCGTAAAGACTTTAAGGAGTAAACAGCATCAGACAGCAGATTATATTTTATATTCTCTCAAGGAAATTTGCGGTACACTTTTGAAACAATGCAACAAAAAGAGAAAATGGGAATTATTTCTGTGAACTGCTCTGGAGCTCTGGCCTGCATGTTGTGGTCTGGAGGTGTGAGTCGAGGCTACATACGGTTGTTTTATAATAATCAGAGCAGAAGAAGCCAGAATCGTAACACGTTGTTTGCCAACTGCTAAAAGCCTCGAAGACGCAGAAGCAACAAACAAAACTTTGGCCATCCTGGAGCGAGGTCTTCGGGAAGCTTTTTTTATTTAGCAGATTGTAGTTTCACGCTGTCCAGAGATGAAGACAGCAAAAGAAACAGAAACAGGGAATGTTTTCTATCTGAAAAAAGGTGCTTCTACCGACCATGATGTGCATAAACCACTTATGGAAAAAACCAAAAGAAGTGAATAAAAAAACCTGAACTGGGAAAGTTTTAGGTTGAGAGTTTTCATTAACGTTTTTCTAATTTTATACTGAAAAATGTGAATAGATATAGAGAAGAAGTCCTAGGAAATAATAATAATTAAGTAATAAAATAAAATAAGTATAAACACAAGATGATAAAAATATGTTTGGGTGTAAACTATGGAGCCGTGGCTTCATGGCTCGCCAGATGCAGACTTTAAAAGTTCGGAAAAAAGTAAAAAGCAAACTAATAAAACCTTCATTTGCGTCTCCATTGTTTTCCTGTGCAAATGTGGTGCAGCTGCTTGAAATGAAAATATTAAAAAGATAGAAAAAGTAAAGAATCAAAAATACAGAAAACAGGTAAGAGCCGCTGTGATTGGCTGCTCACGGCGCCATCTTGGGAAAAAAAAAAGAGCTGATAATTTTTTAAAGACACAAATAAAATGATGAAAACTAATATTTGTGAGTTCTGAGTGTTACATCATGTATGTTGTGTTATTTTAATAATCTCCATACGGTCTCTGACATGTGTTCACTTAAGCAGCAAACCCAAAGAAGCTGGTTGTGAAGAAAATAAAAAAACACCTTTCTAGAGACCTGGTGTGAGTTCAGATTTACTCTCTGACACTGATTCGCGCTGCACTGAGTCAGCAGCCGATGGAAGATTCTGTCCAGTTACGGGTCAGCCAGTAAAGCGGACCTGCGTCCGTCTGCGGCACCGGGACATCTTACCTCGCCTTCTCTGTGCCACGGCCTCCCGTTCTGAGGGTACTTGCTCTGGCTTTGGCGTTTCTTTTGCCCTCCGTCGGCAAATTTGCACAGCAAAGGCTCCGTGGGAGCTGCAGACAGGGAGAGAAAGGACAGAACCATGTTAGGAGGACTGCATCGGGCCACCCTTCATGAAGACAGAAGCTCTTTTGAACCGTGTTCTCTTCCTCCACCACCACGTCTCCCTCCGCCCTCCTCCCTGCGTCCTCTCAGCCGTCCTACGGAGCTCCCAGACAGATTCCCAGACCGCCGATGTTGGCAAGCCCTCCCCGTCCCGGCCCGGGCTGGCAGCCCATGAAAGAGCATTGCAGGGTATTGTTGAAATAATAATCACAGTAATCGCTCTTGTAAATACCTCTGAGATGGTAATGCAGGAGCGCTCTGTCAGCCAAAGCTTATTTCTAGAAGGCGTTCCTGTTCCTGACGCGTAATCCCTTCGTGTTTTACTACTACAGCCATCTCCTCTTTTATTTGAAATTTTATGTCTTTTTCCACTCAGCAGCCGTCAGCGCCTCACCGGCTTGTGTTGCTCGAGCAACGGCTGATATCGGTATTAATTACGCTGCATTTGGTGCAAACGCTAGGGGCAGTCGAGGCATTTCTGACTAAAGTTGTGGAGGACCGACACATCAGCAGCAACATGAACTAGCCGTTATTAAACCAATTAAAAGATGAAAAAAAAGGCCCTCTGAGGTGCGACCTCACCCGAGCTATCTCCCTATCAACAGCCTTTTGTTTGCATAATTACCAATAAAAGGTCGACCAGAGTGTTGCGATGACCTGCGTTGGCGTAAAGATAACTTCTCAAAGGGCACGTTCTCACGCTCGAGCTGCAGGTGAGCACCGAGAGAGACAAAAGTGATCCAGGTGAAGGACTCTCGTGATGAGAGAGTGTAGAGAGAGAGAGAGAAAAAAGAAGTCTGAAGACAGACAAGGAAAGAAGAAAGTGAAAGGAGGAGGAAAAAAAAAAGCATGAGAAATGGGTGGCTGGAGATCTGGGGGTCTCTACAGTCCCCCTTTTCAGTCGGCGAGATCCAAATCTCTGAAGACGCAGACTGAGGAGATGAGGGAGCAGGAGGGAGACGGTCGTATAAACGAGTAAAACATGGGAGCAACAAAAAAAAAAAAAAAGAGGAGAGTGGAGGAGATAAGGGAAACGGCTGACCGAGGAGCGAACCTATCCGGGGATCAAACACTCGCTCCTGGGAGACTTGTACAGTTCAGCTACATCACGGCACCCAGGCTTGTCCAAACACCGAAGCGCCGCCGCCGCCCTGCACCTGGTGGCTCAGGAGGGACCTGACGGCTCTCCTGTCATCGCGTTCGCATTACGGGCCTGGCAGCTCGTGACTTGGCCGCTCCGTGACGACGCGGGCTGACGGCGGCGGGCGGCGCTGTCTGCAGGAGGCCGGACATTTCATCGATGACACCCAGCGAGAGGACTGCTGATGCTTTAATCTCCGCTCCCAGATGTTACGGCAACTTGATAATAAACGCAGCTTCACGAGACGGGAGGCAAAAGAGATGCTGTCAGGACTGACAGGACGGTGACAGCGATGAAGCAAGCAGAGTGAACTTGTGACGAGGGAGTTCTCCAGCTGATGACTCGGGCGCTAAGCGAGCTAACGAGGTGATTTCTTTATTCATTTAATTTTCTCCCATCGGTCGTGCGACTGCTGGCGGATGTTGGAGATAATTATATGTAAGCTACAGTCTGGGATGCAAATGAGAGAAAGGCCGCGGAGCAAACAAAGTTTATGTGGCTAAAGGGATGCTACGAGGCCAAACACATGCAAACAAGAAATGAATAAGAAAAAAACTAAATTTGAAAGTGTTTACGTGCCTTTAGGGTCGACTATGGGACCAAACTTTTTTTTTTTTTTCAGAGTCGGCCCAGGAGAAGAGAGAGAGAGAGAGACGCTACAGAAGAAAAACAACAAAAGCTCTTCCAAACCTCTCCTCTGGCACTGTGGGAGATAATTAGCTATTGGAGAAATTTGGAGAATCTGACACAGAGCACGCTGACGTTCCCCCGGTGACTACATCCCCAGTTCCCACAGCGAACTAGCCAATTTGTTTAAGACTCCAGCCCAAGATCAACAGCCTCGCAACCACCCCACCCACCCTGTGAACACACTCACCCCTCTGTAGCCCTCTCACACACACACACACACCTACACACACACACACACACACATACACACACACACACACTCCTGCTGCCCTGCTACAACCCTCCAAAGCACACCGAAATACCCACACACACACACAACACAAGCTCCTGCCAGCCTAAAAAACCCTCCTCAGACCTCTCACCGCACACCGTCATCGCTGGCGGAGCTCAGAATAAACCAGGCCACTGACTGTACATGCTAGCCTGCTGATGCGGCGTCTTTAGGTCACCGGCTCCGAGAACAAAACGCTGGCTCCGAAATCTGCGCTGTAGGGGGCCCGCTTAAAAAAAACAGCAGTTATGAACCAATTTGCTACCTTCTAATGATCCTAAATCATGGGAAAAAAAGACATGAAGTACTTTTGGTCAGAGGTCAACAACTGCCGCTAACAAGGTGCTCCATGGGAACTCCTAATTGTTTTTTTATGCGGGTTGCCGTAGGAACTGGTAAACACGCTAACAAGGGGCGACTGCGCACGTGCTTTGGAGTGTGCACGCCACGACAAAACACACACACACACACACAAAAGGAGGCAATTTAGCGAGACTCCTTGTGCCGCTAGCCTCGTCTGATCACCGCCTGGGTTCAATCACACTCCTCACTGTGGCTCTGAAGAGATAGTCACGGCGTTCTGCTCATCAATAGACACATTACCACACAGCAAAACGAACCAATAAGTGTATGCAGATGTACTTCTGTACCAGACAGTGCAATTACAATAGCAATTTAAATCGGAGCTTGTTGCGAGTTTCACTTATTAGCGTTGCGCGCGTACGTAATTATCGCTGTTACTATTATTTCTTATGGGCCGGCGTTCGGTCAGAATCAGCACAAGCGCAGCTCGTTTGGTGTCTGTAGACAAACGCAGCTGAAAAACATCTCGGTCCATGAATGCAAATGTGTCCCATCACGCATCGGCTCGTCGCCGTGCATTCGTTTGCTGCTCTGAATCGGACTGTACATCTGTTTGGACTGAATGGTGAAATCAATTCAGGAATGTCTCTCCCCCCCCGACCCGGAGTTCTGGAGGGGTTGGGTGAAAGGTTTTTTCTCAGCGAAACAGCCAGCTTTTCACCATCGAGACAGTTACAAAAGAGGCCTCTCACAAGGGTTTGGAGTCAAACTGGGCCGGCCTCGCTTCGCTCTCACAGCGTCCAAAGTGCTAAAGAGGGCAAACAGAGGGAACTGTTCAGCCACTCGTACCAAAACATGTCGGCCTGAAAAGCTCCGGTTAGAGGAAGCTTTCCACTTTTCAGTGACGACTTTGGTTCGAGGTTCCTTCCTTCGGGTTCTTTGCCTGTGAGCTAAGCATCCCAGAAAAAAAAAAAAAAAGGATCTTGTTGTTTTACTGTTCAGAGAGAACATGGAGGAAAGAGGACGGTATTTTATTGGAATTCTGCTATGCTCTGACGCTGCTCGAGGGGATCTCTAATTGGATCAACAACTGTCTGATTCCCTTCAGCCTGCTTGACCCGTCTGCCCGGAACCGAGGAGGCCGAGGCAATGAGAGGGAGAAGGAAAGACAGAAAGACAAGAACAGTGTTCAAGAAAACGATAGATAATAGAAAAACATCTGACAGACAGAAGGGACAACTGAGAGGGGTCACGGAACAGAACCACGTCGCCATTTTCATATCCAAACAGCTCAGCATGGCTGCCAACCAGGAAACCATGCAGCAGCAGCAGCTTTCCTACAGGGAGAGCTTTGACGGATCCCAGTCGATAGCTCTCACAACTGCCACGCCGGCCTCGCATCCTTCACCGTGGAAATGAAGACAGTCTGCCAGCCGTTTTGCTGACAGGGACGGCGGCGCACATGGCTCAATGACACGGCCCGATAAATGGAGCAGGGCGCTGCTGAGAGGGGGAGCGTGGCTCAGAGCGAGACAAAGAGATAGATGGAAAGACAGATACGGTGTCGTAGACGGACGAGGAGACGCGAGGAGACTGTGACAGACGGAGGCAGAGGGGAGAGGGAGTCGCTGAGCGCACCAGTGACAGACGTAGTCCAGTTTTCAGCCCGTCCGATCCATACCGGATCTATGTGAGCGGGGCGAGCGCGGGGAGAAGGATGTCAACAACGCCTTGATTCTCGCCCTGCGTCTGCTACACATGCTCTGCGGCTATTGATCAGCTTCTGCTCAGACGTTTTTTTCTCCCCACAGAGGGCCTGTGCAGCACGCCAGGCCTGAGATGATATTATGGATTACGGGAAGGGAAATGGAGGGAAGAGCCCTGGATGCGGGCGGTAGAAGCCTGATCGATGAGCTATTGCACACTTAACAAGAGTAATGTTATGTAGGGAGTCTCTGACATGCTAATCCATCTCTCACTCACTCTGTCCGTCTCCCTCGATTGCATTCCTCTCTGTTGTGGTTATCTTCTGTCTGCCTATCGCTCTCCTCATTCCTGTCTTGCCTTTTTTTATGCTATCTATCTATATGTGGCTGTCTGGGAAAATCCACGATCCAACAGAACGATGAGCAGCCTTCTGCCTAAACACAGATGAAATTACGTGTTGAATATAATTGTGTCTTCAAACTCCTGCCTCTGAATAAATCTGCTCTTAAATGCGAGAGCAGCAAGTGCAGCGCAGCGCCAAGCAGACGGCGGGTTTCCAGCTGCCGGCCAACTCCTGGGAGACGAGCTCTGAGGTACCATTTAAACGAGAACTTCATTTTAGCTTAATCAGCTAATTCCACTTGCCATTCCTGACACCGGGGTTGCCATGGCGAATAAACAAATAACTACAAACAACGGGGCAGACGGACGCGTGCGAGCGAGCGAGCGAGTGGAAGTTACGGCGTTTGCCAACCCTAATGAGCAGCTCGCAATCCTGCATCCATATATTAAAATAACATTTATGCGAGCAGACAGTCCTCGCCGCGTTCATTCCGAGCGGCGTGGCTGAGCGTCGCTGCAGTTAGCGGCGGCGCTGAAGTGGCCGTGGCAGATGTTTCTAATGCTGAAGCCACACAAGCTGCTCCACGCTGCCAGTAGGTCTCAGTATCGGCGGCCGCTTTGCACAGCTGGCCACGGTGGCAATTACAGCACGAGCGGCCGCGCTGTGGTCGGCTCTGGATCGCACGAGTTTGGTATGTGACTGAAAGCACTGGTGGATGTGAAATAAGATCCCGGCTAAGAAAAATACCCCAATGTGCACCAGGCAACACAGATGAAGCTACAAATAGGGAGCCAAGTGGTCTTGAAGATGCTTGGGATGCTCAACAGCTCTGTTTCTGAGATTAAAACTTTCCATCCATCCATCATCTCTACACCTTAATCCTCACTAGGGTCATGGGGGGCTGGAGTCTATCCCAGCTGACTCAGGGTGAAGGCATGTTCACCTGGACAGGTAACCAGTCTATCACAGGGCTACACTTAGAGACAGACAACCAGCACACTCACATTCACACCTACGGACAATTTACAATCACCAATTAACCTCAGCATGTTTGTGGACTGTGGGAGGAAGCCGGAGAACCCGGAGAGAACCCACGCTGCACGGGGAGAACATGGAGGACTCCACGCAGAAAGATCCCGGGTGTCCTCACCGGGACGCCAACCGGCGACCTTCTTGCTGCGAGGCCACGGTGCTAACCCCTGAGCCACCTTGCAAAACTTTCTTACTTGATAAAGCTCATAGTTAAAGCTGCATCAGTGCCACTATCTTCTCCTCTCCTCTGTCTCTCTCCATACAGTCACATACCTTCTCTCTCCTGTAGTTCTGTTCTCTTTGCAGCTAACTCTGGATCTGGAGCTGCATGTTTCTGAGTCACAGGAAAGTGTTTATTGATCTCTTGTGCATTGTTTGTCTGTTCTCCATCTGCTACCATGTTGGCTCTCCCCTTTACACTCACCAACAGAACCCTAAACCTGGTTCTGCTGCAGGTTTTTTCTGTCTGGATTTGTTTGTCTTGAGATGTCAGATGTTGTCAACTGGCACGATAGAAATAAAACTAAGTCGAACTGAACACTCGTCCAAAATACTTCTCAAGCATCTCTGAATTAAAACCTGTTAAAACCACTAATCGACCCAATTAATTAA
The DNA here is from genome assembly GCF_000690725.1 of Stegastes partitus. Classification (NCBI taxonomy): domain Eukaryota; kingdom Metazoa; phylum Chordata; class Actinopteri; family Pomacentridae; genus Stegastes; species Stegastes partitus. Next base: position 843,018 of record NW_007577737.1, on the reverse strand, counting down.
ATACAACATGTACATTTTATGATGTGGATGACTGAGCATCTTTTATTTGTTTAACATCGAGAGCAAACTACAACACCATGGTAGAAACGAGAAGAACCGGCACTTCCAAAAAGTAAAATTAGCATGGCATTAAAGAAATCAACCACCCTAAGAATGAGAGTTTTTAGGAAACTTTCTTGGTTTCCTTTTCAACTCGTCCTGGCCTATCTGACCCGTCCTTTCGGTTCTGGCCGCGGCGCTGGGACTTGAGAGTAGCTGCTGCTGAACTTTGCCTGTGGGGGTTGACTAGTGCTTCCACTGTCTGTGTCACTGCCTGTGTGGGCAGACAGCGGAGCTTGCTCTGTCCCTGTTAGCCGAGTATTATAACACTGCCAACGCCTCCAGTGACCCGTGAAACCTCCCATCTATAGAGATGAATCATACAGATGGGCGCTTTGTAATTCAACCAAACCGCCCGTCCGCCAGACCCGCAGCAAACATTTCTCAGCGTACGTGACACCGTATCAGAACCAGAATGGATCGGTTTTAAGCTCGGAAAGTTCACTTTGAAGGCGGCGGTGCACAATGCGCTCCAGTGTTCTGCAGGGAGCGGCCTGTGAGGGCTTCATTATTTACGTCGAAACTCGAATGCATATTAGCCTCTTACTCAGCTTTACATGGCGTCCGCGTAACGTTACAGCGGCGTTGTTTAGCTTTATTTATCAGGGCGAGGTTTTGCTGAGCGCGGTGCTTTTTTGGCACTGCTCTACTTGACATTCAGAGAGTTACACAAATTCGCACTCGGAGCGCATTACAAGCAGGACTCTGTATTGGTCAGTATGAAGCTCAGAAGGAAAAGCGGATGTTGGGTGTTTTGCTAAATAGCATTTCGCCTCTCGCAGAATCTCCCACATGGTCAACAGATTCAAACTTCTCCTGTCATCGGTCGGCTTATGTAACCTTTAGGCTGCCATTGAATGAAAACTGGTAATGACATTTGAACAGAGGCAGAAAAATAGAAGCGCTACGTCAGTCAGAGCAGCACGGCGAGGCGCACAAAAGGCAGTGCGTTTGTTAACTAGGTTTCCACCATAGGGGCTTCCAGTAACAACGGTATGGACAGGAAAGAAAATGAAATTACAGCACAATAAATGAATTATCAATACAGAGCCCTCAATACTGTATCTGAGGGAGGATCAATACGCCACAGCCGGGCTGCAATGTGGGACCGGGGCTGAGAGCGGGCCTATCGCTGAGGGACCAGCCCGATCGATAGTGTCACTGGGGGTGATTGACGATCAATGCTACCGGTGACGTTGATTTATGATCAATGAAAGCAGGGCACCCGACTAATAAGGAGGGAAGGGGCGGAGGGGAGGCTGTGCGAGGGGGGGATTCCATAGCGTCCCCTTTACTGTAACTGATTGAGGATCGATGAGGAGTGGCACCGTGGCTGATTAGGGATCAGGCGAGTCCGCGGCAGAGGAAGGCGGCTGTGTGCGAGAGGATTTGGTTGGCTGCGTGGAGACCAGCTTGTCTGAGCCGAGCAGAGCTGCAGAGGCTGTAATTAAAGCTGTGCTGAAAGGAGCTTTCCACTGTTTGATAGAAGCTGCAGGTGCAGCTCTCTTTGCTCTTTCACTTTCAAAAGAGCAGCCACACACACAGACATATACAGTATACATTCTCCTACACACACACACACACACTCTGGACGTATACACAAGCAGAGACTATTTTCTGCCGTTTTCCTTCACAGAAATCTATTCCTCCCATCGACACTGTCTCTGTCTTGTCCATGTTTTCTCACAGTCTTCAGCTCTCTTTAGGAAATCATTATTGCTGATGCTTTCTTGCTACTAACCCAAATGATCTACATGCCATTACTGGAAATAATGATTTAAAAGTAAAGTGTAACTGTAAACAAGCAAACCCCCGCGCTGTACGCTGCAGCTCGCGTTCGATTCGCCTCTTTTAAAGTTTCGTCTCCTTCGGGTCATATCGGAAGTGGGAGTAGCTCATTTTAGGAGGTAATTGGTGATACTTGTTCTTGATTAACTGAAATTGAATCCCACGCATGCACTGGACAGATACAAACTCCTGCACAGTGTTCACATGCACCGGTACATTTATTTAGTTCTAATGAGTGACAAGACCAAAACTCCAGATGATCTACTCTCTATCCTTTCACCAATGATGCAGGATGTCAAGAGCCAACAAACAAATAAATACCAACAACAAGAGCAGGTACTCATGTGGTCATGAACTGGACCACTTAGGATGAGCGATGCAACACATCCTGTCGTGGTGATGCACAAAGCCGGTGTCATAGAACTAAAAAACCAGAGTCAGGCCCAAAGTCAGACGCATAACGCCGCGATCTGCGCTTTGTCTGAAAGACCTGAGCACGTCTGAACTTCAAACAGTGCTGCAGACGTTCCCAGGGCTGATAATTCATTCATTTCTTAGGTATTCTCTTTGTTCTCCAGCAGTGGTGACACTAATTTTTCTGTCTTTCTAAAGAAAAAAGAAAAGTTGGCGATAACAAAGTCGCATCTTCTTTCTGCTCTCTGAATATATCGACTGTTTTCCAGGGAAGCTGCACGATCTGTTGGCTTAATCGAGTAAATATTTCGACAACAGTGGAAATGGTGAAATTGTTTTTTTTTTATTTTCAAGTGAAGGTCATGTGAATTAAAACTACTAAGCGGTCTGTTTTGCTGTTGGAACAGCACCTTCTGGCGAGTTTCCTCAGTATTAAAATGAGAACTAATCAACAGGGTGCGAATTGTTAAGGAAGAAACACCATAAAATTATACTAATAGTCTTTTTCCTGCCTCAAAGAAACCTAGAAACACCACCTTGCCTTCGCTAATCACCAACCAAACTCACATAACGTACAGTGTGTCCGTCTTTAAAGGCTTGGCCAATGACCCTGATTCTAATAGAACACAGTTTTAGCCATGACAGTGCTTCAAACACACGACGCGTCAGAAAGAAGCACAGAAAATCTATAAAATCACCACAATTCGAAGCACCCCAGACCAGCCCGTCTGTTTCAGCGTTACAGGGCTGAATATCGGCCATTCAACAAATGCCATCGCTTCATTATTCTATCTCGTTAGAAACTTGTGTGAAATTTTGTCATAATTAGCGACATGATTAGCATGAATTCCTGACTCACGACCTTCTAAATATCCAATCGGTTCATCGTTGAGTCGAAGTGAACATCTAACAAATTCCCTGAAAGTTTTCTTGTTCTCAGGAACAGGACCGATGGACAAACAGACGACCCGACATCATCACGGCCGCCGCTGGAGGCGAAAAATAGCTTCAGCAGCCTCCCCTGGAGAGAACAACATCATCAGACAGAAAGGTTGACCCGTGTAGAACAACTTTACGTAAGTCCTTGCTTAAACATCTCAGACGTGATGAAAGGCTTTGTTTTTCTCAGTCTGCGTTAATGGGCCCCAATCGATGTGGAGGAGCTGAGGGTTTTTTTTTTTCCCTCCACATGTCCTGACCCGTGGGGGAAACACAGGGAGGTAATGTGGGAGGGGAGAGATATTGACACACCACGTCGATAGCAGTAGGATTCACAAACAGCGGCGCGGTGAAAGTAAGTCCTTCCTTGAAGTTGAGGCCGGCTATCTTGGACTCATCAATGCGGCATCAAGGACAGAGAGTCCAGTGGAAGGAGCTCGGGCTGACTGTAAATAAGCAGCCAGGCACAAAACAAATGCTGATGACATTTATCAGTGCTCCTCTCTGCTCTAAAAAGCCCACCTGCCCGTGACGCACGGAAACGCATCCACCTCGCTGACGTCGGGAATGCGAGGCAGCGAAGCGCCGCTGCAGAGGCGAGCACATCGCCGCGCTGGCGCTCATCTGTCACCAACGGCAACGAGCCCGCCAGCCGCCATGATGTGCAGCCTAATTGGGGGAGCTGATGAGGTCTGATGAGGCCAGTACTTATTGAATTCCCCGGCCTGTTATTTAGATAATGCTGGAGTGGAGCGGGCTCCCTCATCTTCCCCCATTCTCATCCATTCACTGTCCCAGCAGGGGGCCGCTGGCTAATCCACTCTTGTTTATAATGGCTGTACGAACTGAAGGGGATTTGGACACGGTTTCCCCCCCTCGCCAGCACACATCTAACACTCCCCACTGTTGATTTTACCTCATAATGGGTCTATTGGACAAGTTAACCAGATCCCAACACCCATCACAAGCCCCTCGCCTGTCTTCCTTTCTCTTCTTCTTGGAGTAGGGGCGGGGGTATTGTTGAATAATTAGACTTTGATGTAATGTCCTTTTCTTTTTCCTCTCCTCCTCCTCCTCCAAAAGCAATTACCAAACTTCAAATATGTGTCTGTGCAGCATTCACTGGTTTACAAAGCGAGAGAGAAAGGGTGTGAAGGAAAGTGCGATGGAGGGAAAGAAAACAGCAGAGAGAAGCGGAAGTTGCAGAACAGATGGCTAAATGGCAGGACGACAAACTTTTAATTCTGTGCTTCAGACTGGTGAAGGAGATGGAGACCGCGAAGACACAGAGGGGTGCCAAGAGTAGCGCTCAGTGTGGGACGGCACATCAAAATGCATTAGAACCGATGAAAACTCTGTGATTAATGCCTCCGCCGCACGCTCCAGTCTCTGAATTTCAAATGCAAAGTTTCTCTGGAAAAAAATGAAAAATAAAATAAAATTCTGCGTCTAGGTGGTCGAACATTCATCAGCAGCAGCTGCAGCGTGGGGAGGATCTAACAAATCAAATTTAGCGAGACGAAGACTGCCAGAGGAGCAACAAAACAGTAAATGTCTGACAATTACTCTCAAGAGCAGGTATAACGAGAGACAGTCGCATAATTGCAAACGCTGACTGAAAATGTGACTACATGAGTGTAGACGCGCTGCCTGTCTGATGTATGTCTCTGTGACACCTTGTTATCCTCAATCTTCCACTTTGCATCACAATAAAACACAACATGCTGCACAAAACTGTCAATAAAAGCACATTTTTAAAATCAAATCCAAAAGCATCAGCTGCTCCTCTGTCTGTAAAAAGAAAGTGAAGCATCCACACGTCTCCCCTGGATTCCTGGTCCACGGTGTAAACACGGCTGTCCAGGAAAACAAAAGGCCACGTTTATGGGGTCAGCCGCTGCAGCCTTACAGATCAGGGACCGTCCTGACGAGGGGGGCCATTACGGCAACAACATTTAAAAGCTTACACGGAGAAGGTACAACGCCGAGTTCACCAGGGGCGCAGCGAATCAATATGAGCTCGACTTAGAAATCTGCTGTATAATCCTTGATCTCCAAGGCCATTTGCTTTGCTGCCTGAAATTGGATACACCCCGACTGCTTCCGCCCTCCCTCCCGCTGCGCAGAGCCCAACCGCTCGCCCCGCAAATAAGACATCCTGAAAAATTGATCTGGATGCATCTGTGGCAAGATTACGTCCTGGGCTAAAAGAGAGATATGACTAGCTCAAGGTAATTCATAAATCTGTGTGTCTACGCGTAAGAGGATCAGCGAACGGGAGAGCCTCGCGGTGGGAATATCACGGCTGCATCGCTGCTGCCTGCACGACTGCTGCAGCAGCAGAGAGGCCATTAAGTCAACACCTCCATAAATGTGAAGGGCTGGTAAAGGCCATGTATTGAAAAAAAAAACACTATTATACACTCTGCTCTGTAGGTATGATTAACAACGGCACGAGGAAAATAAGTCATCTTTGTTTATTTTGCCTGTAAGCAGTGACGCCTTTTGTGGTGCAACACGTTTCCTCTGATGAATGACTGGAGCAGCGCAGAACGGAAGGGCCTGGTTTTATTTTATTCATCTTTACATGTTCTTAACAGAACTGTGGGAATTTATTCACCAAAAGTTGTCTAGATTTCCTTATATCCATCTTTCCCAACAGCGCCGATCCGTCTCTGTCCTCCAGAACATCTATTTCATTATTTATATTCGCCCGCTCCCATTGGCCAGATTTACCTCCAGCCAATCGGAATACTATCTCATGAATAATGCACATGTCTTGACGCTGGATCTTTACACCAAGTAATGGCTGGAGCTGGAGACCAAACGCTGCATGTAGAGGTTGCATGAAGCAGATCCTGAATGCAAAAGGGAACAACCTGCTACTTTCACTGTGAACAGATTCCTTCCTGCTTTCGATGAGGCGTCTCTCACAGCTCCATACAGCATCTCTGTCATGTTATTGTCCAGGCATACTTTAGCACAGCAGATGATGGAATAAAGATGAGCATCAGCTATTCCTGGAACATTTAATCTGACTTCCAAGTATGACGTAGCGACGGGCCTCAAAACCACCGGTTGCTCCGAAACAAACACCTGAAACCGACCAAGGGGACAGATTATTCAGCAGTCTGACAGCACAGGAGAGACTCTCTGTCATCCGAATCCATCCCAACGCTAATTTGTCTTGTGTTGCACGATTCTAGTGATTTCAGGACAGAGTGGAGCTTGACAACTCTTTCCCAAATAACCTAATAATACAAAAACAATAGCTCAAATAATAATAATATAAGCTCAAATATAAGATCAAAGGATTTGTAAAAGTGACAGCTGAGTGTTTCGTTTAGATTTACAGGAACAGCCAATTAGTTTACATTAATTCCTTTATTTTTGTGTTATTCACTTACAGTTTCATGTGAGAGACGGCTCTTACTTGAACTTTTTTCTTATATAATTCAGTAAACGCCGGAGCGCCGGCTAAATGTTCTGTTATCTGACCCTTTCTCTTGCCTCCTGGCAGGTGAAGCAAAACAAACAGAGCACTCCTGTTGGAGGAAGTGGCTGCTCTACAGCAGCAGCAGCAGCACTTACTGCTGCGTAACAAGCAAGACATGAAAAGTGAGATTTGTATGAAGGGTATATCTTTAGGTGCTTCTCCGCTGTTAGTGTGGGCTGCCTTGTTTTGTTTTTTGCTTCTTATTCCCACGGCGGTGTGTGCTGCTGCTGGAGTGGCAGTTGTTGGACTCTCTGAGGCCTTTAAGCTCACTGTTTTCCCCCGATTACTGGCGCCCGGTGGGGGGACGGGCGGTTGTGTGCAGCGCAGCAGGGGTGGTCCCCAGATACCACAGATTCATACTTTCCACCTGACGCTCAGGATAGAGAGAACAGAGAGCTGGCAATTACCAGACTTCTCTCTCTCTATATATACTGCAATCCTGGCCAGCTCCGCTCTGCTGTACTCCACTCTGAAGGCTGTCTCAGGGCCAAGCTGGAGGTAATGAAAGCAACACACTCCTAATGGACTATTGATGTGTGTGTGTGTGTGTGTGTGTGTGTGTGTGTGTGTGTGTGAGAGAGAGAGAGAGAGAGAGAGAGAGGGAACACAGGGAAAGAACAAAGGAAGGAAAAAGAGACTGTAAGAAATCATTCTGTTGGCGCTTTCTTTCTGAGCGTCGTCTCCGTTTTCTGCTGCGGCGAAAAGAAATTCGCGTCCGTGAGCTTCTGTAAATCATCTAAACAGGCTGAGCAAAAGCAGCAGAAATAAACCGGGAGTGTGATCCAGTGTGAGTCGAGCTGCCAGCCGGGGGAAGAGAGACAGACAGAGAGACACTGTGTCTGAGACATGAGGTCAGCGAGACAGAGCCAGGTGTGTTTCCATCGTCCTTCAGCCCCAACGCCAGCAGGAGGCTCTCGTATAAATATATAAAGGCAAAGACACAAATAGCTGCAGGTGACAAAAAAAAACTCCATCACGGTAAATTTCACCAAATGGATGGTGTCCCACTCCCGCTGATGGTCCGCTGGCAGAGCATGCAAGGTGTGGATTTTTTCTTTTTTTCTGTCTTCTGTCTCTGTGTGTGTCCCCTAACCTGCTGGCAGGCGATGGGATGAATGAATGGGTGTTCACTCCTGGAGGTCCGGTGGCACTACAGAAATAACTCTGCTGACCACGGTGACCTCTGCTTGTTCCCACACAACCTGCGTCCTGTTCTAATGGAGGCCCGCGCTCTATTTTTGGGGGCAGCGGCAGCTAGATTTATCTCGCTGCCCTCTGTGTCCTGGGACGGTGACAGTGACGTGGCCGGCTGTAACTGATGCCTCCGTTTTTGTTTTTTTTTCTTACCCTGCTTCCCTGACGCGAGCACACACAGGATACAATCAGTCAGACGACTCGACCTCGCCGCTTCTTTTCATTTACATACCTTAAAACACGCTGGAGAGAGCTGCAACGGATCAAACTGTTGTGATATTCTAGCCGCGATCGTCTCGTAATGAAAGGTGCAGGAGACTGAGAGGAGTTGACCAGTGAACCACAGGAAAGCAAGCCGGCTGAATTGCTTGCATACCACAGAGACCTTGGAGCATGATTATCCTCCTCAGCAAACTTAATCTTCATTCTGGAGGACGGGCAGGCTGGCCGGAAGGCTATGAGCTCAGCGACCTACAGTATCTGCTGAGAGGCCGAATATTATTCTTTGCAAAAGAAATGCACAGCCTCAGGTCCTGCATTAGATTAAGTTGACTGATAGCTAAAACCTGGAATCTGGGGATCCGGGAAGATAACGTGCACATGCAAGGCCTCTGTGGTCGATAGCCGGGTTATGTTTAGAGGAAAAAAAAGAATAAAAAGAACAAAAACTAGGCTGTCGTTGTGACTGTAAAGTCAGCGGTCTGATTCTGGAGCTCGCCAGGAAAAAAAAAATCTACAGGAAGAACAAATAAAATTCTCTTAAATGTATTAATAACCATTATGTCCCAAAGCAAAACATTCAGCCAATAATTGGGTCCCTAACTGGACGCTGGAAACTAAATAGCTTTGCTCAATAATACATGGACATGACTTATGGATGTGTGTGTTTTTTTTTGAGATTTCAGCGAACTACATAACAATACATGTGCTTTGCGTGCTGCATATCAAACCAGGACGCTACGCTTCACCCTGACTGGAAACTGGAGCCTCACAGAGGATGGCTGAAGATTAACCTCCAACGACTTAACAAGATTAAGGCAGCCCTCTCACTTGAATGCAGTCGGCCTGACAGCGGCCGCGGGGGGAACCTGGCTCAACTTTTGCTGCGAGGAAATGTAATCCGGCCAATCACACGAGGGAACAGAGCGCATTCCAGACTGATTACTTTGCAGCATAACTGTTGTAATTCTGCTGTTTACCTTGCGATAAAAACGATCACCGGCATGATAACTTTCAAGAGTTGCAAAATCCAGAGTGTTATAAATTGCTGTGTAGTATTTCAGCATCTGATAAAAGTCTAAATCCGCGGCTCTATTAGTCAAACGGGCCTCTAACCTTTACCTGAAGCCTGAAACAACATGTTTGTGCCGACGCAGTCTCTTGCATTGTTTTAACGTGCAGCTTTTGTGTAGTTTGAGCATCTACTTTGGCATAGCGGTACATTGAGGCGAATGCCAGACTGCCGACATCCTCACACCACTCAGCTCTATATGATGAGTGCAAAGATGGAATGTCATTATTTTGGATGGCTCTACCAGTTTTTAAAAATGATTCTTTTCTTTTAAATGCATACACACTTCCCGATGGATTCACTCCAGTCATTCCACAATGATCAATTCTTCAAATTGCTTTATATTGCAGAAAAAAACCCCAGCTTTTCCTGATATCTTGCAGTGCCAGTTACCATTTTAGCATGTTAGCATGCTAACATCACCACTTGATGTTGGTACTCATAGGTTCTAACCAGCTAACTATGCTAATTAGCTAAAGTACCACTGTTACCATTTTAGCATGTTAGCATGCTAACATCACCACTTGATGTTGGTGCTCAAAGGTTCTAACTAGGTAAATATGCTAATTAGCTGAAGTGCCACTGTTACCACCTTAGCATGTTAGCATGCTAACATCACCACTTGATGTTGGTGCTCTAAGGTGCTAACTAGGTAAATATGCTAGTTAGCTAAAGTGTCACTGTTACATCTTAGCATGTTAGCACGCTAACATTCCAATTGCTGTTGGTGCTCGTAGGTGGTAACAAGCTAAATATAGTAATTAACTAAAGTGCCACTGTTATCATTGTAGCATGTTAGCATGCTAACATCACCACTTGGTGTTTCTTCTCATAGGTGCCACTGTTACCATCTTAGCGTGTTGGCACGCTAAAATCACTGCTTGATGTTGGTGCTTATAGGTGCTAGCTTGCTAAATATGCTAATTTGCAAAAGTGACATTGTTACATCTTAGCATGTTAGCACGCTAACATCACCGCTTGATTTTGGTGCTCGTAGGTGCTAACTAGCTAAATATGCTAATTAGCTAAAGTGCCACTGTTACCATCTTAGCATGTTAGCATGCTAACATCACCACTTGATGTTGGTGCTTGTAGTTTCTAACTAGCTAAATATGCTAATTAGCTAAAGTGCCATTGTTACCATCTTAGCATGTTGGCCAGCTAACATCATCACTTGATGTTGGTGCTCGAAGGTGCTAACTAGCTAAATATGCTAATTAGCTAAAGTGCCACTGTTACCATCCTAGCATGTTAGCACGCTAACATCATTTCTTGATGTTGATGCTCATAGAGGCGAACCAGCTAGATATGCTAATTAGCTAAATATCTAAAATCCTTCTCCAGGATTGCAGACGCCACTTTTAGATGCTCACAAACGTTATTACAATTCATCTTCTGGGGACCATGAATGCCTTTCGAGTGTTTGTCAAGATATTTCCCTCATCAGCTTGTTTTGCCCTGATGTATTTTAATAATCATGCATGCTAAAATTAAACATTTTACATTCAAGAGCACTTTGCTAATAAGCCTCGATTAGATTCCAACCTTGCTCTACTTTCATGTCTGAAAAACTAAAGCCACCAGAACAAAAAACTTTTGTCCTAACTGTCAGCTGTCCACACCGATAGCGAATAAAAGAACGAGCCGAGCACATGTCAGACAAAGAGGAGAGGAAAAAATGCTCTTCATAAATAAAAGCCGCCTCAGGTGCCTGTTTAGCTCGCGCTATTACTGTATCCACTCATCTATATATAATAACACAGATGAGCATCGGCAGGTACGAGTGTAATGTGAAGAGGAGCGAGCAGCGGGGAAAAGTGAGCGATGAAAGACGGCGGCGGCGGCGGGGAAGATAAAAGAGGGAGGGATGGATGAGAAGGGAGTATAAAAGCAAGGACAACAAAAAGTACAAGGAGAGGTGTGAGATAGACGGGGATCAACATGGCGGACAGCTGGGCCCGGGTCGCCGGGGTCAAGCTCAGGAAGCGGTCACACAGTCAAAGTCATCCTTTCATCTCGTCTGTTGGAGATGCAGCAACCTCAACTTTGCTCAAATTTAACCTTCCAAAAGCACAGGTTGATCCAACTTTCATTCGGCTCCCTGCGCCACCCATCACTTTCTTCCCCTCGCTGCCCTTTTCCATCTGTTCTCTTTTATCTTCCTGCCTTATTCCCGTCACATTTCCTCAGCTCCTAATCTATTTCTTCCCCCTGCTTATATTTCTCTCTATTACTCTCCCTCGTTACGTATCTTTTTCTGATGCTAACTCACCTTCGTTCTGTCTCCCTCCACATTAGACGTGGTTGAGTGGAGAGCAAAGTCAATCGTTCCTGCCTGAACCCCTCCTGGAGCTCCTCTCCTCTGCCTAAACAAACTTTGAAGCCAATCAAAGGGCTTATATATTATTTTCCGTGGAGGAGAGCTGCGGCAGGTGAATGCTTTATATTTCGGTGACGGATCCACTCCTCCTCCTCCTCCTCCTGCTGCTCTCCGCTAACCGTTGGCTTGGCTCATGAATGATACAGTTCAGCGGCAAAACAAACAAAGCGTGACAAATCCAGATTATTGTCTGTAGGCGAGATAAGGTTATAATGAGAAAGTGCATCGGGGGAAATTGATCCTTTTTCAGGAAGCTGTCTGATTTACTGGGGATGCCAATAATAACTTCCTGTGTGTCCTGCCTCTAATGGGAGGCGGGAGAAGTCAGAGGTGGGGGGTGGAGGGTTCACGCTAAGAGGACGGATTTCATTATGATGCAATATCCTGAGAGAAGCGCATTTGAAAGGGAGGCTTCGTGGCTAATTATTATCTGCGGCCGGGCGTATCGGAAAGCTGTCCGATTGCCACCGACGATCGCAAAGAGAGACAGAAATACGGCGAGTTTACGGCGGGTGACAGCGGCGGTAAATGAATTATCAATACGTAATGGATCTGACCTTTTTGTTTCTGTCAAAAAAGGGGAAGGAAAACATTAGCTATAAACAATTCACAGATCAGCACCCACACATGACACGCAGATGCATCATGGGAACCACGCGCCTCCGAGTGCTGGGAAACAGGCAGCTGAGACGCTCTGACAGCCAAGCCACCAGCCTACTTGGCTGCACGTTAAATCTACACGCCATAGGGGAGGAAAATGGGCCTGCCGACAGGCCAGTTATTAGCCAGGGGAATGTGGGAGGGATGGCAGAAATTAACATAGATTACTCAAGTATGACTGACAGTTTCAGAAGGGCTTTTTGTGACTTACCAAGTGATTTGGGACTTGCCTTAATTCAGCGAGGGACGTTTTAATACCGTGGGCTGTCTCTGCTATCTTGGCACCGTTGCCTTGGTGAGGTTGCCAACAGGGAGGGAATCTTTTTTTTTTTTCTTTCTTTCTTTCTTTCTTTCTGCAACAGCACCCCCAGCAACAGCTCCTCCACCCTCAGTGGCACAGGCCTTGTGCTCTGCAAATAATGATGGAGAGTGTTGGCGGGCCAGCGCTCAGGGTTCAGGGCTGCACGGGGCTTTATTTAAAGCCAAATAGTGGCCCCTGTGAACCCTGTCTGGCATGAGCCTGACAGATGTGGAGGGTCTGGGTGTCATGTGGATCTCCCACAGATCAGGGAAGGAAATTAGATAACTGGGAATAATCAGTGTTCGTATTCATATGAAGCTGGGGAATTTCAAATGAAAAAAGCACTGATGCCTCCATAAGTATCCATAAAGAATATGGCTGTTACTGTAGAGCTAAATGAACGTTTTATGTATAATACTCTGGAACTGAGAGACAAAGCGAGTGTGAGTGAGGACAGACAGAGATAGTCACTGTGGTTTAAGAAGTAATTGTGAAAACAGATGAAGTTAAAGAGAGAAATGCCAGAGAGCTGTATGAAAAAAAAAAAAAAAAAAAAAAGAGAAGCAGGAAAGCTTGTACATATTGCATGTTTCCGCTTGGTTCCATCTCCCAGGGCCACTGTGGCTGCTTCCTGATGTGGTTTTCATTATTTATCCAGCATCTATTGGACAATATTGGAGCCGACTCTCAGCTCTGCTGCCATATTGGCAGCATGACAACGGAGCAAGCAACAACAACGGAAGTGAAAAGGAAGGAGCTGTGTTGTTGCTGCACATTCAGTCTGGGCTGAATCTCTGTTTGCTCAGTTAGACGTTCGAGCAAATGCTAGATTCATTAAAGTCTGCTGCTGTCGTTTCTCCAGCGCTCCACGCTGCTTGTACCTCGCCCCTCTGACAACACACCTCCGTGTTTGTTTAGCTGTCATTTGATTGTTTACAATGAAATTCAGTTAAATCGCACAAAGAGCTGTAATTTGCCGGCACGGTTCAGCACATGCACTGTATCAAAGGTTATCCATTTTCCTTCTGCCTGCTGCAGACAATCGGTACGGTATGTACACGAGATTACTCACCTGCCAAAACCAAACAATGGCTAATGTATCTCCGGTTCGAATTACATTTACCATAGGGTGTCATCTCTAAGCTGTTTAATGCATTGTGGGACGAGGGGCTTTAATCAGCGAGGCTCAGTGGAGCCAGCGGATTAAATCACTTTTTATCTGCGCTTCCTTTGACTTTCTCAGCGCTCAGGGTTGCAGTGTAAATCATAATGCGTCCCTGTTGGGCTCACTTCACTGTAGTTTATTGCTGTAGTCACATTTCATAAATTCTATTTATTTTGTGTATTGAGTAAATCCATATCCACTAAAAACAAGGATAACTCTTTATTCTCACCTGCAACTGCAAACCTGATCTCAGGAAGCAGGATGATGCGCGAACGCTCGACATCCATCTGTGTGCGTAGCCTCTGACACGTACATCTATACGAGCACCTGGAAATGGATATGAACGCATCCATATCCTAAACGACGCGCAGGACGTGCATCTCTGGGCGCGCCACACACGTACTTCATCCGTGTGCATGGGTGGCGCATGCGTCTGCCTTTGTGTGCACATGTATGCACACTCACAGCCGACAGCGGTGACAGGGAGAGCGGCTGCCGCATTGCACAGAATAGCTAAACAGCTGTAGTGCTCCATCAGGGCTATCGATCATGTCCCTCTCTCTGAATCACAATCAGATGTGGGCAGAGCAGAGCGGCTGGAGCAGGCCTGGGCGACTGGCTTGTTGGACGACTGCTACGCACCTCTCATATCAACCAGGACTCACCAAACAAACCTGACCGGGATGGCTGATTAGATGCGTCTATATGTGATGCTCATTTCTGTGGAACTTGCCGGAATATGCAGACAAGGATTCGATGTGGGTTCTTGGCATGCAGCATGTTTTTCAGAGAAGCTCGTGTTAAATGCACTTAGCGGTAAGGAAGTCGACATGAACAGAGAATGTATTTGTATTGTGTCTCGACAACACAAATAATTGCAACTGATAGAAAACTGCATTTGATTTCATTAAAAACTTAGCAGCAAGAAAAGGGAAGTGGTTAAGTATCATTAGCTACCATCTGCTGCCATCTCTCACCAGCGCACATCAACTCAATATCTCATGTAATCACAAGGAAGTTCGATGTTATTGCATTAAAATTTAACCAGGAAGTGTATGGAAGCTGTCCACGGCGCTATTAGCCGCCATCTGTTAGCATCTCCACAGTTCTCCGTTCTGTTCTGCGTCTTCCTCCTGCCGCCTTATCTGCGGCACGGCGACTTCCTCTCCGTTTGTTTTCCCCCCCACGGTCAGTTGGACTTAACAGATGACCCGGCACCTGACATCCACATACTTACTTCCTGGTACGGGACGGCCAGGTTACAACTCAATATCCTTTCTGTATTGCCACTGGACACACCTGAGTAGAGGAGGGCAGCTATAACAAGACCAACTCCCATCACACACACACACACACACAC
>NW_007577737.1:751166-827839 GCF_000690725.1 Stegastes partitus | reverse complement strand
CTGGGAATGCAGAGGCTTGTCAGAAATGGGCTACAGAGGATTGGTGGGTGAGCGTGCTACGTTGAGCAGTGCGTGCATGCTGAGTGTTGTTCTTGTGCTGCTGCTGCTGCATCTTTGTGGGTTACGTTTAAATGCTAAATACTGGGGAAAAAAACGCTTTCTCATTAGCATTATATGGATGTTGACATTCCATTCAGGTCAAAGTTAGTGGTGCGTGACCATATTTGTGCTTATGTGGTTTGTGTGTGTGTGTGTGGAGGCTCACACAGTGCAGTAGTCATGGTTGTCACACAAGCGTAGCCGTGCACGTGCACACATGCGTGCTCCTACTGTGCTGTGTGTGGTGGGAGCCCCCCGGGGGGTGCCGCTGAGCTGTCAAAGCAGGATGGATGAAGAAGCTGCCCTGCATAGCAAGGGGCTCTGGGGAAATACCACCAACATGACACACACAAACACACAAACACACAAACACACAAACACACACACTAATAGAGACTCCGTCAGCACACAGCATGCACGTGTACCTGCTTTGAAATGCAGAAATTTGAATATGCACGCATGAATACGAACACAGAAACAAATGTAGTGAGAGAGCGCTTGCACGCAACCACACACACACTAATACACACACAAATACACAACTACACAACTACAAAAGGGCTGCTGGCTGCCTCTGTGAGAAACAGACACTGCCCTGGGGTCCTCCGCAGAGGAACATCTGATTTTGATAACAGAAGAATGTCCAGAAATCTCCATTTAGCAGACAGCGAGTCAACATGGACAGCGTCAGGCAGGAAAGGCGCAGACTGAAAAAGCAGACTTCCTCAACCCCCCGCCCTCCTATGAACGGAAAACTACGGAAAGAGTATCAGCAATGACACGGGGAGGCCGCATCCATCATTACTACGAAGGGAACATGTGGATTTGGAACCAGTTCATATCGACTCTTTTGATTTGGTATGACTTCATCAGCTTCAGACATCATTCACATCAGATGCACTTCCGTTCTAGTCGACAAGTTCCTTTCTGCAACTTGGAAACGAGCCGGACTAATCCGTTCTGCAGGTTCTAAACAGTCCTCGCTAACTCTTTTACTGACACTCGCGGTGCTTACTTTGAGTTTTGCTCGGTTCATATAACGCAGACAGACTGTCAGCCTGTTTATAACGTGTCTGCTCGTCTTCCTGCTTCTCGCCTCGTCGAGCTTTGTTGCGTTTCATCACATCTCTGCAATTACTTTGGCGAGCACAACGCTATCATGACTGAGAGAGATGACGGCGAAGAATTGCGAAAAGTAAAACCCGCTTTGCAATAAATCACGAGGATCCCTTGAAGGACTTGATTACCTCGAATGGCAACAACACAAGAGCAACGACGGCTTTCGCAGCAGCCGGTCGTGTGAAGGGAAGATTTCCCAGACCCTTCAGACGGGACCGGAGCAGCACCGAACCACAGCAGACCTTGTAAACTTAACCATTCTTAATTCCACAGAAGGATTTCCTCGATCAGGGCGGTAAATCTCCATGCTTGGCACAAGCCTGAACAATCCATTAACAATAATAAAGCCCGAGCAGCAGGGAGATAGACCCTTAAAGGGGAAGGTCAGCCTGATATTACAGCTTTAAAGGTTTCCTATTACGGCTCAACTTCAATATAACCACTCACCTTGCCTTTAATGGCTGCTGGCTATGCAGTGGCTGAGCACATATGGAGATTCTAAATCCAGTCTCTCTGAAATATTACTGGATAGTGGAGAGCGATTTATGGGTCTGTGTCTGTGCCGCCGGTCGGAGGTTGGAGGTGTGAGCGTTGTTAATAAAATTGCCACAGCGGTGAAGGAGATCCCCTCGGTACCGGCCCTATCTGGCCCGCGAGCCCTGCTGGGACGCACAGGAGACTGAGCGCTGCAGCACCTGGCCCCAAAAGTGCTTAAGCAGCACTTTTTCCTTCATCCTGGCCTTTCCCACCGATGCTTTCTTTCATATCTTTACTCCCCCCTCCGACTCACTTTTTTTTTTTTTTTCCGCTGCCACTTTTCGACACCCCGACTCCCCTGGAGACTCGCTCCGTTTCCAAAGCTTTGTCTACCCTTTACTTTTCGGAGCTGCCTCTCTGGACGCCGACTAGGAGAACGGTTCCTAACGCAAGACGAGGCACAATCTTGTCTCTACACGTGTCTCCATTTTGTGACACTCGTTCTTTTTTCCTCTGCCTGTTTTCTCCTTGGCCACAGCCGAGGGTGACTGCAGAAAAAAAAAAAAAAAAATAAGAGAGAGAGAGAGATAGGAAGGAGAGAGGACACTGCAACAGAGAGCAGAAGAGGAAAGAGGGGAGAGTGCAAGCTCTTAAGTAGATTGCAAAGAACAGCACAGAGGCATGAGTGTGAATATTAAGAGGGTTTTCTCCTGCCCGAGAAGTTCCAGCCTGCAGCAAGAGCACCACCAGGGAGGGAGAGAGGAGATGGTGACAGGGCGGGAAAGAGAGGAAGAGGCCTACAGAACCGTCAGCGATTCAGGTGTCAGACATCACAGCGTACACAATCTATCACGCTGTCCGGCAGATCCCAGATGAGGAATTACCACGATTGAATTAGAAAGGTGGCTTCTTATTACAAATGTGATGATTTATTTATTTTTTTCCCCCAAGACAGAAAGGAAAAGGGGTGCCACTTAAAGCCAATGTAGGGGTGAGACTCACCTGGAATGCCTGGCGGGGTTTTCAGGTATTTCCCGTTGAAATGCTGTATCACTACTTCACACTTCTCTGTAGACTCCATCCTGCAACGGGAAAGCGAGACGTGAAGTTTTTAGTTGAAAATGACAGCAAACAAAAACCCATCAAGACGATCATCAGCCAACAACAGAGCAGTTTTTTTCTCTTTGCTCGTTTCCATCTAGGCCTTCACGCACGGAGCAGCTTGAGGTTAAATACTGCCGCAGATGACACATTTACAACAACTACAGTTCACCCACAACGCTCTCCGTCCCGCCGCCTGGTCAGCGTCAGCGCTCCCCTTCTTAAAAAAAAACAAAAACCTTCTCTGAGACTATCCAGAGTCAGTCTGTCGATCTGCTGCGGAACGTCATCGTCTGCATGAGTCAGAAGTTCATAATGAAATTCAGGGCTTTCAGGGAAAGACTTGTTATGCAGCCTTTCTCTGCGCATAATAGGAAGGTAAAGGATAGAGGGACAGGAGGGGTGGGTGGGAGAGAACAATAAGCAGAAGACGGTATGAGAAGGTAGGAGTTACGTGCTCGTGGATGGTAATGATGGTGTTATCCGGAGCCGGGGAGAGACGGAGTACAGGAAGCTGCCTGACTCCATTTTCCCAGCCGCCGGATCAAAGCCGGTGTACAGGCCAAGCAGGCGGCCAGCGGGGGGGCTCTGATCCTTCACATCATAAGCCCACAAACGCTAATGTCACACACACATTACATCAAAACACGACCGTAAGTTTATCAAACACAGAGCCGAACAAATGGACTTCTTTTTGTTGGCGTGCACACACACTCGTCTTTCATCCTTCTGCTGTGAGGAGGCGTACGACGTTGTGAGGAGACTGGAGCACGTTACAGTCCGACCCAGAACCTTTAGCCTTTATAACAGACAGATTAGCCACACAGATATGCACATGCTTATTGACATACTGCTCATCCTTGCTGAGCGTGCATGTGTTAATGTATTGGACTATGCATTGGCGTCCTGGAGTCTTGTAGGAGCCATGTGTTGATATAATTGTTTGAAAAAACTTTAAAAAGTACATTTAAAGGAGGCTTGTTTCCATTAGCGGTGATGGAGTGACTAAACTAGTCTGCTTAGGGTCATTAGAAGGTGCTAGTACGGGTTATTTTACATAAAACAGCAGAAGAAGAAGAAGAAGAAGAAGAAGGACAAACAAAACACTGGCCACCCACAAGAGAACAAAACGGAAACAAGTCCTTCAGAATTGTTTTCAGTCAGAAATGTTATAATTATTATTTTACGTCAGCTGGCATCGGCCATGTTTAATGCAGTCAAACACAATGAAATGAGCGAACACAGATGATAAGACATGCGAGGTAAATGTTCGGATAAGTTAAAAAAAATCACCTCAAGCAGGTTTCTAAACTTTCCCCCCCGAACTTTCCATATACATTAACTTCTTAAAATGCAATACTTCAAAATCTGCATAAAAATAAACCATGGAGCTATAGACAAGGTGTTTGCACTTCAGTTTTTGTATACATTAAAAAACAAAAACCCAGATTTAATATATTAATCACACGTGCTGGCAGCTGATTGTACTGTTTGTTTTTTGTATGACTGACAAAGCCAGCATATCACTGCTGAACTATCTTATTAAGATATTTAAGGACCAAAATAGTTAAAACAAGTGAAACAGTCTTATGTGAAAATTGCGTACTGAGAAGAACTATCTTAAAATCAGCATATATCACTTCGATCTAAGATATTCCATCTGACTTAGATTTCAGTTTTTGCAATGAGCTGTTCTCCACTGTTTCCAGTCTTTATGCTGAGCTAAGTTCAAGACTGTTTTATGGTCTGAGGATCTGCTTCAGAGCTGCTGTCTGATCACAGTAAGCATGTGTTGTCATTGTGAATATCATTTAAAAATACTGGTGCACATCTTCAGGCTTGTCTCTTCAACACAAAACTCAAACACAAATGCCACACCAAAAAAAGGACGGGCGGAGGCACAATGCCCGTTGTCTCCTCTTTCACCTCCACACAGCTGGACCGTCGTGGTGTGAAGTGGGTGTGAACGCTGTGAATTGCTGCTTTCGGAAAGTTACAGCCAATGTTTTGACGCAGGCGCCTCTTCCCTGACATTGAAAAGGCGTGCGGGGGGAGTCGGAGGCTCTCTGACGCTACCTGACCATCCAGTTCAGACGCACCATAAATCCTGCTTAAGTGTCTCCAGGCTGTAACTTCATATTTAACTGACACACATGACAATGATATCAATCTCTTCATCCGACTCGCTGCGAGAGAAAATAATCGCATTTCCCAAAATGTCCAAGTATTCCTCTGACTTAGAATCATTTGCTCTCCTTTAATTTAAAGCCAGACTGTAAGCGACGCTGTTCACATCATCATCACGGCAGCTTAGCTACCTATATGAACTCCAGCTCCTCACTATATTTAGACTTTTAATTCGTGCAGTTTAATTGATTGAGCTGCTTTAACACATCCAGCAGAGTGCATCAGTCAGAGACGAGGATTTGCTTATTTTTTTCAATGCACAGTAGAAAAAAAAAAGTTCAGTTGTGTTAAGCAGCATATTGAAAACAAATATCCTCGTGCATGAATTTGCACGTTCAGCGTCGTACACATATTGCAGGTTCCCTGATGTGCACAAAGGACTTGTTTTAAAATGCAGGCTTGACTGATCGCCGTGCCTTCATGGTGATACGCTCCAGGAATGTGCAGAAATCATTGCATTCCAGATCCTCCTGCTTTGTTCGCCCTCACCTCCTAAAATACTCATATCATCCTGTCAGCCTCTCACTTCTCCGTCCTCTGTCTCTCATCCTTTCTGCCATCGCTACCTCCATCCTTCTCTCTCTTTTTTTTTTTTTACCATAGCTTCTTTATCGCTCTCTCTGTCCCATCCATCTTACTCCCGGCCCGTCTACACCTTTTCTTTTTGACGTCTCTCTCATTCCTCCCCGTCTTTCAACCTTGGTTATTTCCTCCATCTTTCACCGTTACCCTCGCTCTCTCTCTCTTTGCCCCATCTCTCTCACTTTCCGTGCCCTCCTTTTCCTTCCCTCTCCATCCCATCCTTTTCTTTCTACATTACGCCCAATCCACATCAACATCTCTCTCTCTCCCCTTTCCTCTCCCTACTTCTCTTTTTAGAATATGTAATCTTTCACACTTCCTGGCATCATCAATCTCTCACTGACCCTGTCTCCACCCTTTCCCCCCTCATCCCTCCGTCCCCTGGGTGTTTGGGAACGCTGGTACTAAGCAGCCAGTGTGACTCAGGTGATCGCTAATCATAAAAACTGGCCTTGTACACGTCACTAGCACACAACTAGAAATTAGGTTAGATTTTCTAAACAAAAAGTGGCAGCTATAGTTTTAAACTCTTTGATTTTATGTTACATACAGCGATGAGCCATAACATTAAAACCACGTGAAGTTAAAACAAACCTCGAGTCCCGACATTCAGGTGTTACTTTAACACTATCGCATTAGCGTACCCTTTGGCCTTCCCCAGCAGGACGATATCCGACAAGAACACCCAATTCGGACGTCATCCTCCCATTAAACAGCTGTTTCAGTGCACACCAGTCTCATACAGATGTTCCCTCACCGGCGTCCAGTAGCTGCATCCATCCTGATCCTTGCAGGAAGTCACCCTGAGTGGAGCTTTTTAACCCAAACTGAACTAATTTCTAAATGCAACAAAGGAGTTTTGGGGTCTAAACTTAACCAAATGCCAAGGAAAATATGAATTAAGTCAAAAAATAAAGCTATGATTAGTGTTTGAGACTTTAAGGGTGACTGTGCATTTACCATTAGGGTCCTGACCCTTGAAATGAGCGACCTGGGGGGAGATCAGCTGCAGAATCAGATATTTCTTTGGAATAAAACTCATTTTTATAGACCTGCTTTTATGCAGCGTCGTCTCTTTCACTCTCTTTTCTCCTGTGCTGTGGCATTTTTTATGTTTTTATTGGTAAATTTGCATCAACTGGTCCTTTAATGTATTGAAATCCTGCAATTTGCATTTTGCATCTCTGACCGTGTTCCATTCTGTGTCTCTGACGTTTAGCTTCCCTGGTCTGTTTTTTTTTCTTTTTTCTTTTTGCCTGTTTGCAGCCCTTCTGTTGTAATAATCACTTATATAAATAAAAGCTGGGATTAGAACGTATTTATGAAATGAGGTGGAAACGGAGAATCTTTAAGCGGAGCGATAACTGAGCAAAGGTGGAGAGCGTCCCGACCTGCACATGTGTGTGAGAATCATGTGAATGAATAGGGAATTATTAGAGCTTCAAATGTGGACAAAACCAGACTCTAAACTCCCTAAATCCAAATTGTTCAACTCCACATATTACACACTGTATTGTTTGTGTTTGTCTTAATGCATTATTGATTTAATTTGGCAATAATCAGTATTAGTATAACACCAGGAAGTTGAACCTACACAGTGTTTATGTGAATATAATCTGTACGTATGCATCCATAACATGCTCCTGGCCCATGTTCACTCTAAACCCACAAACGTGCCGGTAACTCCTCCTTAAAGCTTTCAGTTAAGAGGCCACAAAGTGACACGGAGACAATCTGCACAAACACAACTAACCTCCCTTCACTCTAGCTCAACAACCTTCATGCAGTCTTTATGAAATGATCATTTATGTGGCTATGAACTCCATTATCAGAACAAAAGCTGTTTAGAAACCATTCGTCGGGGCGTCTTTGTTGTCCGTTTTAAAAGTGGCTGCCTTCTCCTTCTCCCTTTAGCGGTTCTCTGACTGGAAGCGTTGCCGCCAAGCTTCTCTTGGTTCTCCATCCCACTCGCAGCCCCACCCGGTTGTCCATTGTTTGCCTCCTCCTCCTCACTGTCATCTCTCTCCAGCAGAATAACGGTGGGTAGGTGGACTAGGAGTAAATAAGGCCACGTGGAAACAACCCGGTCAGCCAGGCCGTCGGTCGGTTGGTCGGTCGGTCGGTCGGTCGGTCGGTCGGTCGGGCTTTTGGGGCGGCCAGTCAGTCAGAGAGCCAGCCAGGTAGACAGCGAGGCAGGCCGGCTTTTCTGTGTGTGCTGCTGGTTAATGGCATCAGGTGCTGCTGTCTGCAATGATTAGTGCTGGGGCTGGAGTAATGGGCTCTGATAACAGTAATGGATCGGCCCACAAACACTTAGCTCAGTTTACTCTCTCTAATGCCCCTCACAGCCCAACCCTCAGCAGCTGTCTGTCTGTCTGTCTGTCTGTCTGTCCGTGTGTTGACACAGCTAATGGGACTTCTACAATTCATAAAACACATTGATTTGTTTTTCTCTCCTCAGGCCGGATCTCTGTTTTTGGCTTCTCTGTCTAACCTGCACCACCGTCCTCCTTTACAGCCAGACCTCTCTTATTTTTTTTTTCCTTTTCCACATCTCTCACCTCTTCTCACTTTCTATTCCTCAATAATTCTGTCTCATGACGTCCTCTCTCTCATCTCCTTCTCTTTCCCATCACCTTCTCGTTCTCCTCATAATAACCTCTGTGATTAGTTCTTTCTACCTAACCATTGTTTCACACTCATGTCTCTCCCTCCTGCTCTCTCGCTCTCCCCCTTCCATCATGTCTGCTCCTCCTCCCACCGAGGGCTGTTTGAACAGGTGGCCTGTGGCAGGTTGTTGCTGTGCTCTGCTTGCTGGTCTGCAGGAGGCTGCCTACCTGTCTGTGTGCGTACGTGAGCGCCCGCTTTCCGACGCGTGTCGCCGCACGCGCACGCCGAGCTGGCACGCGCTCATTCGCACAGGTGTGTAGGCGTGCGCGGAGGCCTGTCTGTCTGTGCATATGCTCATATTTGTGCATAAAGTGGCTGCTCGTGTGTGTGTGTGTGTTTGTGCTTGTCTGTCCCGCTGTAACCCACGGTAATAGAGCAGGGAATAGGAGAGGAGTTCAGCCAGAGCAGGTGATTAAGAAAAATCCCTGCAAGATGGCGGTTCTGTGGCCGTCAGTGGCCTCCTCTGGGTAAACAGGGGAGGAAAGTGTGGAGAGGAATGAGAGCCTGGTGGCTGCTGTCGAGGACAAGGACAGAGCGGTTTATGACTTTGGGGGATTAACAAGCTGAAGTGGAAACTTTTCTAAGTAGAAAAAGAAATAAACTGTTCAGTGATAGGCTTGGTCTTGGAAATATAGCAGCAGCGACTACACTATGAGGATAAGGCAGTAATTGCTAATATCCAAGAGTGTTTGTGAATACACAGACGCAAGCATCCATCAGCAGGGACGTGTACACACTGAGGCACACGCGTGAGCAAAGACAAACTCGTCCACTGGCTCGGAGACGAAACAAACCAGAGAAAGTTTCTTTTCAGAGCGAGTGAGTGTATCGATGCACATATGGTGCACAAGTCAGTCGCTGGACGCCTGTGCACGGACACACATCTGTTTACGTGCATCTGGTGCATGCTTCAGTCTGTGCGTTTGTATTTGTGCACAGCTAACATGGGAAAAATCCAAGCTGAGCAAAGAATCCTCAGCTTGTGATAACAGTGTCTTCTGTTGCTCTGTAGGGAGCTTTCCAAAGTTTGAAAGTTTGAAAAAAAAAAAATACCCGTGATACCTGTGTGCCACCAGGGTTATCTCAGCTCACTCTGGAGACTCACCTTCTTTTTTCTTTACTACAAAGCCTAAATTACAAACTAGAAGTGTGGAGTGAGGAAAAATAAAAAAAGACGGCGGCTAAAGAGTGCAGCAGCTTTCGAGTTTTTAGAGGTTTAAGCACACAACACATCGAGACTAAAACACAGGGTGTCTCGCTTCGTCATTACTATTCTTTACCTGGCGAAGCCGACTCCTCTGCTGACCCCGTTGGCATCCCTCAGTATCCTCGTGGAGATGACGTGACCCAGAGGCTTCAGCATGTTCTCCAGCTCCTGCTCGTCCATAGACACTGGCAGGTTGGAGATGTACAGGTTGGTGGGGTCCTGCTCTTGTTGCTGCAGGTTCAGGATGGAGGAGGGGCAAGAAGAGGAGAGAGGAGAAACCAAAGATTAGAAATAATGCATCACCATCAGTTGTAGGAGCTGCGAAATAATGCACCAGCTTTGTGTCGCGAGCGGTTACGAAACATGTTGCAATGCTGCCAACTGTGCAGCCAAACTCGGGCTAAACTCACATGACATTTGGCCTTATCGATACCCACACACTCATCTGCTCAAACGCAATATGGATGCATCAATAATTCACCGCGCTGCTCGCTCTGTGTGCGCCAATGAAACGGCTACGATATGGATTTGTGTGAGTGAAAAGTATTATCACAGCGCGAGTCTGTATTAACATCCTGGAAGTTGTACATGTTCGCAGGAGTTTGCTCGGAGTCTTCTGGGGCTTTCCTCTCAACCAGATTTTAATGGTCAAGTTTATAGCTCAGGGGAAAGAGGGAGAGAGAAGCTGCGTGTTGTACAACAGCGTTTTCGGTGTAGTGCCCAGGGGCTACTGCTAGCTAGGTAAGGCTGCACAGCTGGTGGTGGGCTGAGCCTGAGGTAGCAGAGGGCCCCGTGAGCTCCACAACAGCTGGAATCAGCCCCAGCAGTCAATCAGTCAGCGGGCCTGGCAGTCACAATGCAAGTCACCCATCCACGAATCCATCCATGTTTCAAGTCTCGAAATTAAGCATGAAACTACATTCTGCCGTCCTTATTTCTAATTATGCATTTGTATGAAGCTGAATGCTACGTCCCCATTAGCATTTCAATAGGCTGTATGTGACCTATTCATCCAGTCAGAGGCGGATCTGTTGCTGATCTGCATTTCCCACACACTTCATTCAGCGGCAGCAGCCGGCAACACCACGAGTTGGATCTGTCAAGGGCAAACACATTATTACAGACAGCCAGCGACGGCGTCGTTAGTGGCCGGTGTGATATAATGAGTGAATGAATGCTACGAGATAAAAAAAAAAAAAAAAAAAAATCAGATTTAAATCTGTGTCAGCTTAGTTAAAAACACTTTACATCTGTCTTGTTCTGATTATTTAAACATTTTGGTTTATTTTGAAGCCAGTCAACTGAATCTTACATTAAACTGAAAATTAATTAACAATTAATTTTAATTCTGTCATTTTTAACTGCGCTTTATTAGCCACAACATTAGCTCTGACCAGCAGCACCAGTGACATGGGACCTCTGGGTGTTTCTGGCACTGGGATGTTGGCAGCGGTTACTTTGGGTTCTGTGGGTTTGAGGTGGGACCTCCTTGGACCGGGTTTGTTCTGGCACATCCCGCGGATGCTCGATTGGATTGGGAACTGGGGAGTTTGGAGGCCCGGTCAACCCTTTGCACTCTTTGTCACATTACTAGAGTCGCGTCTTGTTCTGTATCAGTGTTTTTAATCTTGCAGCTGATTGGCCGTAAAACTAATTAAATGCAAATTCATAACAACAGTTTCTCTGATCAATACTTTAAGCATTTAAAAGACGCATCACCGTGTGAAAAGGCAATAATTTGTTTCATGGGCCACAATCTAATAACAGCTAAACCTGCAGAATCTATCCTGAATAACAATCACAATTTTGCAAGACATACATCCATAAAAAACATTATGAAATGATATCATTACTAAAGAAAAATGTTCCATTAATCTCAGAGTGGATCGGCCAAGTCTGGTCTCATAAACTTTAGAAACTGGCAACAAGACGGGAGAGACAGAAAACCAAGGGCAGGACAGAGATCAACTAACCGACTTTAACTCAGAGAAAATTAAGACGCGCTGTACGTAACTAAAATTTAGTATGTTTTTCTTTTCTAAACCCCCACGCAGCCTATAGTGTGACAACAGGGGTACTTTACTTTAAAATGAGTTGATTTGGCCTCAAACAAATACCTCAAAAGGACAAAAAAAACCTCACAAATTCTCAGTTCTACATTCCACTCGCATATGTAGTACTGTAAACAGCAGCTTCAATGCAGAAGTCTGTCATCTTCTCAGTCGGGGGCTGTTGAGATACTTCAGTTGCAGGCTGCGTAAACACTGTCGTCGAGAATCTTTACAGACTCCGTGAATCACCGCAGGCAGCGTTGTCTCGCTCGCTCTTGTTTTGCTTTCTGTTGATGATGGAGGAAGAAGAGGTTAAGGAGGAGGAGAGGAAGTGCCTCCACCAGCGTCCTGCCTCCATCTCTCCATCTGTCAGAGGAGAAGGCTGGTCCCTCCCCTGATTAATTAGCTGTCTTATCTGACAGGACACGTTTGATCTGATTAAAACCTTTGGGAGGAAGCCGGTGCCAGAAACCACAGCTTTTTTTTGCTTTTTTTTCTCTCCCCTTTAACCAGGAACTCAATTACCTAACTAAACTCCTCCTTCTTCTTCTGCAGGTTTGTCACATTCGGGGTGCTTTAGAATGTGTGAGAAAAGGCTCACAAGAGTTTGTATAACACAGGATTTGGCAGTGAATGAGGCTTAATTAAATCTGCCTGTAAAAATCTACTGTACACGTGTCACTCTCCTGCTAAGTCCCGTCACTGTGTGTGTGTGTGTGTGTGTGTGTGTGTGTGTGTGTAGCCTTGCAGCTGCGCTTTCCTTTTGAGTTTCGTTGGTTATGTGAGCCGATGTTTTTCAGGATTATGTCAAACAGGCTTCCAATGCAAGAAGGGAGGTCTGGATCAAAGAGTTAACCGACTGACTCACTCATTGGGCTAAGCCAATGATAAGACAGTTTATGCATGTGTGTGTGTGTGTGTGTGAACGAAAAGCACTTTCTCCTAGACGACGGTGCAAAAAGAGCGCGACAGAATGTGAAACAGTAATTTGCGAGCGTGGGCTAATAGCGGAGGGCTCCGTGTGCAGGAGGGCGGCGGGCGGGCGGGGGGATTATCACGGGGAGGCCTCGTCTACGCACGGCCGCCTCTCTAAGTTTTCTCTTTGATGACGTTCCGCACCACAAAGCCCTAAATACCCAGATGAGAAGGTTATGGAGAGGAGTGGAAATTGGAGTATTTTGACGGGGAGGTGAGATGGGCCGGCCCATTCCACCAGGAGATTTAATTTCCTTTAATGTCAGCCTTTGCACACGCTCCGCTGTCAGGCTACCAATGAAACGGTAATTGAGGTGTGTGTGTGTGTGTGTGTGTGTGTGTGTGTGCGCGCTCTTCTTGTGTGTACCTGTGTATATCCCATCGTGGAGTAATTATGCACGTGTTCCATTAAGCACACAGTACATACCGCTTTATGCTTTATGTGTGTGTGCATGTTTCCAATAAGCTTTGTGTCCGTCCCCTCGCCATTGACCAGCGTTGTGGAAGGTTAATGGAAAGGCTCCAGGCTGCGCTGGGGCTTTGATGAGCATAATTCCTTCACCTTGCCACCAGGAGGACAGGAGGAATCTGACTGTGTGTGTGACAGGAAGGGGGTTCGGTGGCGGCGGCGGGCGGACGACGTGTCATTTCCTGCTGACGGATGGCCCCCTCGCCGGAGCTGACAGCCCCGTAGCAGTTATTTCATTTCGACACCCTGCTCTGTTTACCTCACTGTAATTTCTGAGAACATTACCATGCTGCAGGGGGGGAGCAGGGGGAGGAGAAGTAGTAGGAAGAAAAAAAAAAAGAAGAAGAAGAAGGCGAAGATCTGGGTTAAGGGAGGAAAAAGAAAAAAAAAAAAAAAACTGGAGTCACCGCTCGCGTTGTGAAAGGTTAAAGAATGAAACGGCAGGAAAAAAAGAAAGCCGAGGAGAAAGACAGAGATGGAGGCAGCTGACATGACAGGCAGATACAGCACATTAAAGGGAGCCCTTGTTGCCTTTTGACAACGCTTGAGGGAAAAGACGTCAGGCGTTAGAAGTCTCTCGTTCCGCCTGTGGGGCTCTCAGGGCTGTATCCATTTAACTGATAAAAGTTAGAAAGATAGATATGTGTCTTGACTGGGGGCACTGCATCTGACGCCGTGCTGAGGCTGGGAGATGCCCTCGCTCTCCTCCTACTATATCTCCCACCCAGATTCCTTTTCCTCGTTCTCAACTCTTATTTTTCACCTTCCCAGCCTTCCTCTGTGTCCCTTCC
This sequence comes from Stegastes partitus, assembly GCF_000690725.1. Lineage (NCBI taxonomy): Eukaryota > Metazoa > Chordata > Actinopteri > Pomacentridae > Stegastes > Stegastes partitus. Next base: position 814,111 of record NW_007577737.1, on the reverse strand, counting down.
ATTTTTACGTCCTCTCCTGTTTGTCTGCTACCCTCGCTTCTTCCTCCTCTCCTTCTCCATCCATTCAAGTCGCTCAAGAGATTAGAGCTATATGGGTAATTGGCACTACAGGGCTCTTCGGCTGCTCCTTTGAGCGCCGGTACACACTCTACAAACTCGTGCATGCTTGTTTAGGAGCGTGTATATGGCTGTCAATCTCTGGTACAGCAACACGCGATTTACTCCCCTTAGGTATGCCACTCCGGCCTGCTGTGTGACTAACCGGCAGCCTGACGGAGCACAATTAAAGGCAGAGACAATGGGTTATGTGTCGACTGGTAGGAGAAAACTGCAAGGAAGCAGTAGTTGCCGTGTTTCTGCTGCTGCGAGGATGTGTTGCTGACAAGTTTGCAGATGCCGGAGGGAGTGTTCCTGTTCTCTTGTATATAGGTTGAGGATCTGTGCTCAGATCTTGCTGTGGGAGCCTGAGTCTGCAGAATGCATTCAAAAGACAAACAGGCCAACCGAGTGGAAGGAAGGAGGAAGGAGGAGGAGGAGGAGGAGGAGGGGGATGTGAGGATAGGGAGAGAGAAGAGAGGAGCATATGAGCGCATCAGCTCACTTCAAAAGCTCGCGTTTAATTTGTGTGGAGCCGGAGACAAAAAGCGGTGCTACAAAGGAGCTATCATTCTGTCAGCTGGGTAGTCAGCTGGTCAGACAACAGCAGGCGAAGTCAGCCGGGCAGCTTACTTCCCCTTGATGAGTGTTTCCCCCAACATCTTCTGTTTCCACTCGCTGGCTCGTTCTACTTTTCCCATTTGTAGGGGCTGTTGTCAAACGCTTCCTCGACACTCCGCCGCTCTGTCTGCTATGGAGAGCTTCTGTGACACTCGACTTCAAACCTCATCCACATCTGAGACCGTACATTACAGCACGTCCTCCATCGCGGCCCGTCTCCGTCCACTGCAGCCACTCACAGCACATGTCACTGTTGTCAGCGCCAGGCTGCTGGAGACTGGGGACCAGAAGGTTTCCTGGTCAGCCTATGATGTTAGAATTAGACTTTTGCAAAGGCCGATTTAGCGGATATCAGCTCGTTTATCTGCACCGCGTTGGTACGTAAACAGGTTCAAACGGCGACCTCTAAATGTGCTCATCAAAGCCAAACTTCCACGGGCAGATGGTGAAACTTTGCAGGCTTGGATTCTCTCTTTTGAATCTCGTGCACATCCTTACAAACAAGCTGACATATGCAAACGCACATCATAATCCAACATACTGTATGCATAAATGTCTCCAGCCTCAATCACAGAACAGCGTGTTACAGCGCAAAAAGAAAGACAACAAGAGCACAGGCTGGTAACGCGTGAGGTCCTTCTGCTTCTCACCGGGGGGTTGACGAAATCCACATTTCTGATTCAAACCTTCTGTTGGAAACTAAAGGGCTGCGAGGAGGAGGATTTGTGCCATCACCCAGGGCAGCTATACTCTATCCAATTACCATATTATGTCTGAACAAACAGCCTAAAACACCTGTCGCTTAAACGTGGCTTTAATAACGCTGCACTAAATGGGTTCTGGCAGAGGTTTAAGATAAAGCCCGCCAACATACCATGTAAGGCGTACAGTTATCGGCGCTTCATTTTTTATTTTTTTTCCCGCGTTAAAGATAACAACTTTCCTCTAATTCTCAGTCTGAATCACCTTCGTGGGCAGCATTGCTGTAATCGCTCTGGCATGTTCACCTGTAGGCTTGATAGTGATTAAGAAGAAAGCAATTATGTTTCTATTAAGACGTTAATCTTTCAGCTCGTTTCTCATATTTTGGCAAAACAGAACGTGAAGCGGTGCGCGTTTAAATCAGATTTATGTCGAGAGCATGTGGGAGGACGATATAATTAATCGAATATCAGTGATGGCGCTACATCATGTCAATTAATTGCACATAAGGTGACGTTTTTGCTTATTTTATTTAATAAATGGTCTTTTTCGGATGGAGATGTACGTTAGGCTGACTGTTGTTAGTGTTTCAGAGACATGTGAGTGGCAGGATAACATAAAAACCATCCATCCATCATCTATACGCCGCTTAATCCTCATGCAGGGGGCTGGAGCCTATCCCAGCTGACTCAGGGTGAAGGCAGGTTCACCTGGACAGGTAACCAGTCTATCACAGGGCTACACTTGGAGACAGACAGCCAAGCACACTCACATTCACACCTACGGACAATTTAGAATCACCAATTAACCTCAGCATGTTTGTGGACTGTGGGAGGAAGCCGGAGAACCCGGAGAGAACCCACGCTGCACGGGGAGAACATGGAGACTCCACGCAGAAAGATGCGAACCGGCGACCTTCTTGCTGCGAGGCAACGATGCTAACCACCAAGCGACCTTGCAGCCCACATAAAAACCAGTATTTTTCTAGTTTCGCGTATTTCTTTTATTTTTTAAGGTTATTTTTTTGGCCTTTATTGTCTGGGACAGTCCAGAGAGACACAGGAAAGTGGGGGAGAAGAATGGGGGAAGGCAAAGCAAAGGGCCATGAGCGGGATTCGATCCCACGGCTGCTGCGTCGGCGACTACACCCCCTGTACATGGGTCGCCAGCTCAACCAGCTGAGCTACAGCGGCGGCCCGAATTTCTGGTATTTCTTAACAATGCACTTGAACAAGCCTGGTCCAATGACACCCCGCCCTCTCAGCCCAGAGCACCCTAAGGACCGGCTTGTCCTGGTGCCAGTGTCACAGAGTTATCAGGACAAAGACCCAGGTGCAGACACGAGTCAGACAGGTTGCGGTAACAGAAGAAAAGAAAGTTGCTTTAACGGGGTCAGACGGGAGCAAACAAAAGAGAAGCTGGAGATCCAGGAAAATCCGAACTAAAGGTGCTATTTGACCAACAAAATCCAAAGAGGTACCGAACAGGTGAACACGACGGAAGCAAACAGGACGATCTGACAGAAGACAGGAGAAAACGCAGGACTATATTTATACGGGGAGCTAATTAGGGAGAAAAGACACAGGTAAACTAATGAGGGCAATTAAAAAAAGGACGAAGAACAAACAAACGGAGGAAACGAAAACACACACGACACACAGGTAATGTCAAAGTAAAACAGGAAACAAAGCAAAGACGGTGACAGCCGGACACCACAGGACTCCCCCAGAGGTCCCCATGCTCGTGGACTGACTGCTCACCATGAAGGGGACCAGCACAGCTTTAAAATCCCTTCTTCCCTCTTATGAGACAAATCCTCAGAGCAGGCCACCGGGAGTGTGTCGCCTTCATGTAAGCGGTGGAGGACACGGGGTTATGGGTGTTTTTAGGCAGCAAAACCTATTGTGCCATGGCAGCTACTGGTCCCCAGACAAATGTGACAAGAGACCCGAACCGGAGTGGACTAGCGGGCCTCAGGAGACCTGCATTGAAACCACAGGGGGGTGACGGAGGGTCAGGGGGCTCCATCATCAAGGGACATGAGGGAGTCAAGGAGGGAGCACACTCGGGGTTGGTTCATGCAAATGAACTTTTAGCAGCTTTCATGGAGGTTTGCATCAGAAGCATTTAAGTGGGACTGTTTTGGGGCTGCACGGTGGGGCGGTGGTTAGCACCGTTGCCTCGAAGTTCGAAGGTCGCCGGTCCAGAACACCAGGCCAGAGTGCACAAAGTGGGAAATACCTCCAGTGCAGGTGTGACCACTTAAACTTTTCCCAAAACTCTGAACTGCAACTCAATTTGAAAAGAAACAAAACAATGCTGCATCCATTTGGTCATTTTTTACATGAATTTGGAATGTATAAATGGACTACAAGGTGGTTCAGTGGTTAGCACCGTCGCCTCGCAGCTAGAAGGTCGCTGGTTGGCATCCCGGTGCGTGGAGTCTCCATGTTTTCCCCATGCAGCGTGGGTTCTCTCCGGGTTCTCCGGCTTCCTCCCACAGTCCAGAAACATGCTGAGGTTAACTGGTGATTGTAAATTGTCCGTACGTGTGAATGTGAATGTATGTAACATTTTACCAAACTACTTTTTTTAATGATGTGTTTAGTGCTGGTATATACTGCTCAGGCCTGCTTTTTGTATATAAACAATATCTTACCTCCTGCTCCTATATGCTGCTAAACCAATTATTTCATTAGGATGCTCACATGATTGATCAGTCCCAGTAGCAGCAACAGGATCATCCGCTCACCGACAGATGGCGGCTCAGAACATGTCCATTAATTAACCTTGCGGTATCATTTTCACAGCAACAAGTCATTTGAAGTTAGTTACAAGGCGCAAAGTTTTTATTTTACATTTTTTTTATGCGATACAAAGGAGAGAATATGAAGCTCAGGGGTAAAAGATTAGAGGTTCACCTTGCTCACGCACTGTTCCATTTGGCTGCAATACAATGTTACCTGATTAAATAAAAATCTTACAAATTACCATACGTTGCTGCAGAGCACACCTTAATACATCACATTATTCAGCCAAAGAATTCTTCCCATGAGTGCAATCCGAGCCAATGACAACTAAGTGTGTCCTCGCACCCAGAGGCACTGAGGTGTTTAGTTCTGTTTTAAGACCTACACTCATTCACTCACGTAATTACACACAATGCTCCTCCACAGCACCGCATCCCATAAGTGCAAAGCCTCACACACACACACACACACACCCACACACACACACACATACACACGAGCCTACTCTGGGATTGTACACACACACACACACAAGCGCGCACACATTGTCAATCTTTGTCTTATTACTGCTTATGGAAAATGGCTTTCTAGCTACTCTGTATTACGCTGAGATGATAGATGCTGTGTGAGGAACAAGAGTGTGTGATACATTATTGAGCCTTTGAGTATGCTAACACAGTGGTGGGGCTTTGTTTTACTCATTCGCTCAGCTGGGCCCGCTCTCTGCTGGCGGAGCCGGTGAAATATTCATCCGGCATGAGGCGCAGCGAGCGCCGCGGCACAAAGCTGGCTTTTTCGGCGTGTCCTTCCACGTGATGTGTTGCAAGAAGGTGCATGCAGAAGTAAAGAGAGGAACCTGGAGCGAGAATTGAAGTTTGAAGGTCAAATTCTTGACAAAATTTGGGACTTCTGAAATATGTATTTTAGAGTCTTGGCCCCTCCAAGCAGGCTCATTGTTCACTGTAATAGAAAGTCCTGCACCTCTATGGAAACAGCACAACAACGGCTAGAAGTAGAGATTTTTTACAACCTCTACAACTAGAACACTTTGCAATTCTTAAAATATATTTCAATGTGCTGATTGTGGCTTCCAACCACTTGCTGACAATTTACTCCTCTGCAAACTATTTTTCAAATAATAATGAAGAAAAATCTCTCAGTCTGTGTTAGCAGCAGTTCATCTGAGAAGTTTCTGAATTTGTGTCACATGACTCCAGGTCGCTAGAATCTGGTGCAAATAGTTTAAATGTAAAGGAAAGCGACTTATTTTTCCAGATGGAACTGAACGTCACACATGATATGTTCAAGGACCATCAGAAAGCTGAAAATCCAATAATTCTCGTGGCTTTTTACGGTTTCTGGATCTGATAAACGGTGCAACTCTGGAGATGTTCTTGCAAAAAAAACCCAAAAACATATACAACATCTAATTTCAATAAAAAGGTTCAGTTATTCCCTTAAAAAGCTGCAAACGTAACTCAAACAGCAGCAAAATATTAATTTTCCAGGACTATTTGTTGCCATGAGTTACATTTTATGTCCACAAGATTGATTCAGAATAAATCAGGAACGTGTGACCCGGTGCAACTGTACGGCTTTAATGCTTTTGGACCATAATGGAGGTCGGTGGCCCCAGAGGATGACCAAAAGAGGTCAGCTCTTGTTATAAAGATAAGTTAATCATTGCAGACGATATAATAAACCAACATTGCAAACGTCTCCGGCTGTATCCTTCAATATTTCCAGGCATCTGGGAGGTCTCACTGCACATCAAGCATCATTTCCCCCCTTGTTGCAGATGTGTGATTGGAGGAGGGGGGGTGTCACACCTTTACTCTGCAAAACAGACATAACGCCACTAAATTATGTCTGCCGTCGGTGTCATGGCTCATACATTTTGATGCCGGGTTAATGTGAATTTAAATGGGTCGATATGCGCTTCACCCGCTTAATCACGACCCCCTGATTTGATTTTGTATCTCCCTCCGTGAGCTAATATTCCAGAGATTAAAATTTCATGTGGAGCTCATATCAAAAATCCATTATTAACACGGAGGACGGGTGCGCCGGCCTCACCCCCGCGCTCCGCCCAAAAGGAGACCAAACTCCTCAACGCATAAGTGGGCAGCCACGCGAGCATGCTAAGATAGTTTTTGCTTTGCTCCCCCTGAGGACTCTGAGATAAATTCATCCTTCCTTTTGTAGAAATACGGGAGGATTTTCCCTATAAGCTGCGGTTATGTCCTCGGTCGTGCTCCCTCAGCTCAGGACTTGACAACGCTCACAAATGTCTCCCTGGCTTCATAATACATTTTCATCACCGTAACCTTCGTATTTTTCCATTACGGCGTTCGCAACAACAGCTCGTTGTGTTGTCGCCGAGGTAAATGCGTTTTTTTTACCCGTCTTATGCATGATTCATGATATCATTTCTGAGATTGAATTCCTCCTGGCTGACATCATGTGGAGGCGGAGAGTGGCGGCGGCGGTGGAGACGGTTTTGGTTCTGGACCGGGGGTGTGTGTGTGTGTGTGGGGGGAGGTGTTAAAAGGAAACGGTGGCGAGATGTTTGATTTTCAATATTGACGAGCTTCTGTCGGCAGGAAACCTACTGTATGGTCGAACCGAAGCTCGTTTCTCTCCAGCGTCTTTGCAAATTCTCCCTTTTTAACGTCTCTTTTGCAAACCACTCTTTCACCAGATTTCCCTCTTTCAACGTAGTTAACGCGTCTGAGAACACTTGATGATTTACACGGGGCTGAGATGAAACAGAATACCGAGCCGAACACATGACACGCTGTAGCTACAGGATTGTGGAGGGCAGATGCCAGAATGAGCAAAATGACGAGATTGGCTGCAACAGGATTTCTCCAGTCAACTCAGAAACACGATTGGATCCTATGGAGAGCGAGTGGGACTGTTGCACCAGCGTTCTGCGGCAGCTTCGCAGAAACACCTGATTTAAAACGTAAACGCCGGGCTCTTTTGTTTTCATTTGATCGAGAGGCGAGGGCGACAAACATTTGTGCACCGTTGGCCTTCCCACGGTGGTGAACACACACACGTTAATTATTTTGGACAATTAGCCACTTCACTGGAGGTTAAGCCTTTCCTCTTTCAACGATGTGAAGGAGAAGCGGTTTAGATTTTTTGAACTATAAAGCAAAACATCTGAACAACTTGACGGCAAGAGCAACGGTTTAGAAATGTTTTTGTTTCTTCGAGTGGTTGACCTCTGACTGTTGGTCTGAGCTACAGCATCTGACAACCTGAGAAGCTGCTTCTACAGCCGACATGTGCTCTGGGTGAGTCGCTGATTGGCTAAATATAAATCATAATTTGTACACATTAGGTGGACAAACAGGCACATTTGCTGCCACAATAACCAAAGCAATGCACAGAAAAGCTAATAAACAAGGACAAAAAGCTCTACAGGAAGCAGTTAAATGGGCGAAAAGTCCTTTAAACTGGTAGAATCACAGAGAGAAAGACAAAGAAATCGAGCACAAACATTGGACGATAACCAACTTGTGTGTTTGCCAGAGAGGCTTTTCTGCCATGAATAATTTTACCGTAACTATTCCTTGAAGGGACACAATGCAAGCCCGTCTCCACAAATATATTTTCCAACTTAACTCCGTTTTTGCTTTGGAATAAACATAATATGGGTCCTGTGATGTGGTGGGAAAGGCAACTAGTATAAAAAAGGCAGTAAAGTCCACGCTGGAGGGTAGGAGGGGTGATCGGTGGCACAAACCGATGACCAGACTGTTACCCAGAAGATCAGGTTCACATCACGTGATGATTGGATGACCATCAGTCTTGATATTAGGTTTTGTTTACTCTCGTAGTTTTTATTCGCATTCTAACTACGTTGAGGCACAAAGAGTACGTGGGCAGGTTGAGGAAAATACCACACTTTGTTGGACACTTTAGTTCAGGTTGGGCTCCAGCATCACTTTTCAAATGTCCTGGTTTGAATTAAAAAAACATCGCTTTCACTACCGTAATGTCCGGAATATGAGCTGCTACTTTGCTCACACGCTCTGAATACTGCTGCAGCTTAAACAATGATGAGGCTAATTTATGGATTTTTACGAGTTTTACGAATTTGCCTCGAGACGAAAGTGATTCTGAGGCTGAAGAAGACGACTTTCGTGGTTTTAGTGCAGGAGGAAGATGAAGATAGCGATCAGTGACTTTTCCTGGTAGGCTGCTGGAGTTTTATTTCCTTAACCAGCCGCGTTACAGGCGCTGTTCAGAAAAAAGCATCTACGGTACGTATCTGTGTATGTTACCGCTATGTATTTAATTAAAAGTTTAAAACATCTTTTTGTGTAAATATCTCACCTGCAGCTTAGAGACCAGTGCGGCTTATATTCAGGTGCCCAATAGTTGGGTAATTACGGTACATGTCTGAAGCGTCCCCTCTGTTTCCTGACCCATCTCATATATGATTGGTTGGCTAAATAGGAGCATCAGTGAAACAGTAAAATACATGCAGTTTGGTTGTACAGGAACGTAAACTTGTGGAGCTGCACAATGTGGGAACACTTTAGCTGTTGTGGTATCAACAGACAGAAAGGTTGGGAACGACTGCTCTGGGTTCCCAAGCTCACAGGTGCTGCCCGTTGACCTTATGGACTTCAGAACTCTTAAAATCCCATGTGTCTGCTCTCCACTTCAGAGAGGCTGCCTCGCTCGCTGCACACTGTTCTCAGGGCGACCACATGCGCTGCTCAGGGCTGGCCTCCACGGGGTTTACCGCATCATAAAATCGTCATACATGTTAACTCCACGGTGCGTGGGCCAAATGAGCCGTGGCGGTGGATGTTAAGTGACTTCAACAGGCTGCACATGTCGGCGCGAGGAATGTGTTCGCCAGACCGGCCGGGTCGGAGGATCAAAGTTTACAGATAGTCACATGCGTGCTCTTCAACACGCATCGACGGCTTCCTCCACAGAAACACACAAGTGTTTGCACGCAACCGCACACAGTCGCGGCTCTTTTTCAGTCTAGTTTCAAAAAGCGAGCTCATGCAATATGTTGACAAGCCCGATTCAGTGTTAAGATGACAGCTAGGATGTGTGAGGCTTTCAGCGGAGGGGTATAGCATCATCAGAAACCAGGAGAGTGACAATCTCTTTGTTTCCCTCCACACTCCATCACCTTCTCCCCAAATGGAGGCACAATGCAATTTTCACTTATGAATCTACTGCAAAGCAAATAGCATACGCTGTTTGCCTACTCCACAAACACACCCTGAATAACTACCCTGGGTCATGGACTCATTTGTTATTCCTTAATGTGCCGCTGCTCACCGGGGAACGCTAAGGCTGCCACGTGAAACGGCACAGCGACGCCAGCATCATATGTCTAACTGCAGCAGAAATACTTTGCCGTGGCTCCGTCACATCTGTACGGAGAAATGAAAACACAGCGGAGGAGGCGAGAGCCGCGGAAATATTGAAATATATATTAAAGAATTATTTCTCAATGGAAAACAGCAACAACAAAAGTAATAAAAAAGCAATAATGGAAGTGTTGTGCGGGGAAAGCCACTCAGAACAAATCAACATTTATGTGACATCAGTCAGGTTCAGCGTCGGCGCCGATGCAACGGGTTTCAATTACAAAACAGTGATGTGGAGTATTAGTTCCCCTTCAGTCACAGAACGCCGGGTATCGAGAGCTGCAATTACGTGTTGATCAATTCCTGATTTTAATACTCGACTATTTTAACATTCTTTCAGACACGTGCAGAGCATGTTGCTCCAGTACGTTGTCCTAAAGTCTGTTGTTGATTTAAAATGTATCTACTCATTTTGCTCTTGATGGGACGTAAAAAAAAAGGATTCTTTAGTCTCTCAGGACACATCTTACACAAATAAATGACACAAACTTAATGTGTTTGAGGCTTTTCTTGTGTTGACAGCTGCCCCTGAGCCCTATAGGTACAAAAAAAATTACAGCTAGGTTGCATCATGAGGCAGTGGTGGTGTTATCAGTGACACGTTACACCTGATTCAGGACTTTGGGGGTCTTTTGGACTTCAGGCCAGTTGGTTTAGGTGACAGGTATTGTTTTTTTAAAAAGAGTATAATATATAACATATACATAGTAAAAATGTCTATTATGAAAACCAACGAATATTCTGCACATATTCTTTCTTGGGCTCCAATAAAAGACCTTCTACGTCTGAAAGTCCTGAATAGGGTTAAATTAACAAAAATGATTAACTTGCAAATATCCAATTGAATATGAAGATGTGAGAGATGGGGCTGCACGGTGGAGCGGTGGTTAGCACCATCGCCTCGCAGCTAGAAGGTTGCCGGTTGGCGTCCCGGTGAGGACACCCAGGATCTTTCTGCGTTGTCTGTCTCTAAGTGTAGCCCTGTGATAGACTGGTGACCTGTCCAGGTGAACCTGCCTTCACCCTGAGTCAGCTGGGATAGACTCCAGCCCCCCACCACCCTAGTGAGGATTAAGGTGTAAAGATGATGGATGGATGTGAGAGATGGCTCTGGGTTATTCTAGTCAATGCTGCTTTGAATTCTGTTAAATAAAAAAGAAAAAGTGATTCTGCTGATTCCATATTCCATATTACTCTCATGTTTTTCTGCCACTGTTGTTAACGTGTCATTTCTTAATTAAAAATAGTTGTGTACTTTTTGCATGAAGATCACAGCTTTGGCTATTTAATGTGTGTTTAATATCTGTTGTTAACTCATATCATACATGAGTATGACATGAGTTAGTGCAGAGAAAAGTCTCCTCGTCACACAACCACAGCTGCTGAAATTAAAACGCACGCACACACACACACACACACACACACACACAAAGAAAGAAAAAAAAAGTAGTGTTTTCTCTCTGCTAAGTGATTGTGTTGACCCATCAGAAACAGTACAGCTAGTTTGTGAACCCAAAGCCAACCTCCTCGGTGTGCGTTTCAGTGAGAGCGTCATTAGCGCTAGATGACCTATATAGAAAGGACGGCTGCTTGTTACAGTCTAATTATCACCCTAAATGGCCTGGAAGAGGGCTGCTACAGCGGGAGATAATGTGTTTGTTATGGACACTAATGATACAGGGGAAGCAAACTAACGACCCACCCTGGGTGTCCCACCGAGTTCAGCGGCTTCATCACTCCCTTTCTATAAAAACTTGGAAAAGTCTCCCTTTAACAGCTTCCTTTATCCGGAGAGGGAGGGAGGGAGGGACGAGTGAATTCAGCCACAGAGGAAGAGAAACAGAAGAGAGAGGGAGCTGGTGAAGCCGTGAAGGTGGGGAGAGGAAGTGGAGAAAATAGCCAGTAATAAAAAATGTAGTAATAACAAAAAGAACCAGTGCTTTTATTGATGCTCAGGTGGAGCCTGATGGAAGGAAAAAGGCCTTCAAAGTGCAGCGGCGGTACAGTGCTGCTGCTGCTGCTGCTGCTAGAAAAGAAGAAAAAATCTGCACAAATTTTGAATTCATGCATGAAATTAGCGACTGCGAGGGAAGCTAGCAGGTTACAATGTGAGCACACAGTGAATTAGCAAACGTGAAAGTGTTTGTGCTCTTGAATCTGGGCGTTTTAGAAGGTGTGTGGAGTCACAACCCGTCTCCCAAACATTACGTTCCAATGAAACTGGACAGAATTCTCATTTGCTTTTGACAGAGCCACTAAGTCGGCGTTAGAGGGTTGGAGATCAGCTGAAGCCTTTCACCCAGGAGTCTGTGGTCGGCTGTCGGTTCAGGCATCAAAATCACTTGGTTAGGTTTTGGAAAAATATCATTTTATGGCTTAAAACAGACCCTTTCACAACACTGAAGGCCTGTTTGAAACTTGGACAGGCTCAAACACCAAAACTACTTAGGTTTAAAATACAACCATTTCCCAACATGTTTGGAGCCTCTCCTCCATTTTCTAAGTTGCCACGGTGATGAGTCTCATCCCATCTAACATACGATCATTTGAGTTGACAGCAAAGCAAAAAAATAAAGATGTATTGATTAGAAATGTATTTCTGATAGATTACAAACGTTAGATAGATATTAACATACCTACAAACAATGAAATCACCTATACAATATAACAATAAAATCATAATAATTACATATATAGAGCTAGATAAATGAAAAATTCAGATATAAAAAATACATCAATAGACAGATAAATAGATTGATGGAAAATTTGCAAAATTACAGAACCAATACTTCTCTTCCTGTTATTTTTTTTTTTTTACCAATTGCATTTAATTTTAGAAATATGTTTACAGAATTAAACTTGATTTTGACAGTTTAATCTATTTAAATAAAAAGGAAATATTTCTAAAATTATTGTAAAAAATTGCAAATTTTGTTAATGTGAAAAAAAATCTCAATTTTGTTAAAAAAATTAAAAATGTCATGGTTCAAAGTTACAGGTATTTCAATTAATTTTACATGAGAGAATTTCACAGTTTGTTTGTAATATATTTTTGGTGCATTGGTAGTAGCCAGGGCAAATGATTTCACAGGAAAGAAAAACCAGATGTGATGCAAAATGTACATTTATCTATATTTAAGGCATATATGATTACAGGACGCTGCACTGTAAAGACGGGAGGGAAGGGGAGAGCAGTGGCTGCTGGGTATTCGGGAGCAGAAGTCCCTGGTTTGTAAACCAACAGCATAAAAGCGCCGAGACAGATGTCACGGGTCTCTGGCAGCGGCAACAGGGACATCAGTGTCAACACGACAGCGTGACGAAGTGAGCGAACTGTAGACTCGAAGAAACACAGGAAAGGAAATGGAGACATGAGCATCCTGCAAGATGGCAGAGGGTCACCTTACCCAGAGGTCACCGGGGGTCGAGAGCGAGAGGAGACGAGGAGGATCGCACATCAGTCAACACCTGCTTCATGTCTGTAGATAACCGAGTGTCACATGTGTCCCTGCAGGTCTGAGCGTCTCCACAATCATTCATCACCGCCATTCATATCATCATGGTCAGCGCCACTGTCGCAACAGCCGTCAGGATGCTGCTGCTTGTATCCAGTGTGTGAAAATCAGCTAATAGACACAGAAAAGCCTTGAGGAGGCAGCGCTAAGGTCCATTGCACAAGACTGCGCAATAAACACAACAACATTAAGCAGAAATTACTGGCCCTCTCTATAAATCCCTCTATCTCGGCTCATCAGTGTGTTATCTGTGCAACATCTAATGAGCTCTTAATTTGAGAGCGCCTGCTTCATAACGTGGCCCGTCGTTTGATGTCACAGCTGTCAAGTGAGACTTTCATCCCAGCACGATGACAGGAAATGCGTGGTGATGCCGCGCTCGCAGTCCTATATGCATATGCACGGGAGTGCTTCACGTTCCACTTGTGTGAAACAAACACGGTGTGAGAATAGGGTTAAAAATAAGTAAATGTAATTGAATTTAGCTTCATTCCACGCTGCGCCGCGTTCAGGCAGTGGGTGGGAAGACGGTGTTTGCAGAGCGGAGCTGCAGAGGCTCACAGAGGCACAAAGGGAGTCAGAAATGCGTTTGCCGTCTCCAAACAGGTCTCTGAAAACAGGCCCGTCCGGCGCCCCGGCGTCCCCTCCTGGGCAGTCAGCCGTGAAAACCATCACGATGACCCGCGGCGCTGTTAGCTCAGCAGCGTATGAACGGTGTCGTTCTGCAGTAATGTTATCTGAGATTGCTACGGGGGCCTGCAGGTGTCAAACATGACTTCAGACAAGGAGTGGGGGGTATTTGTTATACGATGTCCTTTTACAAGACAAACCAAGGGGATTAATGTTCATCACGTCATCGTGTGATTAACAACACCCATGTCCTTCCATTAGCCTGACCTTGTTAAGTGTGTGCGGTGTGATTACACGCTCTGTCACTATCGTGTGTTTCCACCATTACCAACTGCAGCGACTATTTGCTGAAATCTTCGCAGCTGTTGCCGTGATGTTGTAAGCGCTTTCTGTTGTTGGTTACTGTTGTTGTTGTTCCCACTGGAGTGACCTTAAGGCTGCCTGGCTACACTTGCATTCCTGCTCTCTTTAGTGTGAAGCCTCACCATGTTCTTCTCACTTACTCTCTCTCTGCCTCTCTCGCTTACAACCCCGGCTGCTATAATTAGAGTAATTGGAATCAGATGATGCTGGCTTAATTGGAAAGGAATGCAGACGGGGCTATGGGGCTTTTCCGCACGGGAAAATCAGCTGGAAGAGAGAACACGAGACAGTAGGGAGGCATGGCAGAGGACGAGGTCTGCAGTCACGCATTCGGGCCGCTCTGGCTTTAATAAATTGGCAGGGCTCCGTCGTAAACACACAAACAAATTACAGCGCCTGATGGAGTCGGAACGCCGTCGTATGTTGGCAAAGCCGAGATGTATGATGTCAGGTAAGGTAATACATGTGCGCCGAGTTTGGCAAAGCATTCAAATTACAGGAGCTTGATTTATACACAGTAATGAGTCAAAGCTGAAATTCAATCTTCTCATCTGACAGTAGCTCGGGCTCTGGGGCAGAGCGATGCACAAACATTTCATAGCGAAGGTTAGGAGGCCACGGGGCGATAACGATACATATTGCATGATGAAAGTTGGATATACACTTGCCAACAAAGGGCCAGAATATTAAAGGTTAGAATCTATCGGTAAGAGGGCAAGTTTCATTTAAACTGTGCCAGAAGCAAATTCTTCTTCCAAGTTGAAAGAGACTGTCGGAGAGAGGGCGAAAGAGAATGGAAGCAGGAGAGAGAGGCGGAAAGGGAGGCGAGGGTGGTTTCATTCTGCTGAAAGTCACAGTTGAAAGTCAGCCTGATTGTTTGCTGTTTGTGCGCCGTGGCCACCGATGCGTGGGAAGAGTGTTAGATTCCCTGCAGGCACCGGCAGCTTAATGAAGGAATGAGACACACTCCCGCTTCAAGAGCTGGGACTTCCTCATTTACGCCGAACCCGCGGGGATCGAGTTCTGCGGTTGGCCTCCTTGCCAAAAGGGGGCAGTGTGGGGCAAAGTGTGCCTGCTTTTCTGGAGTTGTGTGTTCTTTTGTTGATCCAGTTAAAGAGCTGGAACTGCATGAAGTCAACAGAGGTTGATTCAATTATCCTGACAATCCCACCGTCTCTAAACAACTCATTTTCTGCCGCCGGAGTTTGCACCCTGCGTCTGGTTGAGCCTAATAGAGAGGCTCGTTTGTCAGGTTCGAGCTCTCTATCTCCGGCTACATCTCATTACCCTTAACACGGGGGTGGCAACCAGGGGGAAGGCTGGGAGGAAACTGTAAGCGTGCCTCCATCTCGCCGCCTCGCGTTCTATTTGTCCGTGTGGGCTTAAAAAATGTGTGCATGCAGCTCTTTTGTTTTTGCCTGCTGCTTGCTGCCGGACTGCTCAGAGCCTTTGTCTTCCTGCGATGCTCCCCAGATCTCAGTTCGTTACAGAGCGTAATTAGCATGGCGCGAGCGGGCTCCCCAGCCGACACACAAAACTCATTAAATTCCACTAGCCTGCTTTTTTTTTTTCTTTCGCTGGCACACTCTCCTCGCCCCATATTAATCTTCCTTCCAACCCAAACTTTAATTCTCTGAGAAAATGTTTATGGGAAGGAATAACCGCTTCCGCCCTCACACGCAATAATAGTGTGCCTGTTTATTGTGTTTTGCTTTTTTTTTTTTTCTCTTAAAGTCAGTGCAGTTTTGTAATGTTGTGATCCAAGGTCAGGTCTAATGAGTGTCTGGCTAATCAGATGCAAGGTGCCACAGCGCCTCCCTGATGAGTGGAGCAGGTCGAATATGAGACCAGAGCACTTTCTCTCTGTCTTTGTCTCTCTCTGTGTGTTTTTCTGCCTGCATCTCCAGACAATGACCAGACTCATTTCCAGACTCCCTCTCACAGCCTCCCTCGCCGCTAACAGGGCCACACAAACAAGGTCATTGGGACGGCTGCGAGAGGAAGATGTATCATTTACTGGGAGATGGATGACATGATGTCTTGGCGAAAGGCTTTTATTTTGACCAGAAGTATTACGGCGACCCTCCTCCCCTCTAATTGAACAAAGAGGCAAAAGACAACTGCCACTTGAGCCGCAAAAGGAAATTGCCTCTTCAGCATGGCGGAAAACACACAAACCGTCGCTGAAAAATTGGTTCTAAGAGGGCCGAAGACGGATCTAGCAAATTGGAGACGGGCCTCCTCGATGACCGGCGGTGCAAAGGGCAGCGAACCTCCCCTCATTACTTCCCATAAACTTCTTATTTGACACAGTTAGATAGATTGCATTTCCCTCCGATGGCAGCAGTTAAAACCTGTTTTTTCTCTCAACAGCATCATGAACTACCAGCTTTCCTTCTGCAGCAAACGTCTTCCTGTTGGTCTCTGCTAAGCGCTGTGTGCAGTCGATCTTCAGGATGGTGTCAGAAATTAATAAATGGTAAAATACAAGGTGGGCCGGAAGAAAACATGTCGTACGTCTTGTTTGGGTGATAGTTTAATGCTCGTATCATAGTGCATAATGCTGCTCTTAATGCTGATTTATTTCATGAAACACTGGTTTTGTACCGTTAACAACCTCACAGACGTGTAATTACCATCATACGGTATAATCATCAGATTCTCTGAGGTGCAAAGATATTTTTTTGTGGGTAATAATAAGTTTATGCTACAAACAAGTGCCTGCAAAAATGATTTTGGGTTTGCGGTCAAAGCGAAAACTCTCCCAAGATCCGGCGCGGTGCAGCTTTGTGTGTGGTACGACTTTTAGGTCTACATCAGCGCCTCTGAAGTAGAAAGAGTAGTGATGTAGCAGAGCAGACTGACAGCTCCCGCCGGGCTCCGGGGCCGGACGAGCGTAGCCGGGTCTCCCGCGGGTCCGACACCTGCCAGATGCAGCGGGGTGTGCGGGTGACAGTGAGGGTATCAGAACCCTTGTACCCTCCCCTCAGCCATCCCAGAAAGAGAACTCTCACCAGGGCCGGTGGAGAGACAGCTACCACTGGGACTTCCACGCCGCTGCCTAGCATTTAATTTAACCTACTTGACGGGTGACTGGCTGCATTAACTTGACATTTGCTTCTGCACATCATGTCAGCTGGCAGAGGATACCGGCAAATTAGCAGCGCCGTCATAGTGTCACAGAGTTTTGCTGTGAGTTTTTATAGTCTATATATAATTTTTTTTTTTTTTTTTAAATCATATTATCTTTTCATCACGGAGATGATGAGTTTTTAATTAGCCATAGAATTATCTGCATCATGAGCAGTGACCTTGAAGGGCAGAGGCTGATAACGGAAAGAAAAAAAAAAGAAAAAAAAAAAGAAGTAGAATTAAATAGAAGAGAATAGAGCAGCAGAAAGTAAACACTCCTTAACAATGTACTCAGAGTACAGCCTATTATTATCTCAGTCTACATCAACTGAGACATCAAAGCAAATATTTGAGCAAGAAAAGAAGTCCAGACTCCAGGATATGAACCTCCACAGCTCCCATGGCTCCTGTTCCCAAGTCAGGTCCATTCTGTCCCATTAGCAAACTGCAGGTTTTGCTAATGTCTAAAGCTATTCAGGCAGGTAGCAGTCCCCGGTTATGGTAATGGTTTCACCCAACTCTTTGAAGGCACACTGGCTGTAATGGCGTCTGAAGAGAGCGATTGCAGGGTACAACCCTCCAGGGACTCATTAACGAGCAGCCGAGCTATTTGAAGAAAGCCGCGTATGGGAGAGTGAACTGAGAAACAGTGTGTGAGTTTTTTTCTTTACTGGACATGTTTTTTTTTCTTACTAATGTTTTCCAGTTCAAAAAAGTGTTAGACTGGGACAAACTGGTCGACTGTCCTTGTTGTTGGCCGGTGGCGGCTGGCAGGGATGCCGGAGAGCTTAAGTAGCAGCATAGGGCACAGGAGGGATGAAAAGGAGGAGATATGTTGGCAGGGTGCAAAGACAGAGTGAGTGGGAGTAGAGGAGGAGGGGGATAGCCATAGGATGCTGTCTCTTAGCTCTGACAGAAGCTCACAGCAGGATTCTGAGCAGGGTGCCATCACAGATGCGCTGGGACAGCACATGCTGACAAGTACATTAGACTTTGGTTCCTGTTACATCAGTCTGATCCGTGATGACACAGTAGCCATGACAGGGGCGCTGCTGCCTGCCTCTATAGCACGAGGACATGCTGGAATCTTCTCACTGGACCTCAACGAATTCGATAAGAAGGGCTGAAAAAATTGGTTTGAGTTTTGTCCTTACACATAACTGTTTACTATCATAATTAAAGAGCCCTACCTGCTGCCTTAGTAGCAGGAACATCCATCCATCCATTATCTATACACTGCTTCATCCTCACTAGGGTCATGGGGGGCTGGAGTCTATCCCAGCTGACTCAGGGTGAAGGCAGGTTCACCTGGACAGGTAACCAGTCTATCACAGGGCTACACTTAGAGACAGACAACCAAGCACACTCACATTCACACCTACGGACAATTTAGAATCACCAATTAACCTCAGCATGTTTGTGGACTGTGGGAGGAAGCTGGAGAACTCGGAGAGAACCCACGCTGCACGTGGCGAACATGCAGCTTCGTAGCAGGAACATTATGCATCAAAATTCCTCTCAATAAAACTCACGTATTGTTTTTGCCGTCGTCTCTGTCGCAATATTTCATCAACTTCAATTGACCCAAATCTATACAAAAAAACATCCATGAATCCATTTTCATCTCCACTTTGTCACATGCAAAGGAAAAAAAAAAAGAAGTCAGCAGTGCAAAAAAAAAAAAAAGTGCCAGAGCGTGAGGTGTTCGTTAACTGGAAGATCTCTTCCTTTCACAAAAAAAAAAAAAAAAAAGACCCCCAGCATTTACATTCCCCTAAACCCTTGCCTTTCATGCCAAGCCTGCTTTCAATATCAAAGCTCCTTTTGAGAGCCTCTGGTGGAATGATAACAGAGAGAAGGGGACTTTAGTGAAAATGTAAGATCTTGAAAAGAGGGAAGAGATGAGGGGAAGAGAGGAAGAGAGACAGAGGGGGGGAGGGTGGGAGACAGCATATCAATCGGCCCTTTAACTGACACAACCATTCTGAAGTGAGGTGTTGGGTTTTTTTTTTTTTTAATCTTTTTTTAAACATGCAGGGAAATGTGAACACAATGCCGAGAGTGTGATAAAACATCATTAGGCTTCCATGAAAAGAGGCTCAGAGTTTTTTTGGCGACAATAGGATCCTTCTGTCAGATACGGTGAGGATTACACACGGCGGTGGGGTGAGATGACTTGTTAAGGGAGAAGGGAGGCTTCTGTTTTCTGTCCCTTACTTGACATGTGTACACTTTTATGTGGGCCTGCATGTGTGTGTAAGTGTGTGTAAGTGTGGGTTTGAGCACAAGTGCACGAGTATATGTTCAGTGTCTTGCAGGAATGTGTGCCAGCTGACTGCACCTGGAAGCTGTTTGAGATAAACTCAGGCTGTTAGGGATTACTGGAGACAGTGCAACACGCATGCCAATCCGTCTACACATGTAGGCATTTGTGTGGGAGTGCGTGTGGTCTGCGCGGCTTCATTTATATGTGCATGTGTGCAGGTATTACAAGAGAAGCATAAATAATATAAAACAAGGCACATAACCTTCACCAGGGGGAAGAAGAAAAAAAAAAGAGTAATTGCAGGCTGTAAATAATGCAAAACGACGCCAATGTTCCAGTGAAGACTTGTTGTTTGTGATGGTGCTCAAGAAGTTTTGGAAAAAAAAAAAATCTAAATATGGTGAGAATGCATGTTTACCGCCTGCGTCGATGAGGGATGGGTGTGCTTTGTATCATATTTCAGATATGACTTCATCCATCGGGGTGTTGGTGCAGCGTTTGTATCCTCCGTGGCTGCGTTTCTGTGTTTCCGTCCACTCTGATCTCGTTGTGTTTCAGTCCAGAGTTCGCCTCTGCTGGTGCTTCTGCTCTCTTATTAGCCAGGCCCAAGTCAAATCAGTTTTACATTTATAGCCCCAGATCTCAGAGGACCTTCTGATCTGTACAGCATACAACTTCCTCTATCCCCCTTTGTGCCGGGTAAAGAGAAAAACAACAGGAACGAAAAGGAAGAAAGACACATCGTGAAGAGTGAGGGAGGAAGGACGGCTCCGCTCGCAGACGAAAATACTGAAGGTAAAGCAGCAGCAGCAGAATTATAATGTGAAGAATTACAATTTCAAGCCTGCGTGAACAGATCTGAGGCCACTTGTGGGAGGTGGAAACAAGACAACACAACAACGGTGTCACGTTTTTAGTGGTGAACGACTTAGCAAACCTATTTATCCATCAAGCATATATGAACCATTTGGATTTGCCTTTAATGAATTCAATGCTTTTGGTCGACTTCCTGAAGCTCTTCAGCGGTAAATCCTGCACCTCTGTTCACCAGGTAGCGGCTAACTCGGTCTGTGTGCCAGTTTTATGCTGCTCAGTGGGAGGTTAAGATGTTTTTCACTGATAGCATCAGCCTGCTTCAGCCAAAACCGTTGCTGTCGACAGCACTGAGAACAAACGGTCAACGCTTGGCCAACTACAGAGTCACGTGCTAATTCACTGTGGGCTTGTCCTCATGAGCGGCGGCCCTTTTTACATAAAAGAAACATGTAGGTAACTTAAAAGGCCTGCTGCTGTCCACTCTACTCTGGAGTTAGCAAATGCTGCTGAGCTCGTTTGAAAAAGAACAAACCTTCTGATCAGTCCTTACCGTCACTAAATTCATTCTCTGATTCACGGATCACGCTCTTGAAAAAAAACAGCGATTGTTTAGTCCAACATCGTATGTGCACCGAAGGAAACCTCCGGTCTGACTTTTCCCTGTTGCTTTCTATCCGTATCGTTTTCTACAGCTAACCGCTCGGTACGTGAAAGGTCGCGTGACGCGCCGCCTTCCTGATACGGAGCTAAAACATGGAGCTCGTCTGGACAGAAATTGATTTCCATTTAAAAGGCTGTTTTAAAAGGAAAACATATTAGCGTGGATGCAGCCTGAGAGAGCGCAGACCTCCTTCAAGGTCAATAGTCCACTCTTCCATGATGTGCAGTTTCAAACCAGATCTGCACCAGAATTTAATGGGATCCTCCTTTGCACCAGGCTCCACCAGTTCTCATGAAAGTGGGGCTACTAGGTTATGCATAACCTACAGGCAGACAGAGTGGAGGTAAATATTAAGAGGAATAATCTAAAGAGCGTTAATTCTTCTGTGAACACATTTAGCTCTGTGTGTTGACCTCTCCGTCGCCTTCCAGGCATCAGGAGGCCACGATGGAGGAAATGTGGCCTCCTTCCCTTTCTCCTTCCCTTTCGTCCTTCTCCTCATCACTCACTCCCACGCTGTAAACATCACCCTCCAGGTTGATGAAGGGAGCCCCCGACCAACCCGAGGACGCAACAGGGGGCTGAGAGAGAGTCGGAGCGATATTTATACATTTTCTGTTTGCATATAAATGTTAACAAAGCAGAAACACTTCTACCTGGCCTTTCCGTCTCTAAGCTACTGTTTTATTTGCATGCGAGTTATTCAGGAAAAACAACAGGAAAAAGCCTCTAAATACAAGAGTTCATTAAAAAAAAAGGAGAACAAATAATGAGCCCAAAGTTAATACCCTGTGTCAGCAGTTTGGCTCTGTTTCCTAAACCCCAAATTTAAGCCCAGTATTACACGGCTCTCCGTCCCCTCCCCACCCCCACAGAGGTCCAGATAGGACCTCCACACAGATAATGACTTCTCCTGCCTCTATTTTCTCTGCTGTAACAGTTACTGTGCCAGCAGAGGTAGTTTGACCTCAGCATGGTCCCCGGCTTCCTGGATATTTCCTGGAAGGCGCTGGATAACCAGGCCGGTCTGGTGGGCTCCGATGTCAGCAGGAGGGAGCACACTCCCTCGTGAAACTCTTGTCTTACACCCAGACCTCTGAGATGCTATCTGCACCTATTTGGAGGTAAATCCATGAAACTCACCCCCAGCAGTTTAGAAGGATATATCGCCTCTTTCTCTTACTTTCTTGTAATTTTCGTTCACTCTGTTTGCCTTCCCTGCTCTCACCTCGCTCTGTTATTTGAACCGTGTGGATCCTTTCTCTAATGCTCGGGGACTTAACATGTGATTTTAAGCTCAGTCTATTTCAGCTTCTGTTTTCCTCCACCCTACGCCGACTGCTCTCGCCGCACACATGCACAGGCGGCTGGCGAGAAGCGAAAACCACTTGAAGTATGTCAATTTTCTGCAAATAATACAAACAACCGAGTATCAGAATCAGACACAGAGCCTCCCGAAGCAGTGCAATTGCAATTTTCTTCTTTTGTGCTTCTGACAGGTCCCATACCCAGAGGGTGGAAAAAAATGGAGGTTTCCCTTTGGGAAGGAGTTAACGACACGCTGAAGGCTTTTCATATGGAGGGGAGGCTTGGCATGTGCCACTGTAAACAAGCTGAAATGCTGGGAAGTTCAGTGAGTGAGCGGTGCCCCGAGTAAAGCTGTTCCAACATGACACACATGCTTTTGATGTGCCGGCCAAGTTTGTATTCTCAACCGCTATGACACTTACCAAGTCAGCTGTACACAAACTCAGCTAACCACAGAGGGAAACACACAAAACTGTATGTAATATGACCAGATGCATGCAGCGCAGTCGCACACTGCTCCGTGTTTGTTCATACAATACGCAGAATGGGTGTAAACACAGCGCTCCGCCAAGCATAATCACTGCATGGTCGCTGCGTCCCCTTCAGACCCATCAATCAACACCGTTCTCGGTCCCGGCTGCCTCGCCACCCCTGGCCTGGCAGGCAATGCCACTGACATCTTAACTGAGTGTTTTTCCATGGTGCCACCAGTTCATGCTGTGCTTTTTTTTCCATTTGGATGGTGGAGTGTTGGAGTAGTGACGCATTTTATATTCCGAATATTAAAAAGCTGCAGTTAACAATGTAAGAAAGCACCGTTAGCAGAAACACAGCGGAGAGAGAATACGAGCGGCTGACTCTCCTGATGGAGGAATTCAACAGATACATCACTGTGGCAGGTATCAACCACTGTGGGATTTATACAAACTAAACAAGGGGCCCTAAAGAAAACTGCTGGAGGTTGCATTTAATACGTTTTCTCCACCATCGTACGGCGTCTCCCTCCATCCACATCCCATTCGGCTTCCCTCTGGCAGCGGGTATATAGAAAACTTGCCTCGACCAAAACATGATGAGCCTACAAATCTCCTGCGGCTGACAGAGGGAGATGTCTGGCGTCCCGTGTAGGAGGAGACCAAGATTTGATTACACTCTGTCACAGAGCACTTGGATGAAAAACACAGACCTCTGCCAGAGCCAAAATGGCGTCTGGACTGAGGGAGCAGGCCTCACACTGTGATCTGGAGTACGATCCAAAGCGCAGAAAAACCGAGAAACATGGGCTTTTCAAAGATGCCACAAAGTGAAATAAAAATACAAAAACACTGCATATCTGATTTCTGTCTACAGCTGGAAGTCCGGAGCATTTCCACAGGGTCTATGGCAAAGTTTATACTTCATGCATTTTAAATTGTGGGCTTATATTGAGTGCATTTTGCCAACAGCAGGTATCTTTGGGTTTTTCCATCTGAGACAGCGTAGGAATCCTGCAGAAAATATGAAATCAGATGTGGGAGAAAGTTTACATAGTTATGCAATAAATGAGAAACTGCAGCTTTGTATATTTTACTCAACACGTCTTATTGCTCGGTGAAGCAGGCTGCTGCCTTACAGCGAAGTACAACCACGGCAACCCGCCATATCGTGGTCTTGTTTAGCAACGGGGCTCGCAAGGGGCATGTGGAAAACCGTGTTCACGTTACAGGCTCAGAGAAAAAAAAAACTCACCAAAATAAGTTTTACAAAACAAACAAAAAAAAAAGTTTTTAGTTCCGTCTGCTCGTCTGTCACCAGAAGAAACAATCCTGAACTGATCATCTATATAACTTATGACTAAAGATGACTTCTGAGCATTCCTAACCCCTGATACACCCAAACAGACAGACAGACAGACAGACAGACAGATACAGTACGTAAATCACTGCGGCCTGCTCGTACAGATCATTTTCTGGCTGCCACAGTCAGAGCAGTGACCATCTGGTTTCCCTGTGTTTACTTCTCTCCGGGTTCAGTGTAAGTAGTGCAGCCAGATTTCAGTGGGAGACACCACAGAGAGGGCCGGCTTTAAATCCCTGCATCCGAGCCGATCACGGACACATGTGTGCATGTGTTTGGTTGTGTGTTTGCGACTGTCCATCTGTATGTGTCTAGATGACAGGATCTAGTCAGAGACCAAATTTAGATTCAAGATTTTCCCCCCTCTGGTTTTGAAACGCTCGGGCCCCGCATCCACTGAGCGGGAATTTGCATGTATTTCTTGTCATATATAAGAATGAATTACCATAGCAAATGCACAGCTTTCTAAACTCGCAAGGACAGATGCATGAGCACAGCGCGCACACATAAATCATCACCGCTTTCCACAGTTGGATTGAGTTAGTGGGATTAAAATACATCATTTGGTAATTAAAATAGCAGATGTTTCCGTGGCCAGCCACGCTAGCTGGATTAGACGGGCTGCAGTGTGGATCCCAGGAAGTGCAGGACAAGGTCAGCCAGCCAACCTGCCATGTGATGTGATGCCTCTGCCTGACAGCGGATGATACACACACCGTGCTGTTAGGGTGCGGCAGGCAGCAGGGAGGTGGAGAGGGATACAGGATGGGAAGAAACTAGTAAGTATAAGGCCAGATGGAGATAGGGGGGGAAAAAAATGAATGATGAATGGAAAGAAGACAATGATGAAGGCGGAAGTGAGGAGGGTGAACGAGCCCCAGTTGCAAATCTGGCAAGGCAGACTAATGGGGAAAATATATCAATAAATAAATAAACACGTAAATAAATCCTTCGTGGGAGGCCAAGGTTAAAACGCAGCACCAGCGCTGCAGAGGGGTGCAGGTGCAGCGATAGGGCTTTAACAGAGCTGTCCTGGTGACAAGGTCACTGATAGTAAGAACCTTGACATGATAATAGAGTGTAGAGAAGATCTGATGAATGAACGCATTAGAATGCATGAACCCGTGGTAGCAATGTCTATAACACTTACAGGGAGCATGACACCCTACGCCAGCCGTAATCTAAGAACTGTAAAGGTTTATTCACATTCTAGATGAGACGGAGATAAAAGTCAATGCAATGCTCCGTTATCAAACTGATAGCAGTTGGATCGCTTACACTACATAACAGAATGAGAGGAACCGAAAGCTCGCAGCGCGTCTTCTATCACGTGTTGTTTCTACAAATACATCATTTCACAATAATGACTCATATGACCTGTGTGGCTGGCGAGCTGTCCGCAGACTTTTGGAGGAGAAAAATAAATGCTCCTTTATTTTTGAGAAGTGCAAACTTTTTTCCAGCTTTTTTAAGAACGAGTCAAAGAAAGCTTTGCGACAATAGCAGTCAGAGGAATTGACACTTTTGTCAATCAGAGAAAATGAGTGACACAAAAAGCAGACAGGCAGAAAGAAGGCTGACAGAAACAAAAAAAAAAAAAGAAGAATCAAGCCACCAGAGCAGCACCAGTGGGCCTGGTAAGATGGCACCAGCCACAGAGACCTAATAATTGGTTGGGCATGACGGAAAGTCAAGACCCTGCCAGCCGGCCGATGATGAGGTCATAGGATTGGGGAGCTATTGGGCAGCCAGTTAGTCATGATCTTGGCCCATCCATCAAAGTAGTTAGGAGGATAAATTTAAAGTGACAGCCGTCGTAGGCCAGCCTGAGCAGCGTGGGACTGGCCACAGCAGCCCAGGCAATAAGGTGTACAAGGTTTACTGTGTTCGAAAGCTCTGTGAGCTGAGAGAGAGAGGCCGAGTCCGGCCAGGGATGGCAGTATTTTACCCCAGAGTGGTAATTCCAGCTAAAGGCAACCAATAAAATTCTGTTTATTTACTGAGAAAAATTAAGATAAGATTAAGAGGCCGTAGCTTGGACGTTTTATAGGTCTCTAATGGGTCTGTATCTGTGTCCATCTCACTCTTACTTTCCTTTTCAATCCTTTTCTCTTTGCTTTTTACTCTATGGATGGGCCTGTGGGCTGCTAATCTCACAACACCAAAGTAATATGGCTGCCCAGTCTTTAAAAGCAAGACAGCAACAATCTGAGACGTAATCGCTATAAAACTGCACCGTGCGGGGCCCCTTGTGAGAGTTCATCAGCGTCTGGGCGTTCAAGTGGAGAATGTATCATTTATAGATGGTGCTTAGGAGGCGTTCGGCTCTCTCAAGGCCGTTAATGTCTAAACAAAGAAGATGAGGTGCCGGCGTCCCAAAGGACACATGGCACCGGGCTCCGTTCAGCCGCCGCATGTCATCTGTGTGCAGAGTGTTGTCTATAAAGGTTGAAGGCTCTATCAGCACGGAGCGAGCTCAGGGAATTGAACTCTCAACCCCTCTGGTAATTTTGTGAAGTATGCAGCACAATGACTGTAGCACGCTGACC
Source organism: Stegastes partitus (assembly GCF_000690725.1). Taxonomy (NCBI): domain Eukaryota; kingdom Metazoa; phylum Chordata; class Actinopteri; family Pomacentridae; genus Stegastes; species Stegastes partitus. Next base: position 787,452 of record NW_007577737.1, on the reverse strand, counting down.
AAAAATGTCACCCTGCCCTTTCCTCTTGTCAGAAAGAGCCTGTCAGAGTCCTGGGGGCACTAACTAATTACTGCTCCCTGCGCTGGGTAGGCGACGTGGCGGGGGTGTGTGTGCTCTCATATGTGTGTGTGTGAGATGTCTCTTGAATGTTTTGTACCAGTGTGTGTGTGCGTACATCTAAATGACAAAGCGCTGCTTCTGTAAGGTCAAGCCTAACTCGTGCATCAGCTCCTCGGCGGAGATGATAAGCAGATGTGCAACAAACAAGTCAAGCAACAAGCCCTCACTAGCGATGACAGGCGGAGGAGGAAGTGGAGCTACGTGGAAGTAAACAAGGTGTTGTGGGGTTTATTTTTACAGCAGGGAGAGACTGAAACACAAACCCACAACACGGCAAAACACAGAACATTAATTGCCACCCTGGGGCTTAATAAATGTGAACTTCATACAGTTGAATTGATACCCCTCTTCTATCAATTCATGAATTGATTGGGCTCAAATGGAACTCCATTACGTTGGTGATGGCTGTAGGTCAAATGGCTTAGTCATGAATAATAGAGGTTGGTGGTTCAAATCCTGCCTCCGCCTCCTCCTCTGGACCATCGAGTAGGACGACGATAAACCCTGAAGTGCTCCTGTTGTGTTTATGTGAGGGATAAAATATTCAGGTTGTTTTGGACAACAGTGTCTGCCAATATAGGGATTCTCTGACCTGATATTTACTATTAGCATTTAAATCCCCCTCTCTGTTGTTAAAAGGAGAGCGAGCTTCCTACGTCTTTAGAAGAAACCTACACTCTGTGAAATAATCCGTCTCACATATTGATGAGACTATTCTGAACATCTCGTGCATGACTTTTTTTTGGGCACGTTTCCATTTTCTTCCATTAAGTTTGTGAACAAAGTTTGGCTGCACAGCATTAGCTTCTGTTCTGTCTCTGGAATGACGGCATGCAGGTGGCTGGATTGAGGTCAACAGAAACCAACTTGTCATTGAATCTGACCAGTAAAACATCCATAAAAGAAGTCCTGTGGGAGTGACTACAGTTGGGTAGCAAAGTGCAGTGACCTTCAGTGACCTATGTGTACCTATTTCGGTGTCTTATCCTTTGCTGTCCATAAAAACTCCAATTCTCTGCCTATCAGCAATGAAAACCTAAGCGTCCCTCCCGACCACACACACCGTCTGTCTCCCATGTCAGCCGCCCACATAATTTCATAAAAACACTGAGCTAACAAAGGAATCAGCTTCATTCTGGAGCAGAATAACATGACCGAACATCCTCGATTTTAACTAACTCCACTGATTTAATCTCGTTCTGACATATCATCTGGGCTAACCGCATTAAAGTCCCGCTCCATTCAGAAACACTCCTTCTCTTGTTGGATCTCTTGGATGTTGTTCGCTTCGCCGTGCAAGAACAGAATGTGCAGAATTTGTTTTCATATCATCTGCTGAGGGGGGAAAGTTTCTCTGCGCTCACGTTAAATCTCTGTGGAAACTCGACGCCTTCAGCAGACATATAGTGGATTTTTTCAGTGAAGAAGATCTTTTGCTCAACACATTTCAAAACTCACAGATGGTCAGAAAATGCTATTTTAAGCAGATCATTTTTTTTGGAAAACAAAAACAAGAGTCCAGTCTCCGCTAACCTGCCAGTCTCCACTTGGGATGGGTGTTTTTAAGGATTTAAAGGTACTACTGCTCTTACTGAAGCTGCCTGTCAATCCTTGAACAGTCTGGGTTTTATTGTGGGGAAAAAAACTAAACAAATAAAAACTTTTCTTTACTTTCTCTCTTTGTTAAATATCCTCTTTTTCATTCTTTACTATAAAATAAAAATTAAGACTTTGTCATTCTTTGCAGTATTAATAGTTAAGGCCTTCCTTTACCACTACCAGCACCAGAAACACACAGAAAACAAATCCCGAGGATGTTTGTCTGAAGCCTCTAAACCAGCCCTGAGAAGCTGAATTTCTCAACGAGGACTCAGATGATGCTCCGACCCATTTCAGACTAAATTTATGAGCACACCCGCAGCTCAACAAGCAGCGGGCTAATGGCTACCTTAATCCATATTTTCAGATAATTTAGGACTCCGAGCTGCTACCACATGTTATATTCTTTGATCGACGACCGGCCAGTGGAAAGCTGTGAGTTTGTCCACCTGTGTGCGCTGAAATCTGTTTCTACTCCTACATGCAGGAGTTGTGTCAGCAAGAATCGTCAATGCTGGCTCCACTGAAACGGGAACTTCACCTGGACAACTGGATTGGAAAAAAAAATGCACCACAGATGAACAAGACGTGGAATTGGTGAGATAAAATATGCACTAATAAATAGGGAATCCCCCGTCTTAATTCCTCTCGTGTTGAGAACAGAAACCTATAACGTTGGAGCTCATTGATCCTTTTTAATCCTTTAAATATCTGATTTTGGTGTCGAGCAGCTCCGGCACAGCGGATCCACCTCTGGGTTGGTTCGTTTGTTAAGTCCATTAGGCTGTGTTGTCATACCTCATAGCACCAGCACTTTCCTCTGTGACTTGACTGACACCAAAACTTTTACAATCAAGATGGTGAGTACAAATCTTACCATAACAGCTAAATAGAAAAGAAAGTATAATGACAATATAAAACACCCACAGCAGCTAATAATACACCACCACCACCACCACAGGCTGCACCTGCTTCAGCATTCGACTGAGCTGGAGATCTACTCTGGCAGACGTATCGAGTCATCAGCAAATTATCAGCCTATGTGGACCCAGAGCTTCATTAGCACCGACGCCGCATGCCAGCTAACGCGGCATAATTTTACACCCCCACTCGCCCCTCTCATGTGTGTGTGTGTGTGTGTGTGTCACGGTGCATCTTTGCGTGGGTATATACGCGCAGATGAAGGATCTAATCTTGCACACCTTCACATATGTGTTCGCTCCTTGTTTTTAGGCCTGAATACATACATGCACCACACTGAGCCGTACCAAACACCTGTAGGGTATGTGGGTATGATTTATTTTTGTTTACCTCGTGATCACTGCTTTTAATTTAATAATTTGCAGAGACTCAGTTTGTGTTGGCGAGCGTGTGTGTGTGTGTGTGTGTGTGGCCACTGTACTTGAGTCAGAGGGCCAAGGTTGATCCAGGAGTGTGTTTGCATGTTACAGTGGGAGAGACATGCTCCAGTCAGCAGAACAGAGCCGTGGCTCAGTGTTTGTCCCTGCAATGTGTTTAATGGGCCCTCCACACATAGCCGCCCTCCCTGGTGAGAACGATGCTAATTACTGTACAGCACCTTGCCGCACACACACACACACACACACACACACACACATACACACACACATACACACCTGCACGCAGACGTACGCGTGGACACAAAGTGATGCACGCAAACAGCGAGGAAGACTGCGAGGATCCACCCGAGTAAGCAGGCAACATGCAAATGCAACCACAAGCAAATAAGCTCACACTCAACTGGCCACACACACACACACACACACGCACACACACACACACACACACTAGAAAACAAGGACACAGCACTCAGCACATTTCTGCCCTCAGCACAACTCTCTCACTGCTCTGTGATCTCACTTGGCTATTCGTTCCTTATTCTCACTTTCTCCCTCTGTTTACCTGAATTCTTCCCACCCGTCTTCGGATGTGCTCCCACCTCTTTCCCACAGAGTTAACTCTGACCCGCCACGTAAACATCACCTCGTCGCCCCGACCGCTGACATGGCATCCGGGATTATCCAGGAGTTCACAGGTCATGCCCGCGCATTGATCCGGGGGAAAGCGGATCAGCATCTTCAGTTAGGTTAGCGCGGCGGCGGCTTCTCCACAATGACTTTGCCTTGAAGTTGAACCAAGCAACCATTAAAAGCTTCTTATTCAAATGGATGCAGCGAGGCAGACTATGTGGGCTTATATGGATATCTGCGCGTGCATACTGTAAGTGTGTGTGTGTGTGTGTGTGTGCATATCATACACTCATCTGAGAGTTTGGGAGTGTGTGGGTCAGGGAGACACACACACACACACACACACACACACACACACACTAATAGGATGCAGAAAGTGGTGCGGGCCTTTAAGAGAGGGTATGGGTGAGTGTGTGCTGTCTACGGCTGCAATCAATTACAAAGCGTTGGGGCTGCATGTTCTAATCAGAGGCATAAATGTCAGCTCCTTTCCCCCGCACACGCCTCCATTTGCATCCATTAATGCAGAGGGAGAAAGAAAGAGCGTGAGAGCAAGCGAAAGAGAGAGAGAGTGGCTGCCTGGTGTTTCATATGGAGGAGGTGAGATCAGGCAGGACGGTGAAAAACAGAGCAGAAAAAAAAAAAAAAAACGAGAGACAGTCAAGCAGCACAAGCACTGATAACCTGTCAGATAGGTGGAACCGAGGAACATTATGTGGACAGAAGTATGGTAATACCTCCTGATAGAAAGTAAGGTCCAAAGAAAGTGCCTTTTCTTTTTCCTCTCTCGTCTTCCCACAGCTGTGACCTCGACCCACATCAAACACGTTTTAATTGAACTGCAGTGGTGAATGCGAGCCGGGAGTTTATGAGCGCTGCTTACACGCAGGTCAAAAAAGTGGCAGCAGCAAGTTTTACACAATCTTTGGAGCCCACAAACCGCAAATAAATTAGTGAGTCTTGAAAACTGTCTCGCATGTTAATGTACGTGTCACAGATATGGTGAATGTGGCATTTGTTCTGATCGGAGAGAGAAATTTGGTAAAATCCTGAACACCAGTAGTCCACAACGTTATTCCTCATTAATTCTCCAGAGGCTGAATGCAAGCACGTATCTGAAGCCATCTCACGTAGCAAAGACGGTGATATGTCAATGGGTCTTTGGTTCAAACGAAGCTATGAGTCACCGAAAAAAACTGCGTCTTTACGTTTGCATGTAGACAGGAGGAGACAGTGTGCGACTAAAGCGTCATCAGCATCACATGTGTGCGACCATGTTTACAGTTTGGATACTGTGATAGAAAATCAATATTTTCAAGTATTTTTCCTTGTTGTGTACTCCAACATGTAGGAGCAGCTCCACATGCCATTACTGTTGAAATAACAGGAAGTAATTCGTGCCATTTGGTGTGTTTTTTTTCCAGGATTCTGATTGGCTAGCATGGCTTTACGCTTCTCGTCACACTGCCCCCTGTAGGTCTGGTAGCTCATAGCAGCTCCTCACAACGCGTTTATGACGATTTGTGTAGATTTTTTAAAAACAATCTGGTGTGAATGATGTTATTTTTGAAAACATAGATCTGTTTTTGTAAATACGTGTGAACGTGGCCTCAGACGAGTAGAAGTTTGGGTGTGCTGGGTGACATGGAAACACACATCAGCCACAAACCGCCAGCTTGATATTGTGTAGGTCCTCCTCTTGTCACCAAAAGCAGCTCTGAACCACTGGGGCATGAACACAGGATGTCTTTGGTGTCTGGCAGTGTTTCCATTGGGTCAGTCTGATTTGGATCTGGGGAGTTTGGCGGACCGGTCAATGCCTTGGGCTCTATGTTGTGCCTTTATGGTGTTCCTGAGCAATTTTTGCAGTCTAGCAAGTGACACTGCCCTGCTGGGAGAACTGCCAAGGGGCTGCGTTCTTGGTCTACAACAATGTTTAGTTGGGTCGCATGTGTCAAAGGAACATCCACATGAATACCACGACCCAAAGCTTCCAACCCGAACATTGCGTTATAGCAAGAAGATCAATGTTGTGGTCATTTTTATAATTAGGATGACCCTGCTCATTATATTCTACTATGGTAGGAAGGCTTCCTGTGATGTGAATCCTCTCTGTGCATCACTGTAGACAACAACATCTACAAGGGATGAAATGGGACACCTGGGTGAGTGATTGGAAATGGAAAGGTAACAACAACAGAAAAATATAACAAAAAGAAGGAGAGTAAAGCCTGAGGGCATTGCTTTAGAGCAATTACTAAAACCTTCCTCCTTTCTGGGGAGGAGAGGGATGAAGGACCCGGTGCAACGCTCAGACAGACGGGCCACGGAGCTGCAGCTGTGATAGCAATTAGACTTTTATGTATTAAACATACCTTTGTAGAGAGTGAAGAGAGCAGAGAGAAGGGAAATGGAGAAAAGGAGCCTGGTAAAGAGTAGCCAGAGGAGCAACAGAATCGTATCTCTTCCCCTCTTCCTTCCTCTCCCCCCCTCGTCTCCGCTGCCTCCCTAAACAGCAAAACAGTGAAAGCTATTCCCCTGCTGCTGTGCAGCGCCTCCAAAGGTTCCAAAGTGATTAAAAGTGTGACAGGAGACACTTGTATACATCGGCGTAGCATGTAAACAGCTAGCTCTCCCCTGTGTCTGCTACGTCACCGGCTTCTCCTCCATGCCTATAGATGGAGAAGAGGTTCACACAGCTCACAGCTCAGCTCCTGCCCGTCCTTTTGAAGACTAATCGACCCGTTGCTGGAGCTTAATTGATGCTGCACCGGTGAGCACTGGTTCTCGGATTATCCCGTCGAATGTGTTTAACTGGTTCTCAGACTTGGGGCTGGGAAAACACCCGGACAGGTGATAAAAACGTAAGGTTCTAGTCACTCAGCACACAGCGAGCCCATGTAGGTAACACACAGAGGATGCATGAAAACGCACAGTGGAAAGTTAGCAGTTTCCTTTTTCAGGTTTTCTGTTAATCATCTGAACCTTACGATCCACCGGCACTGGTTTGAAAAGCATGTTATCATGTAAAATTGGCAAAATGACCCCTATTATTAGAGCTAGAAAATGCAAACACAGGCTCTTGACCTAGTCATGCGTAATGTGCAGTTTAGTCGGGAAAACATATGAAAAGCGTAGCTTAAAATAGTGATGTTTCATCAAAATCGCACAATGCAAGAAGTAAATAATTTACACTAACCAGCATTTGTGAAAAACTAAGAATTCTGTGTTTGTTAATGCAACCATGAGGTGATTAGAGACCAACAGAGACACTTCGGCTGAACTGCAGGCAGTGTTTACAGAGAGTAGATATATACCAGTTAATATATAACGAATGAAATGTAAAGAATAAACTATTCTTACATTCATCATTCTCCCCCTCCTGTTGTTGGTTATGGACCCTTGGAAATGCTTTACATGTTAAATCCAGGTTTTGTAAATTTAAATAAAATGAAAAATCTAAGATATTTAACCTTTATTATTATTACTATTATAAATTAAGGTATTATGAGTTTGCTTTACCACAAACATTTTAGAGTTTTCTCTACCTCATGTCATGGTTGTGCTGTTTCCATAGAGGTGCAGGACTTGATATTTCAGTGACAATCAGCCCACTGTGAGTAAGAATGTGACAGGTTCTGGGGCGTCCCTGTAGCTCACCTAGCTGAGCAGGCGACACATGAACAGGGGCTATAGTTATCTGACGCAGCAGTCGTGGGTTCGACTCCCGCTTATGACCCTTTGCTGCAGGTCTCCCCCCATTTCCTGTCTCTCTGCTGCTCTAAAATAAAGACAAAAAGCCTAAAAAATATATTAAGAAAGAAAGAATGTGACAGGTGCAAAAGAACACTAGACACTACATGAGGTTTGACAGTTTCCTGTTTTTGATCGATATGATTTTATTTTTTTGATTTTAATGCTGTAAAAATCATTAAAAATATCAAATTAATTAAAAATAATAAAGAATAATAACTTTAATAAATCCCTCAATCAAAGTCGGCAGCCTTACAGTTTGACATCTTACTCCTGAGATGACGTAGACGTTGATATTCAAGGCTGCGGTGCTTCCGCCGTCGGCTCGCTGTTGATTGACACTCTAATTCACATGTGCTGCCTTGTTTGTATCATGCTTGATGGAAGGGCCATATGTTTTATGAGACGAGGTTATTCATAGGTTGTTGTGTTAACCAGGAACACTGCTGAACCTGTCACTTCCTCTTGAGCTGACGGGCTTTATTAGAGGAGGGGAAGGAGGCGGCTGTTTATTCATCCTCGGCCTACGGCACGTGGCGTGTGTCAAACCAGATCCGCCGTGCATAAGCTGGTTACATTTGTTCTGCTGCTGCTGCTGTATTGGTACAATGGCTTTAGTCAGTCAGTTGTGATGGAATCAGATTTGTTCCTGAGAATAAGTGTGTGGGAGAGAACAGGGACACATGCCACAATATTGTGAGAAGGCAGATTGCCAGTGCTCTAAAAAAAAAAAAAAAAAAAAAAAAAAGGGTGATTGCTCACTTATGGATACTTGCTGTGGTATCACAACAATAAGCCTTTTTTTTTTACGGACGCCTGACTGTCACCCGCAAATAAGCATATGGCTGAAATTAGAAAAAATTTCAGCACTCTCGTTCGCAGACACACACACACACACACACACTTCAGAACCTTGCTCTGTTTGGCTGTTGTTTTTGTCAGTTTACGACCTAAACCCCCCATTGTTGAATTAACCGCCGAGAGAGGGGTGGGTGGCTGGAGCCCCGGTGCCAGGGCTACGCTGGCCCAGAAAAAAGCCACAACACAAACTAACTCTTGGCAGTGGATGGAGAGGCAGTATTTTTCCAAAAACTGATTACCTTCCCTCTCTCTCTCTCTCTCTCTCTCTTTCTCTCTCACGTTCTCTCTCTCTCTGAGACAAGCTGTTCCCTTGGCAGCTGTTTCGACAATGCAGATCCCCCGAACGCAGGGGGAGGCTGGAGTGTATATGTGCATGTATGCATCCATGCGATGGGGAGGGAGGGAGGGTCGCCTATTCAGGAACCCTCCACATGCAAATCAGCGCCGAAACAGGCCGGGCTTTTTATTTCTCGCCGAGGACCCCGGGATGCTGAAACCGAGCGCGATTAGCACTCGACACTAGTGTCAGATGATGCCGGAAACCCTGCTCTGTCTGAGGGCTCGGTCTTTTGTTGGAGCTCCTTCCGTTCGGCGGCGCGCCCCATTGTCACCATTTTCCAGGTGTAAGCTCTCCCGGCGAGCTGCTTTCACCCCAACCAGTTAAACCAGTTGCTGCTGGCCTCCTAGATATCACGCTGAAGTGTTACGAGTAATATCAGAATCAGAATCGGCTTTAACGACGTGTACACGACATACACGGAATTTGGTATCGGCTATTGGTTTCGCCGTAGGGATGAGCAACAGGAAAATAACTATAGAAAGAAAAAATAAGATAACAAATATATACAAGAATGTACACATCTGAGTAGAACATATATACACAGTGGTGCAAAACAGCACATTCTGCAGACAGTCCCACATGCTATGCATCTGCTGATGCGACACTGAATGTGCAATCTTATTATATTCTATACACGCATCGTATGTGTTTAAAAATGGTACAACGAGCACAAGTAACAAAATAACTTTAACAAGGCTACCCTGGCAGGACTCATTAGAGGATAAATGATACTCCTCCACCTAAAACATGAGTCAAATGTGGCCAGGGAGTCCATGGGCAGGAAACAAACACATCATAATCCTCTGTAATTGGGCAAATGAAAGATGTTGCCATTGGACAATGGCACCGAAGCAGATGGCAGCAGAAAGGCAACGTAAACCTCCCACCACCCCTTAGCTCGGCGTTCTCTCTTTTTACAGTATTGCTCCAAAAGGTAAACAGACAAGGCAGCGATTCCGACAGATTGTCTGCCTCTCTCCGTCCTCCTCACACACACATAAACACACACACACTCCACCAAAAGCGAATCTCTCTTGTCTCCCATCAAAGCACCTTTTTCCTCCAAGACCCCCCACCGAGCGCGCTCGCTAAGAGCCCGCCTCCCAGCCCCTAATGCACAGGCAACGAGATTAGGGCCGTCGATGTAAGCCTTGAATTACTCACGTTATGACTTGATTGGCCAATAATTTGATTGGAGTCACATCTCTACTTCCCCCTGGTTCTTCAGATCCCATCTCCCCCCCACCGTCCCTCCTTCTCCCCCTCGCTGGAGGCAACGAGAAGAAGAAGACGAAGAAGAAGAAGAAGAAGCAGGGTGTGACCGTTTCCATGGGGATCTCAAAACTGATTTATTACGGGGAGAAAAAAAGTCGGATGCAGCCTTTAAAACCATTAAACAAAAACATGTAATTCTCTCGTGGCGGCGTGGAACCAAACAACCTTTGCTTTACAACGTAGTGGCGCTTACTCATGTTTATTCAATAACAGATAATTAGATAGATACTGACGGACGGTCCGAACAGGGCTCCTGGGTGTTATCACCGTAATACACTAACTTTTCACAGTAAATAAAATAAAAGAAGAATTTATTGTGAGCAACTATTGTATGGATTGTGTTTTTATCGGCCTCCTTGAAAAACAATCTTTCGCTCACTGATCCAATAATTACGAGTTATTGTGCGGCGTACAGTCGGACCACACGGGGATTAACGCTGCTACAGATAGTGGCAGGTGATTTACATTCTGGGTTCCTGCATCTGTGAATGCGTGAAGCAGCTAATGGTGGGTGGTACGCCGGCAGAAACCCTGCTAGCAACACGTGCAGACGTGTCAATTTGCCCTCACAGCTTTTACTGGATGAGCAAGAAAAGGGTGAAAGAAATTTTGGTAAAACATCCCACGATGCAGAGATATGTATGCAGTGCAACGTTAGCGGTACAAATGTAAATGCTGGCGTTTCTTTTTTCAGGTTTTCCGTTCATCGTCTGAACCTTACGATCCATCGGTTTGAAAAGCGTGCTATCGTGCAAAATTGGCAAAATGACACCTATTGTGAGAGCTAGAAAATGCAGACACAGACAGAATCCCGGCTCTGCAACGAGTCACGCGTGACGTGCAGTTTTGTTGGAAAATCGTGGCCTAAAATCGTGATATCTCGGCTGAACTGCAGGCAGTGTTTGCATAGCGTAGATCTATAACCTATAGAGGTGCTACATGAAGAACAGATCTCACCAGCTGAAGGTAGAACACGACATTTTTACTGATTTTCTTGTTTCCTCGCAAGTACACGTCCTTAAGTAAATGAAAACATATGATTAAAACCACTATTAAAACCGTTGGCAGACAGATGTGCCAAAAAAGTCGCACCGTCCAGCCCTAATCACACAAACTCATGTTCTTCTTTCTGAACACACTGCTAAAACCTGGATATAGCGATGCGATGCAGCGAGCAGAAGCATCCCTATATGTTGCATTAATCTCACGCAGGAGCCTCTGAGAGACTGATCATTATTGGAAATGGCAGCGCCTCCCCACCAGCTAGCTTGTCAAGGCTGCTCCTTCCCTTTTCTGACAGTTATGAGGCGTACGTACCCCGTTAATAAGGGAATGCCGACTCCGCCGTGGTTCAGCAGGTTCTACGGCCGCTGTGAAAACACATTGTGTACGGAGGCCTGATTTATCCTCGCGAGGGGCCGGCCGAGGCTGAGAGCCGGTTTCCTGTTTAGCTATCCGATAAAGAAGTCGTACGAAACATCAGAGGAAGACGTAAACTTCACTGTCAGAAAGATGCGGCGCACGAAGGGGCAAAAAGGGAAGGAAAGGAGGCACTAGCAGATCAACTGATGTGCAAACAGCCCCGAGTACATATTTAAGGGGTCTCCAGTCGTATTTCGCTGCGCGGAGGCAAAAAGAGTTGATTCTGTTTGACTGCTAACTTCAAAATGAATCTGTGAAGAGTGTGTACTGCTCTGCAAATTAGCCCGGGAGACATTTTGTATCTGTGTCACACACCGAGCGAGAGAGAGGGATGCGGATGGATGCTCCCTCTACTGAGCGGATGGTTTGATGGTAATCACATCCCTGGTTTTTCCTCCCTCTTCCAGCTTGTCTACCGTTCTCAGTTTTAACTTTTCTCAGCTGTCACACTCTGGAAGCAGGCAGCCATCTGCTATGAATCACACCATGCTCCGAATCAAATGCAACAACACCGACTCGCGGCCGTGTAAACACAGGCGGACGCAAACGACGGCAGCAGACGAATCGCAGAATCGCTGGCGGAAACAAAGACGTCCCCGAGAGCTAAACGTGTTTGACGCATATGAAAAACCTACACATCCAGGAAGCACACACAGAGGCTAAGAGGCCTGCAAGTAAAACAAACCCAAGATTTCAAATATTTTGACATCCCGCACCTTAAAAAAAGTGGTGTGATAGCTTAAAAATCACAGTAATCATCCATGGCAGTCGAAAACACATGAAAGGAGCCGCTGAGACGTCTCGAGGAGCATTTCAAGATGCTGTCAGAGAGAAAGGTCACCACCTTGATCGTGTCATCCGATAACACGGGGATGAGATAACCCCAAAGATAATGCAGAGATAAAACCCCGAGATGGCAGCGAGATAACCGTCACACAACACAGCGGCAACACGGAGAATACGGCGATAACAAAAAACAACAACGCATCACAAGCGAAGCACAACAAACCGGCCGAACATCAAGCGCACGGTAAGCGAAGGAGACAGAAGAGCTGCTTTTAAGGGTGGAGGAAGGAGAACCAGCGACAGACATAACAAAGACGAACGGAGATAAGAGGAGAGAGAGTGAGCGAGAGACAACAGAACAGACATCACAACGTGCACAGACAAAATATTGACACTGTGCACCGACAAAAAGGGCAGCGGAGAGAATTCAGCGACTCCCAGATAACAGTTGGTATCAATGCGGGTGAAGCAGCGTTTGCATGACGCGAGAAATAAGCTGATTTTTAACACACACGAGCGGCGGCGGCTTTGGTACATAGACTGTATAAAAGATGGACGTAGCAATCGGCCCTGAAAAATGAAGCCAACCCGGAAGTGTCAAAAACCTGCAGCATCACTACGTCCGCTAGCTGCTGGCTCCAAAAAGCCCTGGCTCCCATAGACTGGAATTGGAAAAGAAGTGATCACAGATCAGGAAATACTGCATTCCTACAGCTCAGGATTTTTTTCTTATTAGTTTTCAGAGTCAAATCCAGAGATCAGGTGGCCTATCTGAAAATAAATCAATACTGAATTTTTTTAAAAATCGGGGCAAGAGGTGTGGCTGGCTTGATTGACAGTCGGCAGCGACGATGCAGACAAGCCAGCAGAAGGCGGTAAATGTGGGCGGGCAGAGAGGGCCTGCCTCTCAATCCGTCTGACCAATCGCTGCTCCTATGGCTCTGCCCCCCTCCAACGATTTTTGCGTCACTGGCTCCAAAAATCCAAGATGTCAACCAGGAAGTAGCAAAACCCTGGCTTCATTTTCTCACTGCAGAAACCAACGTCACAGTAGCTACGTCCATCTTTTATACAGTCTATGCTTTGGTAAGAAAGCTATTAGTATGAAATTAAACAAAGCGCTCAAGACTCAAGCGCAAAGTTTTCAGCTTCTTCTTCTTCTTCGCCGCCTGCACTTGAATCCTCGGAGTGGGAATGTGCTGATGTCTTGTTTTTGGATGTAAAACACTTTGAAGGAGAAGCGATGATGTGAAATCACCTCAGAGGGCGCTGAGGCACCCGTGTGCTATACATCTACCTGTCTGCTCTCCGTCTGAACTGCTGACCATCTCTTCCTCCGTCCAGACCCCGGAGACAAGCGCAGATAAAAGATCCTGCGTCGCACCCCTCTTTAAGCTCTTTCTTCTCTCCTCCACATCCATCGCTTCACCCACCCGTTGCCAGTGACGCCGTACACAGCACATGTGTGCACCCGAAGGTCTTAAGGGCTAGACCCCGTCTGAGCTCAGATAAACTACGCTGACCTTAAGTTTTTGGAGCACAGAAGCAGAGATCGATATAAAAGCCTCCAAACTGAAATTTCTGTGTTTGATATTTTTGATGTGAAACTTTATTGCCTCTGTTATCACCTCCTCTTGCACAGAGACACAAGAGAGCAGAGCCGGCGAGATGAAAAGAATAATAAAAAAAAAAAAAAAAAAGAAGGGGGACCCGTTCCTCTGGTTCTGCTCTTCCTCATTAGGCTGGATGGCGACTGTGTTGGTGTCAGAGAGCCGGTTCATCAACTCCAGCCCTGATCTGCCCTGATCTGCCCTGCCTGCACTCTCCTACTACAGACCCCTCACATATGATTGAAGCCACTGGAAATGGAAACAGTCAGTGTAATTTAACATGGCATACCCGCAGAATTCATTAAAAGGGGAGATAGAGAGGGAGGCTGCGAGCGAGACGGGCCGCCGTGGATAAAGGGAGGTAAGAGCAAAGGACAAGAGGGAGGATTCTGAACAGGGCGGCTGATGATTTGCCGATAGCCAGCTAAAGAAAAAGGAGCAGGCATGTCTGATTGTATTTATTTGATGAGGAAAGAGGCCTTTAAGGAAATCAAAGAGCAACTATCTAGAAACTGCATTACTGAGAGGAAACATATAGATATAAAAAAAAAATAATTGCAATGTTCTTTTTCCATTTGCTGATGTACTTTATGCAACATAGCAAAAGTACACTGTGTTATTGGCCCATCTGCAAAAGAAGTACAGCAACGTCTGGCAAAACTGTGTTCGTGTTAACTGCGCTGGCACCGGCACAAGGCTCGACGCTGCGTTGCGGCACCCAGAACCACCATTAAATATGACCTATGTGGAGTGCGATGGGAACGTGAACTCACACAGGCGTGCAACTGGATGTGAGCTTAAAAGTTGGCATCTGGACTCATGCTGCAGTGGGCGGGTTAAATTAATCACAGGACATTTTCTGGTAAATTAAAGATGAATGTTGGTGTCTGTGTTTTAAAGGTTTTAATACAGTCGCTACGTGTGGTTGACTTCACGTGATCTGTAGGCGCTGCATGATGCTGGAAATGTCTAGTTTGTCCTTACAAATGTACAATACAGTTTTAGGGATGATTTAAAAAACAGAAGCTGTTTATATTCTGGCAGATTCTCCACTGCATTCTATGGTATTATTTGCAGGCATTTTAAAGTCCAGTCGTGACTCGATAACCCGACACTAAATGTAAAACCTTCTTCTATGTCGGATAGCAAGGCTGTCGGATTGTCAAGACGGAGGTCCAGATACAAGGAGGGCTTGATGCTGGAAAGCTCATTAGTTGTTAATTATTGTTCATAGTTGTTATAATAACTAGTGTATTGTTAGAACACTATGCATTGCTGGACTTCAGCCGAACTGACCAGTGAGCTTGTGCACGTTCCGGACACTTCCACCCCGGGGCAGCGCTCTGACGGGGTGGAAGTGTCCAGAACACACAGGCAGTACTTGGCTGCTGATGCTAGTTTAGTTAGCGCTCACACTTCTGTTTCCACCATCGGTGGCGGCGGGGGAGTGGCAGATACGCTCCACCATTACCATCCATGTTTACTTCCATAAACACTGAGCGCGCTCGCTGCGTGTGACGTCGTCGTGTCCTCTTCTGCGCATGCGGGACACTTTTGGGTCGTATGAAGTTCACACACCAAAACACATACAAGTCGCATTTAACTGGAAACGTGAAGGAACTCACAAAGAAATCCTCATTGAGCATCAAGTCCTGCAGTGTGAACGTAGCCAATCTGTGGGATTGTTCAGTCAGATAATACGCCGTTATCCTGATTGGTGACATAAAATGTCATGTCGGAGTCCAAGGCTGTCGCTATGTTAAGACTGTTTTTCTGGGTTCTGTTGGTTTTTCCTAAAAACCTGTCGGATAGCAGGTTTAGGATTGTTAAGGGTCGGATTATCGAGTCATGACTGTAGTTGTTGTATTTGTTCTCCTGAGCTCTGACACTCTTCAGTTTGCTCGACCATAATCTCCTAAAGGCTTCTTTAAAAGGTCAAACACTCAGTTGACTATTTCAAAACAGACAATGCACACAACATAAAATTCTACTTTATATTTTGGAAAACCAATCATGACATCAGCTGACTTTTTGTCCGATGTGATGCTATGAGCCTGTACTTGTCGGATCACAGGATCTGCTCTGTGTCAGTCAGCGCTGCAGATCTTGCAGTTTTACATCAGCAAGGTGAATACATGAATAAATAACTCATTTAAAAAAGGAAAAGCCCCAGTGGAAAATCATGCAAACTATGCAAAAGCACACTGATTGTCACTTCTGTATAAATTTACTGAATGAGAGGGTGGAAATGTTCGATTCTGCTGCACGTATGTGTGTGTGTGTGCATACTCTCCAACTTTATCAGTGCAAATGCTGTGATGCCGCCAAATCTGTCCTCTTAATCTAATCCTTTGTTTAAGATCAGGTCTATATGTGTGTAGCTGCTGCTTTACAAACTCTGCAGCTTCCAGGTTCGGTACATTTTGAAGGATTACGTTACTTCTGAGATATAAGGAGCAGAAAAAGTAGGTTTTGTGAGCACGACTCGAGGTAGAGTTACCCAGACGATATCAGGTATTTCAGAGATGAAATTTAACAGAAGAAAAGTGCCCTGTGCTCTCCATCTACTACCGGTGTGTAGTTCTGAGAAGCCCGGTGTGGCTGCTGGGGTTAAACATGGACGTAACACAGCACAGAGGTGGATGGAGGGATGGATGGAGAGAATGCAGAGATGGTGGGATAAAGGAGGGACTGGGGTTGGCTGGCATTAAGGGAATCTAATCCTTGAGTTAATTGGTATGACTGATGAAGACAAATTGAAATGGGTCAGCTGAACCAGGGGAGAGAGGACGGGTGACCCATGGTGAGGACTCGGATATGCATTCAGAAGCAAAAGAAGAGTGAGATACGCTTAGATTGTGGTGAGATGTTTAGGAGATTGTTATTTAGTCAAATCCCGTTTAAGCCCACGGTGGTGGGAAATGAACTCACGCTGGGTGAAGAGTGCACCAAACATTCCTGGTGGAAGCCTTCCTCAACGCCGAAGCCATTCCATTGATTTTCCAATACTCACATCTATTCACAGGTTGTCTTCTCAGGGCCAGATGAGTAAATGAATGCAAAGCGTTTCACCTGGTCTATGTGTGTCAGCGTCGAGCGTGGAGGCCCAGTCCTTTGAACGCCGTCTCCGCGGGCCCACTAATTGAGCCAGATCAATTCACAGAGACAGCGAGCAGGTTGGCACAGTTGCCACATCAAAGAGATTCTAATAACTGCACACTGTGGCCATTACAGGCCTGAAAAAGCCATATTTATGTTCGCTTCAAAGCAAGCATGGCACCATTGAACGTACCGAGAATGCAGGACTTTGCTTTTTTTTTTTTCAAGCCTACAATTTAGACACAAGGTCATTTTGGAGCAATTTAGGAGGAGAATAGACGCTGTTCACACACGCATCAATACAGCCGCACCAAACCGTGCTTTAATTAGATACAGCCAGAGTGGAAACCAATAAAAAACACCCTAATGACGGATGGATATTCTTAAAAAGACAATGCAATAATGTCCTAATGGTGCCTCTGTATCTGAGCTATGTTTCACGCAGCAGCAGTTATATAGTCGTCTGTATTAGTGCTGGGATGTGTGGAAGCGTTTTTGTTTTTTTTTTTAATATGTACCGAACATGCTAGCATGATATGCTAACGTGGGAATAAATCTTTCATTTCTTTCCTAAAACATTCGGCTGTGAGCTACATGAAGCTCTTTTTATATGAATTTAAAAATAGGAAAACATTTTTAAAAGTGTAATAACATAAAACTCTACCAGATCATGTTTGTGTTAATTAGAAATGAGCTGGAAACAGGTACAAGGAGACCGAGCTGCTGCCGAAGCAGCGCCGAAGCTTTGGAACAACCTTCCTCCTTCAATCAAATGTTTCTCCTCCACTGATATTTGGAAAAAAATAAAATGAAAATGAAAATGCACATGTTCTAAATGGCTTTCGGTTTACTTTTATTTATCATTTTCGAAGCTGATCTTTCAAGCTGCTATCCTCTCTTGCCTATTTCAGTATTTTACACGATTTTATTTTGTATTACTAATTGAAGTATTATATTGTCTTGATGTCTGCACATTTTGTTTTTGCCGCCTATCTGATAACACGTGCAGCAAATGCACCATACAAATGTTTTACAAGATGTTAAACGTGTGCAAAGTCTAAATGCAAAAACTGCAGCACAGTCTGTCCACAGGTGCCAAGAATCCAGGGTACCATCCCAGGCTATTAGGCTAACGGGCCAACAAGCTCCGACTCACAACACGTGGACGTGAACAAACGTGGGGAACCCTGAAGCTCCCAGTTAGTCCGTCTGGTACTCTGTGGCGTATGTTAAGCGTGTACATACGGTATCAACATCAGCTGACTGGAGCAGATTCGAGCGTGAGGATTTGTGTTTGAAGCGCCGTCTCAGCAGTGAGCGTGTGCAGCTCGGGAAAGGCCTGAGGGGAGAACATGGTATAGCTGTCAGTCACTGCCTGCACCGCTTACAGCCAGCCTTTGTCACGCAGCAGTCAGGTAGGTTCTGAGTGTTATTTACACTTCTGTTTGCACGGCTGGCTGGAAGTTTGGTAAGTCTGGACAATTTCCATCCATCCATCCATCCATCCATCCATCCATCCATCCATTTATCCATTTATCCATTTATCCATTTATTATCTATAGTCCTTTTTTTCTTGTGTGTTTTTTTCCTTATTTTTATTTATCTTTATATTACTATTTCGGTGTGGAACCTGTACACAAAGCATTTCACTGTACGTTAGACCATGTATAACTGTGTTTGTGACCAATAAAAGACCTTAAATAGTTGAATCCTTAATCCTCGGGGGGCTGGAGTCTATCCCAGCTGACTCAGGGTGAAGGCAGGTTCACCTGGACAGGTAACCAGTCTATCACAGGGCTACACTTAGAGACAGACAACCAAGCACACTCACATTCACACCTACGGACAATTTAGAATCACCAATTAACCTCAGCATGCTTCTGGACTGTGGGAGGAAGCCGGAGAACCCGGAGAGAACCCACGCTGCACGGGGAGAACATGGAGACTCCACGCAGAAAGATCCCGGGTGTCCTCACCGGGTCCTAACCACGGATCCACCTTGCAGCCCGTTAACTCAACTTGCATCACACAAATAAAAACTACCAGTAGAACAGTGATTTGTGGCCACTGCTTTGTGCATCTCCAGCAGGTTTAATTATGCTGATGCTGTCTGTCCCTGGTTATCGCTGCCTCCCCCGTCTCTCCATGTGTCTCATTCTCACTCACCTCTCTGGCTGATAAGTTTGTAACTTTGTTCATTAGAGCTGGCCCGTCTCCTGCTGTACAGCCTGTCTGAGGTGACATTATGGCTGGCAGGCCTCTCGCTCTCGCCTTCCAGCACTCCTTCTATCCGCAGCGCCTCTCACTTTTCTTTCTTTTTTTTTTTTTGTCTCTCCCTCTCAATTCCATTTTTTCTCACAATCTTTCCTACCTATCTTTTTTTCATTCCAGCTCTCACTGATTTCTACTTAGTCTCCGTTTCCCCCCTCTTTTCTCTCTCTCTCACGCTCGCAGCTCGGCACGTCTCCGCGCTGCTCGGCGAAATAATTTACCGCACGCAGCGCTCCCGCGGATGATTGAAGCGTAATTAGACGGCAGAGACAGTGGAAGCCAACAGAGGTGCTCGGGAGCCAATGCTTGTCAGATGGTCTGTCTCACTCTCACTGGCTTTGCCCTTCAAAACTATCACTTCTGCAGGAGGAGCGGGGAGGGGATGGTGAGCAGAGCCACGGCGGAACTAACTACAGCGCAGAAAACCATGTATTAGCCAGTGATTATATCTCCTCTCTCTCTTTTTTTTTTTTAGTCGTCATATTATCTCGCTGCACTGCAGATATTTCCGCAGGTATCAACATTTTCTTTTATTCATGCAATTGTCTCTTAGGCCTGTTGAAACACCACTTAAAATGGAAAAAAAAATTCTAATTCAGACTGTCAGATTTGTTATTTTACATAAATCAGCACATAGCAAACTTTTAAATTTAAGATAAAGTTGCACGGTATGGGGGATCAACGTGACGTCAGGGAAGCAGAAAGAGACGCAGCACTGCAGAGAGAGAAGCTACAGGTTCTCGCTAAAGGTTAAAACTTTAAATGACGACAAAGGAAGTTAAGTATATACGTGCTGATGTGCTGACGAGCGTTATCCGGATCCTCACAGGCTGTGTTTAGATGTGATGCATGAAAAATATGGAAGGAAATGAGCTGGTGTGAGTGACTATAATCATGAGGATGCCCAAGTTGATTGCAGCTTCAGAGGGAAAGTGCTGATCGTCACACTGACACCATATGCTTCAACGGCGAGGTGGATGTCAGAGGGGAAACGGCATCAAACGTAGAGGTGAGCGACGAGCGCCTGCATCCCCAAAGTCTGTCCAATTATCCCCACCGTATACACAATATACCGTATTCCCCCCGACATTTCCCCCCCCGAGTTAACCCGTGCTGTAGGGGGAAGGCAGGCTCCCAGCTAGCTGCTGTCAGCAACCGACTGTAACAGCACTGTCAGCCGTCCCTTTGATTATCGCCCAGAGGTCACCCTGTGTTGAGCCGAACCGTGGGGTCCGGGGTGTCAGCGGAGCTAAGACGTCAGAGGAGTCACCTTTAAAGGATAATAAGAAGACTGCTGACTGACTGCAGACCACCCAGAGGGGGATCCGTGCTTTTCACATGAATATAAATGTGATATTGACAGGAAATCTTCCCCAGGAGAGAGAAAGGAAAAGACAGCAGAGGAGACGGAGCAAGTGAAAGGGAGTGAAAGCGAGAATACATGAGAGAGAGCGAGAGGAGGAGGAGGAGGAGGAATGAAGACTCCGGTTCGTTTCACACCGTTAAACCATCTGAAGCATCCGCTGGTGACTACTGGTTGATGGGCCAGTGCGTGCACTGCGTTATCATAAACATTTGGGATTCACTTCATGGAGGCACTTTAATGATGCTTTTAGCATAATTTCCCCACTGTAATGTGAAGTGAAGGGCAAGCAGCGCCTCTCTGTCTGCCTGGAGCTCCTGTGAACCTTAGAAATATCGGCTATTCAAACAGGGCCAGCGATGGAGACACTCTGCACCACGGGCTCCATCCGCTCGGCTTGAACCGGGACATCTGTGAGAACTCCCCATCATCGATACCGTTGCTTTGTTTGACACCTCAGCGACTTGAGGCGCATTTTATCGTATAATTTGAAGTAAACTGGTGAAAATCGTCCCCCGTTTTCACACCGGAGGAAATTTAACAGGCCAGAAATAAATGCTACCAGACCGTTTGACGGATAAAAACTAATTCAAAAAACAGATTTTTCGCATCTTTACGAGCATCACAGGACTTTGGGTTGGATCCAAAGTTTCTATTAGCCATAACCACAGCAGAGCAGGGTGCACATTGTTCGACTCCATAGGGTGTTGGAGTGATTTTTCTAATTCTAGGCTGTCCACACTGAGAGGAGAAAAAAAAAAAAAAAGATAGTACAAAAAGGACAGCTTTGTTTTCATCCGGGCTGTTATCAGCAGAAGCCGACTGCAGCGAGAATAGGGAGGGATGATTTCCATAAAGACTGGCTGTTGTCTGAAAGCAAGCAGCTGTCAGGCGGAATTACCTCTCCGACACAGACACCACAATCGAGGGCGCCCTTCCCATAATTCAGTCTGATTGGCTCAAGGGGAAAATGGCAGCCTGTGGAGAGTGAGGCGAGCGGCTGGTTGACAGGTTTGCATCTGCGGAGCTAGACGCGGCGTTTACCTGTTATCATTCTGTCTGCTCGACGTGTCAGTTTTCTCAGTTCGGAAAGCTACCTGAACAAAGTGGCATAGAGAATAGAGTCCACGCTGCGAGGAGGCCGGTACGTGCCTTTACTGTTTTTCTCTCTCACATGCACACACCTGCATGGAACAAATACCTGACATGAATCCTGTCCATGTCTCTTGTAAACGATTAGCAATATACTCTCTTAAGCATTTTTTATTTTTTTGTACGGACTAATTACAGTCTTTGTTTAGCGTTAGCAAGTTCTGAGATATAAATCAGTGATGGCACATGAGCACTTTTGTGAGCTATCATCTTTAAATCTGAGTACATGTCATCAAGCAATAACCAAATTTATGACATATTTCATCCTCTTACATTAATGACATTAAGTATTTACTTGTATGGAACCACGACTGTTTAAAAAAAAAAACAACAAAAAAAAAAAAACTGACATGTTGGACAAAATGCTTTTTCGCTTTTTTCGCAAAGAGTTAGACGAGAAGATCTCATATGTTTATTCAGAGCAAGAATTGTGATCCTTTAGTAGCAAGAGGGAGAATTTACTGCCTGGATGTTTCTAAAATTCCCCCCCCAAAATCCTCCAATAAACACAATTAGCGTAGCTTATGCTAAGCTAGGCTAAAGTTCCCTTGACCCCCCCAAAAATCCTCCAAAAACAGTTTCTAATAAACACAATTAGCCTAGCTTGCTCACTCTTGTTTCATGATAAACTTATTTCGAAGCTTTAGCTGGAGCAAGGCTAGCTGCCTTGATTAGAGCCTTTATGCTAAGCTAGGCTAAAATTCCCTTAACCCCCCAAAATCCACCAAAAACAGCATCTAATAAACTCAATTAGCCTAGATTGCTCACTCTTGTTTCATGATAAACTTTTTTCGGAGCTTTAGCTGGAGCCAGGCTAGCTGCCTTGCTCCAAACCTTTATGCTATGCTAGGCTAAAATTCCCTTAACCCCCCTAAAATCCACCAAAAACAGCATCACATAAACACAATTAGCCTAGCTTGCTCACTCTTGTTTCATTCTAAACTTATTTTGGAGCTTTAGCTGGAGCCACGCTAGCTGCCCTGCCCTCAGCCTTTATGCTAAGCTAGGCTAATCACCTCCTTCTTATTTACACAAGAGAGTGGCATCGATCTTTACCTCCAGCTCTTTGTATTAAGGTGAAAGCTTTTCTACTATAAGGTAAGGTCAGGCGACATAATTACAATGAAAAATCACTGATAATTACACAAATGTATGTACACAGGGAAATAAACAAGACTAAATATGTATTTCATTGAATGTACACACAAATAATAAAAGGTTTTGTGTATACAGGCATACATAGAGTCCCATAGTATACACAACTGACACACACACACACACACACACTCAAGCGCACACACACACACACACACACACCCGCTGCACACCTATGCTAAGTGCTCTTATCTGTGACTTGTGTAGAGGTGAGTGACAGGAAGGGAGGCACAGGGGGGAAGTGTCCTTTAGGTGTCTTAATTATGGCTCCTCTCCTCCCTCTCGCTGTCACCATCCCCAGGGGAGGGCAAGACAAAAGGAAGGCAATGTTTCATCTCTGCTGCCTTGGTATTTCAAATTCCAAGGGGAGTAAGAGGAGAGAGACAGCGGGCGGTTGCACCGGTGGAAGAAGAGGAAAATCAAGTGACGCTTCTCTTCTTCTTCTCTCCGTTTCTTGCCTCCTTTGCGGCTGTGTTTAAAACAAGGCACCTTAATAAAAGTGTTTTAATGGCGTCAAGGCGGGAAAAAAAAGGCGCAACTTGATTACTGTGACAGTTTTATTTAATGAGCTCAAAGCCTCTGGCTCCGACTTGCGATTCGTTTATTACTTTGTTGTGGAGAGATATATGTGACAAAACGGAGCAGAGGGAGCGAGAGTACCAGGCCGAACGCTCTTATTGTGGAAGTCGTCTGTGGCGTTAGCAGGCGTCTCTGTGATTCACACCTTCCTCGGCGCTCACCTGCGTTTTCATCCGGCCCCGCCAGGGGAACGCTGCTCTGTCATGGCAGAACGGAGGGTGTCAGAGACACCTTGGCAGGTAGGCAGGCACAAAGACAACATGCTGTTAATTATTGATGGGAATAAATTGCACTCATTGGGTGTTTGGCAGGGCAACACATGGTGGATATGAATACAAATGTGTGAGTGTGCTGAGGAGAAAAATGCAGCATTAAGCAGAGGAGAAGGGGGTTTAAGAGAAAGAAGAGGGGCTGAAGTGGCGGTAGGAGGAGGAGCCGGTGGAGTGATGGTGGTGATACCTGGTAAAGAGACATTAGAGAGATGCAGAGAGAGTCTATAAAAGCAAACTACTCCTTAATGTCTCTCACAAGTGTGATAAAAGCTCAGAGCGGCAGCGCAGAATGCTGGCCTTTCCATTTGTGTGAACAGAACAAGGGAGCATTCAAAAATAAACTATTATACACAAATGCTAATAGAAAATGATTTTGCGAATGTGCCCACACACACACACACACACACACACACACACACACACACACACACACGAGCAAACGTGCAAACAAAGATTCTTAAAAAGGTCAGCTCTTTTGTTTTGGGACACAAGACCTCTCTCATGAAAATATTGACTGAGGAAAAGGGGAGCGATGCAAAGTGTGGTCTTAAAGCGAGATGGACAAAGAGCGCGGCGGCGTCTTATCTGTATTCCGAGAGCCGGCCCTCTTATAAATATTGGAAGAAGGACACTGGTGGGGAGAGGAAACGGCCAAATGGCGCATTTGAGAAATGGCACACCTGAGCACCACGCGGAATATCATCTCCTCCTGTCACATCTCATCCCATTTGATCAAAATAATTGCCACCTTCATCGTTATCATCAATTCTGTCATCTTCACCGGCGCCGTTCTCCATCTCATCAGGCCTTCTTTGGCTTCAAGGAGGAGGTGGGGGAGGCGTGGGGGGGTGGGGGAGGCGTGGGGGGTGGGGATTTTTTGGATCAGATCAAATGCCTACCATCTCATCTGACAAAATCACTCACGGTGTAGCCTCATAGTCATCACCATATTTATTGCTTCAATGCCACTGACATTCTCCTCACCTATTTAGATATTCTGACACGACCCAATCTTTAACTGGTACAAGAATAGCCCGGTTCAGTCGTGCAGGCTTGTCTGTCGTAGACGTCTGCAGAGAGGAGGCCCTGCTGTGCTTTGGTCTGTGTTAAGTCTCTGTGCAGCCAACAGGGAAATGGAAAAAATTAGAAGATAAAAATGAGAGAAAGGACAGTGGAGTCTTAGATTTGACACACAGCGAGCGAGGAAAGTCTTGTCCCGGTACCTTTTGTCAGTCAGCCAAATGTGTCTTAACAAGCATTCAGTCACAATATTAACATAAGATCCTGTAGTGAAGTTTTAATACGTGTAATCCACCTCTCTGTCAACCTGATTCAAATCACTGGAGCGCTTGTCTCATCTGCTTCCACTTTAGCAGCCTCATAACGCTGCACAAGTGTCCGGTCAAACCTCAGCCGCTGTAATGCAGCACACATGCACGTAACACAACAAACCCGCAGAACCACTTGAAACGAGGGACCCACATTTGTACATGAGTGTCTGTAAGATAAAACAGAGCTCCACGCACCACAGCCACCTCCCAACTCGTCACAGAGCAGCACCGAGACGCCGTTAACAGCCCACGTTCAGGAGTCTTCTCATGTTAGAGTGAACAAGTTTTGTCATTAAACAGCAAAGCAGTGTGGAAAATGACTTCCTATAAAATGTGTTTATGGTCAGAACCAGTGTGGATGTGGCTGCTTCCAGATCATCCAGATCTATTAAGTGTGCTAAACGCACAATACTAGATCCCCTGGAGGGAGCTGAAGGCGCAGCAAAGTGCTAATGACGATGCACGGTGAGGCGGAGATGCTAACTTGTTCTTAAACACGCCTTACCTTGGCCATTTGGGCCTGCACTCCGGTGGCTTTGAGAGACGACACGGCCTTCTGTGCTGCAGCTGGGCTGTCAAAATCCACAAAGCCATAACCTGGAGAGAGGAGAGGAGCAGAGAGAGAGAGGAAAAGAAAAACAGACATTAGTAAAGCAAAAATGAAGGCAGATGACTAACAAGGAGAATGACAGGCACTTGGTAATTGTAGCAGTAATAGGTTGGTAACATGACTACAGAGGCTGCCAGTTCTCATATCTGGTGAGCACTACATTGTTTGATAATTAGCGACACTGACGTTCATAGGGGGATGCTATGCATCTTAATTAGTAGCATGGATGAGCGATTTAGTAATAACAAACCCCGGCACCCTGCCCACCTCCACCTCCACGTAGGCTGACACGCTGCATGCATGTGCAGACACACACGGATACACAAAAAAAAAACACACACAGGAGAGCAGGAATGAAGAGCGTCGCTGTTTGTGGTTCAATATATCACACAGTCACTCCAACAAGTAGGGTAATTAATGAAATGGTAATTTATGAAAAGTCCATGATTTAAACTCCATGATTAAAGGATGTTACACACGTGTACGCTCTCACATACACGCAGACGCACGTCAATTAATTCTTCAAAACATTGCTTCTCACTTGTTCAGCCTTTTGATTTTTGGAGACTGCCAGGCTGGCTGGCCCACATCGTGTTCCTCAACACCCGGCATATTAACACAACCCCATTTCACAGCCTCCATAATCCTCTCCCCGGTAACAAATCTCTCAAAGGTTGACAGCATACCAGAGCTGCTGCCGTCTCTCTCTCGCTCTCTTTCTTCAACTGCATCTCTCTTACATGCACATAAAGACACGATACTTCTCACATTTTAGCCTTTCTGTTCGTCTCCTCACCGCCTCCCTCTGTCCTTCTCTCTCTCTCTCATATTTTTCCTGACATTAACAGCCATCAGCCCCCATCTGGAAATTCATCAGCGGAGGAAAGCGAGGGGAATGAAATCTGCGGCTGTGATTTATGAGTTATTGTGATCCCGACGTTCTCCGGGATGTATCGGAGACGGGGGTCACGTCTGTGTTAATTAAAATTTGGTGGCGGATTAAAAGCAGTCAATGGTGCCCTCTGATCCACTGTTTCAGAAGGAAAGTGTAATTAGAAAAGGATAATGGCTGCGAGATTGGGGAGGGAGGGGGGGGGGCTCGCCGTCGCTGTTCGCCCCATCGGCGGATCAACCATCACATGTATGAAAACACACTGAACACGCCTGAGCACGGTTTGCTTCATAAAGACAGCAAACGTCTCGGTTCCTCAGTGGTTAGAGGTGTTTGTGTGTGTGTCATGGTGGCGGCGGTGGCGGTGAGGTTGTGAGGGTCATTTTCCTGTCGGGTGGCGGTGAAGGAGTGTGGAGTAATGTGAAAATCATAACCTGTGGCGGAAGAGAAATCGAGCGCGAGGACTGATTAATGGCCAGCTGTTGGAGTGTGGCTGGGAGGGGGGCGGCTCTTTAATTGTGGAAATATGAAGAGCCAAAGTGAAATGTCCAGGTTCAAGTACAGGCAATAAGAGAAACTGGACCTTTACTTTTTAAAAGTACTGGAATAAATTTGGTTTATAAGCAGCTGCAATTAGACAGCGCAGCAAACCATCTCTAGATTTGCAATTTTAATCAATATTTAGAGAAAGCCTGACAATAATAATAAAGAGTGTTTAATTGAGGGTTTGGTTTAGCTAATTACTTCAGTGGTGTCTACCCGTGCAAAGATTCTGGGTTTTGTGGTATCTATCTGACATTTCTGCCACCTTCAAATCCAATGAAGATTAAGTGATTATTGATTATTAACGGCTTTAATGGGACTACAAATGGGTGACAAACCACCACCAGCACTGAGCATTTTCTCTCAGGTGTTGAACCATTACAGACTGCTACAGCTTCACCATGCCGTTGACATATAGACTGCACACCACACATCTCTGCATCTCTACTATATATATATATATATATATGGGGATATAAACAACATATCCCCAAAGTACATTTGCGCCTTTGGTGATTTGATGAGGGCGGTGGAGAGCGATGTGTAAACGGCAATCTCAACAGTCCAAATGTTTCTGCTGCCTATACGTTGTGGATTCACTAACACTATCTATAGCGTTTTGCTCTTTTTCACTACACACTGGAAAAATACCACATAAGATACATAAATAAACAACACAAACAAATCAAAACAAAGGTGTTCTCTTTCTGTATGCGTCTGTCTACCTGTCTGAAAGGACTTTAAGCAAAATCACATCTCTGATAAATGAAGGACCAAAAAACTGCAGTTCATCAAATGGCCACTTGAGGCCGCCTCTAAAAGGGATTCAATGCTCATAGAGCCTCGTGTTAAAACGCCAAACTTCACAGCAAAAATAAACATGCTTACAGCCTGGTAGAAAATCGATGTTGGTTTCTGAATCTAGTTCTCTGTGTGAGACAACAGTTTAGGTCAGGGGTGTCCAATCCTGGTCCTCGAGGGCCACAGTCCTGCATGTTTTAGATGTTTCCTTGTTCCATCACACCTGATTCAAATGATCAGCTCATCATCAAACTCTGCAGAAGCCTGATAACGATCCTGATCAATTGAATCAGGTGTGTTGGAAGAAAGAAACATCTAAAACATGCAGGATTGTGGCCCTCGAGGACCAGGATTGCCCACCCCTGGTTTAGGTTGCATGAAGGTTTAGGGTTATGGATAATTTGTGGACACGTTCAACCGCTTAGAAGGAATCAGTCCACCGGCAAGATGGCGACGGTCGGAGCCACCACACTGAGCTTTAACCCTTTGGCTGACGTCATGGAGGGTTTGTCCATCTTTATATAGAGGCAGCAGCTCAGAGCAGCTGATGAGGGTCCTGATTCTCTGACAGGTTTTTATTTAGGCTGAAATCTGGTCGCTATAAAGACCACAGCATGCTACCCACTTTATTTACGCACCAACAGTCGTCACATTCCTTCATTAATTCATATTTTAAGAGTCTTCCCATTAATTCATCTGCATTACTCTGCTCACACTGAGCTAGAAAACCCACCACAACACTGCTCGAAAAGCTGCTGAATTTTTTAAATGCCATTTCCAACGTCGCGAGTGCCACAAACAAAAAAATTCCATTTACCTCCTTCGCTCCGGGGTCGAGTCGGAAAACTTGCTTTTTCACTATTTGAGCGAGCTGACCCTTTAAATGGTGGCGGATTCCTCTCGTTCCCGCTCTTTAGAACCCATTAACTGCACATTTAGAGAACCGCACATAATGCTACCCAGGCCCTCTGGGCGACGGCTGATTCTCTTTAATAATCAGAATATTCCAACGGCGGATACTTGGAACCCCCAATTACAAATTTAATATTCAGCCCACTACTACCTAGAGTGCACTTATCAAACTTTTAGCAGGAGGAGGATTTTAGAGAATGCTGACCTATATTCAGTCCACTCTGAATGGAGGAAGCTGCGAGAGGAAGGCAGACGGAAAGAGAGCAAGTGAAAAGGTGTGTGCAAAAGAAAGGCAGAGCGAGGAAGGAGGTTATTCGGGGTCAGCTGAAGAAGACTGAATTGACACTAGTGCCTTAATAATGGAGCCGGTTTGCCTTTCCACTGTGCGGTTATTGCAGCTGATAATGATTCAGTAATGTCGGATGTTTGATCCGTAGCCACGGGGTAAAACTCTTAAAGGCTTGTTTTGTTGAGAAAGAGAAAAATAATTGAGAGATATGGAAACATTTGAAGCTCTGTTTGTGCTTTTAGTCGGCAGGATGGCTGTGAAGGGTTACGGCGTCGTTTCTATACGTGCATACTGTATATGTGTTGGAGTGCTTTTACCTGAATTCATGCATTATATTGCTGAGCTCTATTTAGATTCATGATGAACTGTAACTACATTTTCTGCTCTGTTATTCGTATATGTAGGGACATGCTAAACCACGTTTCGAGAACATTTTTACATTTTGCAAAAGAAGAAGATATTAATCTTTCTGGAAATGAATGGAAACATCACGGCTTTCAGAAGCAGCCACCTGACTCCGCTGAACCACCGGCGCAGAGAGCTGAACCGCACCGCCGACCGGAGCGCAGGCCGATTCACGCTCTTTGTGTCCACGAGTGTCCGCATTACACAAATTCTGTCGCGCGGCCAAGTCTTCGGGCTTCGCTTTGTGGATGTCCGTGTGTAGTTCGAGTTTTGCGACATGACCTGTGAAATAAACGGCGCTCAGAACAAACTCTCGTTAAGGGGAGAGACTGTGTAAAGACGGTCGTCCACACCTTTATGGTTCATCATTAAAAGAGTCATAATTGAAGTGGACGCTGCATTGCTTTGGAGGCTTTGATTTGAACCGAATGAAGCAGGAAGTTGTCCACCCACGGTAGGAAGAACCACACTGACGCGGTGCTGCAGCCCAGTCTGTAGACGAACTATCTGCCATATCCACCAATGTCACAGCCTTTCAGACACATGCATGGGAGTCTCTTGTGTTTTTCTGTTTAACATGAAGGACAGTGCAGCTGACTGATGTGTACCGAGTGTATGAACAGAACCTGCTTTCAAATCTGCATCGATCATGTAAATACGATGAACTGACCTTGTGTCACAGCCCCGTGTAGCCTTAGAACATGTTTTATCCCCTTTTTAACCCTCGTCAGGACTTCTGGGGCCATTTGGTTTAGGTGACAGGTGTTGTTTATTTATTTTTGAAGATTTTTTTTTTATTTTAAATATAAAACGAGGGACATTTGTCATGCATTTGGGACCAAAAATACGTCAATTTATCAGAAAATGTATTTGAATCTTATAATGAATACCAACAATAATTTGCACGTATTCCTTCTTGAGGTCCAATGGGGGTCCTGACCTTCTACGTAATGCAACATGAAGGTGCTGAATAGGGTTAAACAAACATACATAGTTTAATGTACCACCAAAAATTAGAAAAATTTAAAATAGCATATATCAGAGTCACTAGTTAAACTTAGCACTGATTCCACAGCCACTGCAGAAAACAATAAATAAACATTTTGGAACTAATTTTATTGCACGCTTCCTTGTAGACTACATTTGCATACCTGTCTACTATAAAGCACTGCATGTACAGAACCACCAGTCAGTTGCAGTGCATGCTTGTGGTTGCATCACATTACAGCACATCACACTGACCCTCAGTGAAGCTGAAGAAAAAGTCAATTACGTTGTAAAAGAAGACCTGGGTCAGAAAAAATAAAAATAAAATATCATGTTCCACATCCTTAAACAGCACATAGAAAAACACAGGCAGCTACACACAGATGTTGCCTGAAGAATGAGCTCCTGCAGCCAAGTACAGGCTGTACTGCGACTGTATTCAATGCGGGTACTCCAGAGCTACAATCTCAAGTGGGATGCAGAGGGCAAGGTGTTGCTTTGAAGCCTCCGCACAAACACAAACATCCAATCGATAGCTGTCACTTAAAAGCAGCTCAAAGTGACTGACTACATGCGTGGCTGCTGATAATGCTGTGCAGCTGCACACTAATATGGACACGCACACGGGCTTCCTGAAGGACACGTATGTCCACACACACATGTACAGACACACACAGACCGTCTTTCTGGGAGGAATAAAGAGAACACGAGCCACCGTATCATATTTCTTAGTCTGCCTCTAACTGGGAGCCTGTCAAGATAAAAGAAGCGTCTTCAATCAGTTACTACATGATAGTACTCCTGTGCTACCGCTGCTTCTACTCCACTCGTTTCTTATATGGATGTATGTCTACGTGGCGGTGTGCTCCTGAACACAGTCCCTTTACGGAGGTGTACAGTCGGCACCACCTCGGGCTACGCTTCACACAAAAGTCTAGAGCGGCGAGTGGAGATAAGGGACTCATTACAGCGCGTGTATCGACGTATCAATCAACTGTGCATCATACATGCATTCACCATCAAATTATGCTAATCCTAATTACTTCTGGGGAAAAATTACTATACTTTATCTGCTAATAGTCGGGATTGTTTGGGGTTTCCTACCTACAATATCCCCCCCATCACTTTCCCCAATATATCCATTTTTCACATTCTCATATTCGGCGCTAATGATCCCATTTTGCACTGCATACAATGGAATAATAACGCCCTAACTATGAATAATGAATCACCGACAAGTCGCAGAGCATTACAGCGGTGCGCGGGCCAAACAGTGTGATTGTTTACGTCCTTGTGAGTCATCAGGAAGACTTCTGAAGCCGCCGTTGCACATGGACGATTAATCATTGTAGTTACATGTATGTTTATAATTCAAACCTTGCATGTATTAACGTAATTATGGTTAATGGAGGAAATAGATGGGCCACTCGCTGGACAAATATGCATAACAACGCTGTAATATGATTCCTGTGATTAATGGATTCGTAGTACTGCATCACGTCCCATCCAACAGTGTGAGCGCTTCTACCTCGCTGTACCTGCAGATATATGACAGGGTAGAAAATTGAATGAAGATTGTCACTTGTCAAGGATAAAAGTCACTGATTCCTGCTTCTCAAAGTGAAATTTAAATAACGTGTTGATTATTTTTTAAAAGACTAAAACATTTTAAACACGAGACATGCCCAGACGAAGGCTTTTTTGTTTGACCCAAAGTATTAAACTAAAGATATTCAGCTTATTATGATATAAAAGACAGAAAAGCATCTGGTTCTCACAAATTTGCAAAGTTTGAACCAGTTAATATTTATTTACTTCTCCCTGATAAATGACTAAAACAATGACTAGATGAATAAAATTCTCCAACAGTACAACAGATTATTTTATTCCCTGTACTGCAGAAGACATGAATGAAAAGAAGCTGTTGAAATATTTAATTGCGCGAACATTTATAGATAAGTTTTGTCCGTTTTGGGGTTCGACCAGCCCTTCTGCTCTGCAGGGAGGGAGGGTGGGTGGCGGCGGTGGTTTTGGGAGGCTGCGGTGAGCTGTGCAAACACTGAGGGAGAGAACGGTGGTTTCAAAAAGCGAGATGGCATCCATGACTAACTGTGGCCAAGCCAAGACCGCCTTGGTCCCGCTCCAAACCCAGAGGAGAGCATCCTCGCTGGAGCTGCATTCCTCTGTCCTCCCCCATTTATCCTGCACTACCAGCAGCTGACTGATGATAAATTTTGCGGCTACCCTCAACTAAACCACGTGGTGGTGTGTGTGTGTGTGTGTGTGTGTGTGTGTGTGTGCGTCTCTGTGCGTGTCTGTTTGTTGCACGAATGTTTGCGTGTGACGCCCGACTTTCACATGTGTGTGGGTACGTGAGTAAACAGGGGAGGATCATAAATCTATCTTTCTGCTGAAGGAGCCCACAGAGAAACATCTGCAGTGCATTTTTTTTTTTAACGCTGCGTATTAAAATGTTTGCTTAAGGCGAGGGACTTCTGACCACATCACTGTCATCGCGGCGTCGACGCTGCGTGGAAGTGACAAGTCAAGAGCCAACACTTCTCCGATAATACTACATGTACATCTAACAGCCTGTTAAATAAACAGCTGCAATCAGAAAACCACTCAACATCCACGTGCAAAGTTTTCTTTTTCTAAATTGCTTTTATACACTGCAGCTCAAAATAAAGATCCCTCATTTACTGGTCCAGCGTCGCCGTCCTACCTGCCGTGTGCTCGGAGACAATACCCATTTGCTGTAAAATAACTCTCAGAGAGGCCTCTTTTATATTAGACACTGGAGAAGAGATAGCAGTACAGGCAATTAACTTATCAACCCTGCAACATGGATTTATAGCTAAGGCATTCGTCTTGGACTGAAGCAGCCAGCCCATTGGCTGTATTGTATTTCTTGTCATCTTCTCTCTCAGGTGTAGGAGTGTCCTTGTCAGAGAGCTGCAGTCGGCATCTGCAGAGGGCAGAGCGCCAGGGCGTAGGGCCAAGGGGGCCACTGGCAGCTCGTTGTGCCGAAGACAAACTGAACGCAAGGTTGGAAAAACTAATTCCTCATCCAATACCTGTGCAAGTATTATAGATGGTATAACAGCAATGTGCCAGCGGAATTAATGCAACCTGTATATGATCAAATAAACTGCTAAAGCCTGACGTTAGCAGCTAATTGTCTCCTTTTATGTCAGAAGCTAATTCTGTTGCTAAATCTCGCCGTAGACGTGATCATGAATCTGCTTCGCTAATATCGAAGCAGATTAACGTTTTCACAGGTCAAATATAGAAGCACTTTAACATACGGGTTCACAATAATCACTTCCCCTCCGTCTCAGCATTTCTTTCATCTTCATTTCTCTCTTCGTCGTTTTTCTTCCTTTCTGCTCTCTGTCTTTTGTTGCTTAATTAATTCATATCCATTCACACTCATTAGCTCCAGCGCAGCACCATATGGCTTCTATTACATTTCCAGCCCCTAAATTCAGTTGAGAAACTATTTACAGTACATATGTTTGTCAGAGGAGCGTCGGTCCTACGCTTATATCACAACCTGGAAACAAATCCCCCCAAAAAAAACAAAAACGGCGTCTGGGTTCAAAAGGTGCAGCTTTTAGTTTCACCTCTGGAAGCACGAGATGATCGTCGTGAAGCTGAAGAGGCGTTTACAAATGAAGTATTCACACGCTGAAAGAAAATCTGCTCAATGCTGCCGTTCACTGATTTAAATGGGAATCTTTTAAATGTCTCTGCACAGGCACGTCGCTCAGCTCTCCGGCAGCATCATCAGCTTGCTAACTTAACAGCAAAAACCCCGATGTGTTTGGTGCAACATGTGAAGAGCACTCGAGAAAGGTTTGAGACCTGAAGGGTGTTAATTACTTGTCAAGAGGTTGTTAAAACGAGACCCGTGGCAAAAAAAAACAAAAAAAAAACTGAGTGGCTATACAGAGCCCACACGCGGACATCTCAAAGAGCGCACACAAAGACTGGCGTGTTCAAAGCACCAACGCCAACACTGAGCGTGTACAAGAGCAGCAGCAAACACACACCGCTAAATGCCAACACACACACATGCAAGGCGCGCACACAGCCACACATGTCAGCATACTCTATATTCATGGCGATACAAGTGCACCCACACTTGTAGACACACTTTCACACACTCAGGTTAGAATGTCAAACAACCTTGAATAGCTGCTCATTATGGTACCCGTTGATGTGAAAATGCCACAAGCAGTATAAGCACATTTTTCCACACAAAGAGCAGGTGCAGTCCCTCTTTCTCGCCTCTCTTTCACCTCACCTATAGAGTGTCTTAAAATACCCGCTGCTCTCCCCTCGTTCTGACTGTACCTGGAGATTACTAACTTAGGTATTCATCTTCTGCGGCGCCGCGTTCTCCCCGTTTGAGCGGCGGCGTGTAATAAGCAATGTAATCACGTCAGGTACCGGGGCCCGAAAGCACCGCGAGGAGCAGGACGAGAGGACAGGCTAAATATTTGAACAAAGCCGGATCAATGAAAAGCAAGCGCCCCCCGGAACACGGAGGAAAGTCTCCAGGTAGAGACAAACATGGAAATCTGGACAAAGACAAATTGTCCGATTCCTCCGAACAACTCCGCAGCCCATTTCTTTTGTCTTGCATCTGTTAGTCATTCATGAGGAACGGCCCGGCCGCCCCCAGCTAGTCTTCCTGTTCGTTGCAGTTATGATTTATGCCTTCCTTAACTAATCAAGGGTACGATCATTAGTCAGGGGATGTGCGAGGGGCCGGGGCCTTGGCAGGTCAGTGGAAGGCCGTATCTCACGTCGTGGTTCCCCTGCCATCCACGGGTTAGGTCTGGGATAAGAGATGACTCGGGGTACGCCTCTTCACCTTCCGCCGGTGCCCGCCGAAGCATTTGTCAACAAACAAGACGAGGAAAGGAGCCCGGGGATGTGCTGTAAAACGGATTGAGCCAATGACGGGAGAAGAAAGAGTCTGTTTGTACTTTTTGGTTGGAAATGATTACAGATTTTTTTCTGTCTTGTTTAGATCCAGAGGACAGACAGTCAACAATAACACTTCAGAAATTCACAAAATTCACAAATTTGCAAAAGATGTGCGTGCAACAAGGCTCCTGGGAAAGCTCGCTCTATTATGATGCATGATTTTTTTATTTTTTTTTTTTTTTTGGGGGGGCTCTTGGATCTCACTTAACCTCCACTGTACCCGTAAAAGAATTAAAAATACAAACGCATGAGCGGGAGGCGACCACACTGCATGCAGAAACAGCAGCACAGGAAGTGGAGGGGATACAAAAGGTCAGAGCTCAAGGAATGCAGCGCTCATGGCCCGACTGCTTCTATTTATGACAAAACTTGGCCAATCGGACGCCCATTTGGTGAGCGGCCAACTTGGAACTTACGGAGGGGGGGGCAGCGGGTTGGGGGAAAAAAAAGACAGAAATGGGATTTTTGCGTATGTGACTGGGAGGTGTTAACAAAGGCCGCGGGTGTTATCCGGTGAGGTTGTGCATGCTGAATCTGTCCAAATCAATGTGATTATCTCTCAGCTATTGCTAATTAGAGTCATTAATACGCAGCGCAAGCAGGAAGCGGCACTCACTTTCTCTCCCTTTCTCCTTCGCCTCTTTCTGGAACGGCTTTGAGGGAGCACAGGCATTTGGAAAAGGTCCGCTGTTGGCCACACTTCAGTCGAGATTCTCATCTGCACATAATTCACTTTCAAAGGGCAGAGGGGGCGGCAAAGAGAATCCTTAATTGCGCCGGCACAGTGTACAACATAGACAAATGTTTATATCTTGGCCCTCTAATGAGAAACCAATAACGGATGCAAAAAGCACTCTCTGCCCCCCCCCC
>NW_007577737.1:744451-751136 GCF_000690725.1 Stegastes partitus | reverse complement strand
CCCCCACCCCCCGAACGCACATGACAATGAAAAACAGGCCTTTTTGGTGGGAGTCACCTCATTCATCAATAGCCCTTATGCTGGGAGTCATGCGATACTCTACTTAGGCACTGATGCAGCAATAAATCTGTTTTTATAGAATGTAACGCTGCCTGTATTTCTCCATTAGGTTGATCCTGCGGTAAGGGCAAAGGATGCTTCAGATTGTAATGGTCAAGCTCCTGACAGGCTTTTAAATTGCACCGTACAGCGGCGCGGTGAGGCAAAAAACGGATTCACGAAACGAGGAGGAACAGCATGCAAGGAAATCCTGCTGCATATACATACAAATGATCTCCTTGCAGACGTGTTTTTGTGCTACTTTACCATCAAATGTTCTCGATTTAAACTTGCACGGACAAAATAAGAGGTTAGCGTGTTTTACATCAAGTCACCCACACAACAGAGGAAAGGCGACAGTAATTCTTTCAAGATGTGAGTTTATGTAATGCCCTTGTGAGTTTTTAGCATCCTCATGTAAAATGGATGGCAAGTTACAGGGCAAAGAAATGAACAACAACAAACTGCCGAACACACAGCCACCAGAGACTATCTTCTCATCTCATCTATCTCCCACAATCCAGTGCGGTGGGCCGTCGCGGCAGAGCGCCAGTCAGGCCGGTGAATCTCGGCGCAGCCTTATCTCCCAGCGGCGGAGGAGGAAACGGAGGTCCTTTAAAGGGCTGAGGTCATTTCCTCTGCCTCCGGGCTCTGGCAGGAAAAATAAAATGTCTCCATTCGGTCAGCCCTGCTTTATTTCAAATGCCGCCGCTGCCTTTTAAGAGGCCCTTGTGGGCACGGATGGCAAATGAGCGGTTTTTGGGTTCTCGCAAGCTATTCCTTTTCTCTCTCCCTCTGCCATTCTCAATCCCCGACTCCATCTGTGATGTAAACCCCCAGATCTCCGCTGTATTTCCACGGCATACGTGGAGGCGCACAGGCAGATATATAGATGGAGTGCTTGGAGAAGAAACTGAGACGGAGAGTGAGAATGCGGAGGAGAGAAGAAGATGAAGAGCTGAATGCCTCCTCTTACCCACAGCGCTCGACAACCCTGAAGCCCTTTCACAACTTCCTGTTCCTCTCTGAACTGGGCTACATCCAAAAAGAGTGTGTGTGTACTTATCAGAATGCACAGTTTATATGCAAGCGTTGTGAGAGTGCAGATGTGTGTGTTCTCGAGTAAGGGAAGGAGTGAGGGAGTGAGTCAGCGCTGGGGAGATACAGAGGCTCATTGAAAGGCCTGCGTGGTGCTGGTGCTGGTGATGCTGGTGGTGGTGGTGGTGGTGGAGGAGAGAGCAGCCGGAGCAGGCAGACAGGCAGGCACACATGCTGTGATGCTGGGAAGAGGATTGATAGATCTATTGCGCGGCCACTGCTGCTGCTGCTGCTGCTGCAAGAGGCGAACGCACCTCAGGCAGATGGATGGGGAGTGCGTGCGGGGGTACGATTAGTCTTTGTGTGTGCCTGAGTGTGCCCTTTGTGTTCGAGTGCGTGGGAGAGGTGTATTACATGGTCTTGGAGTGTAGTTTTTGTGATGTGGTGCTTCAAACAGGACTTTACAGTACTTCACAGCGCACACACACACTCGTCCACCGAGGGGCGAACGTATAGACAGATGTAGGGTAGTGGAGGAGCGATGTATGTTCATGCCAGCGCGTGGGCACCTGAGTCGCTTTTATGTTTGTATGCGCCAAGCGAAATACGCGCTTCCCTAACAGCTGACCTGCAAGCATGGAGAGCGTCATCATCGCTGTGTTGCTGTTTTTCCACAACAGACAGCCTCCACTCCCACGCTCGCCATTCCACCTCACATAGCATCAGCTATCCATCTTCTATCACGGCTCTTAAGCTCAATTTCATTCTTTTTATAGGCACAACAAATAGCACGGTTTTGCTATAGAAAGGAAGGCACCTGGCAGCACTGAACAACGATGGACGGAAAAATAACGAAGCTACACCGAGCACATTCCGGCTGATAATTACCAATCATTATTATTGTGTTATTTTTAATAAAAATCAGACGGATAAAGGTTTAGTACAATAGTATGCACATTAAATAAAGAAAGCAGGTGCCTGTGACAACCGGGTGAAGCAGCCACAATGCACTGAGGTTCCTGGACCCTGCAACCACCTCTGTGCACAACTTGACATCGACCCTCAGAGCAGGCTGCAGAGAGCATCTCGTAAAGGGTTGGTGGGAAAAAACAAAGTCCTCCGTGTTTTTAGACTGCAAAGCCTGTCGTGCAAGGGCAACCAACGGTCACCGACTGCCACAGCTGACCAAAGGAGGTCTGCAGACGCATACGGAGGCGGTGAGATGCCCAGGCGGCTGCAGACTAGCATGCCTTGGGAGGCCTGCACAGAGGGCAGGGAGGGAGCACACTGGTGGTTTGTTTATGCATCTGAACCCTATGTGCTTTCATTAAAGTTTGCATCCAATGCGTGAAACTATCCAACATGGAAGCATGTAAAGGCAGATAAACAGTAATGCAGGTTGCAGTCGCAGGTACACGAGCTGCACTGGCATTCAAACAATAACGCTGTTGTTGATGTAAAGAATCGACCCACTTCTCTACAGTTTATGCCCAGAAATACGTCCAGGAGATCTACTTCATGTTGAACCTGCAATATGTTTACATTGAGCATGACTGTAACATCTGAAAGCCCTCCACAAAGCGAGTAATTATGCATTCTCTACATGGCTCTTTGTTTAAATTTCATATGTTTAAGATCATCAGCTGGGCACTGTGCCAGATAACATCACAGCGGGAACACTGAGCCAGTTTTACGACTTTTTTGCTGTGTTAGCATGTGGCCCGTCCTAGAGTCCTCTGCCTTTGAACCACCTGCTGCCTTGGGTGGATGTGCTGAGCAGAAAAAAAGGAGCTGCAGCGCTCGTATCAATACGAACACGACCGAATGGTGCCAGACGAACATGTAAATCAGCTTAAACAATACATCAGTCTGGTAGATACACATACAGGCTGTCTTGCTCTACTTCTATTTCTTGTCAGGAAATTATATTTTCTCTGACAATATGTAAAGTTAAAGATTACCAAAAA
Source organism: Stegastes partitus (assembly GCF_000690725.1). Lineage (NCBI taxonomy): Eukaryota > Metazoa > Chordata > Actinopteri > Pomacentridae > Stegastes > Stegastes partitus. The sequence continues at coordinate 748,032 of NW_007577737.1, read as the reverse complement.
GGGAACGGAAAGAATATATTCAGAGTAGTCTGTGAGTAGAGGATATGTTACCTAACTCTTTGTTTTCCAGCGGCTGATTATCTATCTTTCCCTCTCTCTCAGAGATGACTGGTCCTGACCTCCTCTCGCCCTTTTTTTTTTTCTCCTCACATTGTTTTGGCAGCGCGTTCACTGAGCTGCACTAAAAACAAACAACACGTGGGGGAGGAGACGAGGTGGAGGACGGTCGGAGGAGAGAGAGAGAGATGCTCGCTGCGTGATGGCGGCACAGCGGTGATAAGCCACCGCCCTGACATTTAAACAAGTGTCGGGGTCGCGGGGGTCAGATGACTGGAAACAATGCGTGACCAGATCGGGGCGATGTGCCGATTTTTGCTTTGTTACCAGGAGCGCACGCCGGGCCCATCGGGTTTCAATACACCTGCTCGGCTCGTTTACGCTTTGATACCTACTCACCTTTCAGGAGATACCGAGATAGGCATGTGAGAGAGCGGCAGAAATTATATTTTTGTGCCTCACCTCGACTTGTCTTTCAAACACTGAAAAACGGTAAATTTCTTTTCAAGGTTGCTAAGCCCTTCTCCTCGCACTCCTTCTCCCTCTCTCCCTCTCTCACTGGGTGCAGAGCAGAACCATCCTTTCCACTCATAAAATACGTCTGCTTATATTTGCTTCTTGGCATCTCGGCGGCGCTGCATTCCAGGAGGGTGAGTTATGGGAAATGTTGTCTCCCACACAACACAGCGCTAAGCTGGGCTGATTTTTTTTTTTTTTTTTTTTTTGTGCCGTGCATAACTCAGGTCAGCTGGACAGCAATAAACATTTCATTTCTTCTATTTCGTCAATCACTGAATTTCACAGAGGGTTTGTCTCAGCCCTTTTTACAGTCCCAATCCACTCTGTCCTGCGTCCTGTGGCCTTTACATACATCCTTCCTACTAAAATGCATCCCGGCATTGGATTCCAGTGTTTTCTTTAACAGCTACAAGGCCTCACAAAAAAGAACCTGTCAACATAATCAGCCCTGTTTTTTTTCTTTTCTCTCTCTATCCTCTAAAAGGCAAAGGTTCTTTTCCTCAACATCTTGACCCTGAGCATGCCTGGCAGGATAAACTCATGTGTGCAGCAGGGTTAAGAAGGCGGCTTCACCTTGAAAGGCCACACTTCAGAGCCCGGGAAACCACAAAAAGCAATTAAAAGTATTGATGGAACTTCAATAGCTCTTAAACAGTGCTGCCAGACACCTCAGGGCAAGTAGCAGACTAATCTTTTTTTTTTTTTTTTTTACCCTCTCCCCTCATCCCTCTATCCTCTCTCTCCCTCTTTCACGATTTCTTCCCTTCAGACTTTCGCCTGTCTTCATCATTACCACCTGATTGCTCAAAAAAAATGTGTAAAACGTGTCAGCAGCCGTGTGAGGCAGGTGGCAGTAAGAGTAAGGTTGACAATGATAATAATTGGAGTTTATCTAATCCCAACTAGCTTGTTAGTCCTCTAATTGGTCGAGTATGCGCGTATGTTCAAGCATGTAATTGTGTGTAGCGCGCGCACTCCGGAAACCATTTCAAATGAGCAGCTAATGCCGCCGTGTGTGCATCATTTAGCGTGCAGACGCTAATGGAAACACCCTTTTCCAAAAGATTGTCGTCCATATGATAAAACAGGAAATCGAAGCGGAGCCGGGGAGGGGCTGAAATGGTGGCTGTCTGCCCACTCATCCTCTGGAGCAGGGCAGCGGGTTGTTTACCCGAAGCCTTCCTGCAGCGTTAAGCCAGCCACTCACTAAAGCACTGATTTACGACGCGCAGCTTCCTCGGCTGATGTCTGAATTTACGCGAGGGCTTGGATCGCCGTTCCCGTGACGAGACAGTCAGAAGAGTGATGGCGGATGCATTAAAATGAGGCGGGAGCACGAGGCACAAAAAGTAATGGCTTACCTTTGCACTGGTTAGTGTTCTTATCCAGAATGGCCTTGGTTGACACTATTTTTCCATACCTGTAGAGGCAGAGAGATGAAATTTAGTGTTTTTGACTCACAGTGACCCACAAAACCTTTGACTGGCAGCGCAGTTCATTCAGATCGCCAACCTGTGGTTAAAGTAGATGTCTTATTTTCCATACTCTCTGCCATTTAGTTGCAACCAGCAATTTGCAAAGTCACACAAATGTCAGAAGCCGTTGGAAAGAGAAATCACTTGAGGTTAATAACATTATGTGTATGGCTGACTCCAAATGAATGTGCAGCCCTTTGACATTTCAGAGAGTCACTCTGGACATTTTCAAAAGGTCTGAAAGCATACGAGAGCAGCAAACGGCCATAAAAGTTGTTATGTTGGTGCATATTTAATGCTGATGAGTTCCTTTCAAATATAAAAACTGTACAGTGAATAGAAAACACAACATCAGGTGTTAATTACTGATCTTTAGAGGCACTGATGCAAAGTAAGGGTTCATTCTTTATGTTAAGCTAAGCTAACTATCGGCAGCCTCCTAGACCAGACACATATGTGCAACAGCGAGCCAAAGCATTCGGACCACTCCCGGATGAAGTGAATAATGTTTATTATCTATGACGCACGTCGAGATCTGAAATATTTCAGCTGTGAAGTAGTCGGTTCTCATGGTTACTGTGCTGGATGAGGGAGAAAGCGTTAGCGTAAAGATCTTTAGAAGGGTCAAACCCCGATGGACCGGGCCAGGGACTGGGGCCAGAGCATTTCAAAGCTTACGGGTCTCCCAGTTGGAGTTTTTAATACCCACCAACAGTGTTTTAAAGAGGGAAAAACCCTGACTGGGTGTGTGCTCAAACAAGTCCGATCCATGTCAGTTCCATCGCGCAGGACTTAAAGGGTTTTGCTGCAGCTAAAGTACAAGAGAGAGCAATCTAAACTGACCAAAAAGTTAAATTATTCCTTTAACTATACTCGTTTATGCTACTGTTTCATTTGCAAATGAGAAAACACAATCTTGTCTCCCTGGACTTTGTCAGTTTTTATGCATGGAATCTGTGATATAACTTATTCATAAGAAGCACATCATGTGTACGATGCAGCATCCGGCCCAGTGAAACCCAATACAAAACGCCAGAATTGCCAAAGAAGTAGAACCGCATGAAGACAGCTATGCTCATGTCACAGCTCTGTGCAAAACTTAAATATATAGTATTTTTCTATTCCACAGTCGTGCATGCAAAGTGGGTTGCTATGAAATTCTCAGCGCCGAAAGACTGACCTCAGTGACTGACGGTGAGTTATTCTGTCTGCTTGTCTCAGCTAAAACTGCAACACGCTGCATTGTGTGAGACGCTCTGTAAGTACAGTTTGGGCGTGTGCGGCTGCGTGCACGCGTGTAGATGTGCTGGATGCATATTTGTATATGTGCAGCCGCTTGTAGAATCACATGCGATGCGTACACGTCTGCGGATAAACGTATAAGCGAGAACAATCCCCTGTGTGTCGAACGCACATCACAATGAGTGAACGGTGGAAAAAAACAACCCCTACACACACACACACACACACACACGCACACACACACACACACACACACACACACACACACACACACACACACACACACAC
>NW_007577737.1:739092-744431 GCF_000690725.1 Stegastes partitus | reverse complement strand
ACACACACACGCATACACACACATTCTGTAGGGAAGAAGCAGTGGTGCATCCCGGCCCATATTTCACCAGCAGGGGATAATTGTGCCATTTCTCAACGAGTGGCGGAGACTCTATTTACTGCACGCTGCGGTGGGATGGGTGGTGGATATGAACTGATGAGCTCCGAGAGGAAAACTACCAGCTCACACACACTAATACAGACACCACATGACTACACACACACACACACACACACACACACACACACATACACAAATATGCACACACAAAAGACAGCAGTCACCAATCAGCGGATTGTCTCTCCTCAGCAGATTAACAGGCCATTTTAGCTATAGGGATCCATAATCTACTGCAACAGAACAGGACCAAGGTGCAGCGTTTGATCATACTGAGACACTCTCGAGCGTAAGTACACAAGCCGAACATGGAGCGGGGAGCGTTCATTTGATTAGAGGGCATGCAGGGCTGGGCTAGGAGCTGCAGTAATTCAGAATTTGCTGGGATACACACCAGAGAGGAAGTGGAAATCTGGGTAATTTTTAGCATAATAAAGACACAGATTGGGATTTAGCACATCAGACGTTTTTTAAAATTTAATTGACAAACCATTTATAGACAGAAGAACCAGGTGGGGAATAGCACTGGGTGATGCTAACATGCTAATGTATAAAACACTGCTTCAAAGTTATGTGAGTATAACAACCAACATCTCACCTTTAAACGGGGCTAAAGCAATAATACTGGATTAGAAAATTACATCAAAACTGTAATGCAGCCTCCTTCCAACACCTCAAACATGCATGACTTAAGATTTATGTCAATAATAATCCAATCAGAGGTGATGTTGACTGTTAATATGAATCACAACACTGACACTACAGGCTCTGTATAAAAGCACCTGCATACCTGTTTATCTACACACAGGTGTCTGCCCTCTTTCAGTATTTAAGTGAGAAATTTTTGTATGCTTTCAGTCTGGGAAGCAGTTAAAAAGCTCAGTGCTTTTGGCACAAATTGGGGGAAAGTTCTCATTAAAACTTTGTTTGGACTCTGGGGAAGCAGGAGACAGTAGCTTTCCAATGCCAACTCATCACTGCTTGCCTCATTAAATGTTAAAGATGGCTCATCAATGCATCCCATCCGCGGTCCAAACACACACCACAAAGACACTGCAGGGAGATGAAAAGGCAAGGAGGAAGGAGCCAGCTCCGTGCCCATAATGGAGACATATTGGAGATGGATGGCGAGTGTGATCCGCATGTTCATGTATGTGGCGGGTGTGTGTGGCTGTGGATGACCCTGCTGGAGGCTCCTTCGCCTCTCTGCCAGCCAGGCCTGCAGAGGCTTTGATGTGACAGAGGCAGTCCCTGTGAAGCGCAGGTTTAACACTGTGATGCTGTGGCCGGGATGCAGAGCCTGTCTCCACTAATCCTATTTCAATCACTCTTGCAGCCTCTTATCTCTGACTCTGCCGGCCTTCGGCCCTCCCCCCTCCTCACAAATCTTCTCCTCTCTCTTATTCTCTTTCTCCCTCTTTCTCTCTCACCGTGCTTTCCATTTCTCTTTGCTGTGCTATATCCTTCATTCCTCTCCTTTTGTCTCCCTCTTCCTCCTCCCTCCTAATAGGAATCCCATGGCAATCATTCTGATGCAATATCGGATCAACCCCGAGAAAAAAAAAAAAAAAAAAGACACGAGAAATGAAACTGCCTATAAAAAATGGAGGCTTTATGAGCTATTTTAGGCTGATGAAAATGTACAAATTGTGGTGGATGTAAAACATGTCATTCGTTTGACAGCTGTCTGGGCAACGAAACGCGATAAAATTGAAGCTCAGCCGAGAGCTCGGCTACGTTTTAAGAGGGCAGCTGCATGTGCACGAGTGACATCCCGGCTGCCGCGCTGCTGCTACGTCTCCTTCTCTTCTCGCTCTCCGGCTGGATGAAAGGATCCAGGCGGGTTCCATTTCCGTCATCAGGGCTGGGAAAGTGAAGTGGCTCTCTGCTGTACGTGGGCAGAGTGAGAGCCGGCCAGACCCACAACACGTCACTGTGGTGCTGCTGGTACGCAGGAGAGCGCGGCGCTGGAATGGACGGACGGACCACCCAAGTGTTGTGTTCAGGACCTTGCTCTCGGCCTCTGGACACTGTTTCCAAAGGTCTGTGATGCAATGCTTTGAACTGCAGACAGGTGAAACTTTAACTGGACCACCTTCCTCCATCTGGACTTTCAGAGTCTTTTTTTTTTTTTTACATGTATGCTGGGCTGTGTGCGACTCTTTTCCTGAGCGTACTGCATCTGGATATGACAGTCCATCTGGGCCTGCAAATGAAGACTGGACTATCCATCCATCCATCCATTATCTATCACCTGGACAGGTAACCAGTCTATCACAGGGCTACACTTAGAGACAGACAACCAAGCACACTCACATTCACACCTACGGACAATTTAGAATCACCAATTAACCTCAGCATGTTTCTGGACTGTGGGAGGAAGTTGGAGAATCTGGAGAGAACCCACGCTGCACGGGGAGAACATGGAGACTCTACCTGGGTGTCCTCACCGAGACGCGAACCGGCGACGATGCTAACCACCGAGCCACCATGCAGCCCAAGGCTGGACTATATACCACAATTTATTTGCTTCTCACTGTTTGATACATTTTTAAAAAGTGAGACTAGAAGCAGAAAGACTGAAACACAAGGGTTACAACAACCGTCTTCAGCTGTGAAACTGAAGTGCATAAAAGCAGAAAACTCTGTTCAGCACCTTTGAAACACCTGTGTGGGGGGATGGGAGAGGCGCAGGAGGCCCACTGTGGAGAACAATAACTGTATTTTATCACCTCTTGTAGGCCTTTATACAAAATAATTAGCAGGATGTAAATACTGTGGCACATAAAGAAAGGCAGCCCTCTCATATAGGAGCAGCTGCAGCAGACACCCACCATCCAGATTTACTGTTTGCTCCGCGCGGCAAATATTAACCTGACAGGTTTCATAATAAAACGTAGACTGTCTTACCGAGAAAAAAAAACTCTATAACGATTATATTAGCAGCTTTGTGAGAAGCACAGAGCGGAATTCAAATATTGTATATTATTTCAACCAATTTCCGACCAACAAACAACTGTGACTAATACGCTGCCTGAGCGGTAATACGTTTTAAATATGAGCTCAGCTCCGGTAGACTCCAGCAGCAGCAGGTTTAGCCTGAGTTGTTCAAAAACATGGCATCATAGATTATATCTGCTGCTGTGTTCTTGTGTTTAGATGTGGATTTCCATGTCACTGATGCTTGCTTCCTAATTAAAAAAAAAAACACAAGTTTCAAATGTTATCAGCCAAATTAGCTTAAATTTTGTTTGTACTTTAGTTTTCACTTGTTGTTTTCTTGTTTGGTTAAGTTTAGGCACCAAAGCAACGTGTAGAGCTGGTTGCCCTCTCATCGTAAGGTTGGTGGTTCGATCCCCTCCACAGTTGAAGTGTCCTTGGGCAAGACGCTGAACCTGAAGTTGCTCCCAGTGGCAGGCAGCGCCTTGCTTGGTTGCCATTGGTGTATGAATGTGATCTACTCTCAGATGTACGTCTCTTTGGATAAAGGCGTGTGCTCAATGAAATTGTAAATATGAGAAATTGTAAATTGTGTCTTGGTTTGTGTCTTTCCTCAACTCCCAACCACAGACATTGACTCTATGTGCTACATTACTGGACAAATATGATTTTTTTTTGTTTTTGTTTTTAATCGTCAAGTAATTATTTTACATATTCCTGCACATTGGAGATATTTCTCTTAGTTTTTATGACTTTTAATCCATCTATCTGCTACACCTGCTGCCTACACTGCAAATAATCTGGAACTTGCCAAAATTTAAAATCTTATTTTTAGACACGATAGATAATTTGCCTTGTTTTAAAAGTTATTTACTCATTTTTAGTCCTTCATTTTACATTACAATCTTAAATGGAGCATTAAAAGTCTTATTTCAAGATTTGTTATCAAGTAGCATTTACTTGCTGCATGGACAGACAATTTCACTTGTTTTAAGTCATTTTCTTCTCAAATTTAGTGTTTATATCTTATTTTTGGGCTACCATTTTCTGCAGTGTATTTGACGCTTTTCTCATCTACATGTTCGTGTTTGTTGTTCTGCATCAAAACAGCAGGTCAAACGCCTTGTATGTGAAATAAACTGATTTTCCTGCATTCAGCACACATGACAAAGCTCCACACTGTAGGTTTCCTGCTGGTCAGGTCTACGGGCATGATAACTACTAACAACATCTAAATTAGGTTTTAAACAACAACAGCTGGCATTTTCTTACTTCTTCCTGCTTTGTTTTTATCAACCATCAGTAAGAATATTTCCACACTGAGTAAAAATTACACCAGCTGCAGTAAAACTACAGATTTAGGTTTCATTCTGTTCAGCCTTTGATGCCAATCCAGCAGACAGGTGTCACCGTGGCAGACACAGAGAGGACAGTGCAGAGGAAAGAAAAGAAGAAACACGACTTCTTTATGCGCTTATATCAAAGATAAAAGGTACAAACAAGATGCAAGAGAGAGAAAAATATAAAGAGGACGACAGACAAAAATGGAAAATATCAGACGAATATCACACAAGCACAGGAGTGAGTAAAAGAAAAGAGTACAGTATAGATAAATGCATGCATATGTGCCTCGCTCTATGAAGTAGTGTATGTCCTTGACTGCTGTCCGCCGTCATATAGCAGCTAAAGTATCACACATCTCTGAGGTCAGGTTTACTTTTGGTAAGAAAAATTAAACAGATGCTTTTTTTATGAAAAGCTGTCACTCCTGCAGTTGCTGCGCGACGACTGAAAAGCTGTTTGCGTGTAGCTAACCTTCAAATAAATCGATTTTACTGCTACGAGCGTGCACTGCGAAGAAACACTAAACTGACCGCAGTGTCAGGGACGCAAAACTACCAAAGTGCCAGATTCTCTAAACGAGATTACAACATGTATGTTAATCAAACTGTGCCGCAGGAACAACTTTCAAAATTTCAAATACAGTCGTGACTCGATAATCCGACACTAAATGTAAAACCTTCTTCTATGTCGGATAGCAAGGCTGTCGGATTGTCAAGACGGAGGTCCAGATACAAGGAGGGCTTGATGCTGGAAGGCTCATTAGTTGTTAATTATTTTTCATAGTTGTTATAATAACTAGTGTATTGTTAGAACACTACGCATCGCTGGATTTCAGCCTAACTGACCGTTAGATTGTGCACATTCCAGCCACCCCGGGGTGGAAGTGTCCAGAACACACAGGCAGTACTTGGCTGCTGATGCTAGTTTAGTTAGCGCTC
>NW_007577737.1:725568-738712 GCF_000690725.1 Stegastes partitus | reverse complement strand
AGCAAGGTTTAGGATTATTAAGGGTCGGACTATCGAGTCACGACTGTACTTTAACAACAGTAGGAGCTGCTTGTACTGTAAAATTAAAAAGAGAACTTGATGCTTCTGAGAGATGTTTCAAGAGGACAAAACATTATGACGGCAGGTAGGAAAAGAAGAAAGAAAAACCAAAGAGGAGCATCAAGTTTCCATTAAAAGAAAGCATTTAAAAAGTCATGTCAGTGGCTAAAATCAGAAAAAATAAGAAACAGGAAGAGACAAAGAAGAAAGAAAGATGGACCCGATGACAGAGAAGCAAATCTATATAGTTTAAATATCTGTTGTATTATGTTTTTTTTATTGAATTTATATATTTATTAAACTACAATAGCGTCAAGATCAGTCCAAAAAAGAAGAAAAGATTAAAACTGCAGCCTACAATATCACAACATCGCGCTGGCACAGACGAGCTGCAATAAATCAAAAAGCTTCAGCAAACTGAATAATTCCTTTCCTGGCTTTCTCTCTTTTTTCTTGGCAGAACTTCATTATGTTTTTTTAGGTGCTGGGATTCCCCCATGTTCTACTGGCAGGTTCGCAGTAAACAGCCCAATGTTTACTTTCAAACCTTTAAATGCTGGAAGGATCTTGGAAAGGGGAAGGTAATCCGTCCTCAAGCCTTCTTTTTTTATTTTTGTTCTTCCAATGTCACATTCTTCGAGGCCGAAGACGCTGGCAGGAGTACAGAGCATCCCACACATGTGGACACCATTCAGTAATAGTTTTATAATTTGGAAGACAAAGCACAACATAATCAACGCACGGCCTGAAGTCAATTCGTTTCCTATGTAGCCGAGCGGCTCCGGCGACCCATCTGTTGGAGTTGGCGGCGGTCACACATACCGCGGTCATTAGCTGTCATCAACTATTCTGATTTCAATTTTTCCTTATTTCCCTGGTGATGCGATTTCTTTTCATGAACATTCCTCTTACCTGGCAAGTCTGAGACGGATGACAAGTTGATTAGAACCATTCAAACGTCCCCACCTCCCTAAATAATAGGAATGGATTACGAGCAGCAACACGGCCGCCGGGCTCGAGTTGGGCAATTTATAAAGGAAAAGAAAGTAATTTAAAAAGTTTCAGCATGTGTTCGGAATTCATTGTCGGAGAGTTAAATTTAAAACAATTCATTTTCACATTAAGGGATTTTCAGTAAGAGAAAGCTTTAAATATCGGGTAGCAGGAGTTTCCCCACAGGACGGCTGCTCCCACGACAGCGCTGACATCGCTCCGGATGAGACTGGATCAATCCGCTGAGTCGCCTCCAAACGGTTTCCATCTATGTCCTGCGTCCCCATGAATAATCAGTTTTGTTTCTTTGTTTTTATTAAATTGGTACAAAACTTAAAAATGTTGCAGAAGTTCTACATTTTGGGATAAATAAAAGAGGTTTGGCACGTTTACCTCGGCCCGATGTCTCCAAAGGTAATCCACACAGATCAGATAGATATTGACTTTAATGAGCAAAAAGAAGAAGAATCTGGAAAAACTGAGACAATTATACATTGGACAAAATTTGAGTCACATGCAAATTGCATAAGTTGAAAGCAGAAAGAAAAGAAAGAAACATAAGAAGAGTAACAAGGAATTAAAAAATAAATAAAAATAGGAGACTTAAGCTTAAGTTAATACCGACAGACTATTGAGCATCTGAATATAAGCCTCACCCATCCGTCCATCATGTCTACACCTTAATCCTCACTAGGGTGGGGGGCTGGAGTCTATCCCAGCTGACTCAGGGTGAAGGCAGGTTCACCTGGACAGGTAACCAGTCTATCACAGGGCTACACTTAGAGACAGACAACCAAGCACACTCACATTCACACCTACGGACAATTTACAATCACCAATTAACCTCAGCATGTTTGTGGACTGTGGGAGGAAGCCGGAGAACCTGGAGAGAACCCACGCTGCACGGAGAGAACATGGAGACTCCACGCAGAAAGATCCCGGGTGTCCTCACCGGGACGCCAACCGGCGACCTTCTAGCTGTGAGGCGACGGTGCTAACCACCGAGCCACCTGCAGCCCAACAGTAAACAGCTCCAACAAAAATGAACTTGGTGTGTTTTCATTTGTTGTCAGTATGGATCGATGATATGGGTACATCAGGGCAGATGCCAATTATTGGTAATCAGGAAAGATCGACAGTCAGTATTTGGAACTCACATACATTGTTGTATTTACTAGCATACCTGCTTCCTCATCATTAAGGATTACTAGAGCAGTACGCTAGCAAAAGTAGTGATGCTAACTCATTGAGATTCATCAGTTTTCTCCTCTTTTCCTGCTGTTCTGTTCTGTTTTGTCTAGTTTCATAGGGTTTTGGCCTAATCTGTGGCTGCCAGTAGCTACGTTCCTGCTTATGATGACGGCTTGTGTTTCCTGTTCAGCTTTTGTAGGTTGCGTCTCTGCTAGTGCATTTAATTTAGCGATTATTGGGTAATAAAAGCAAGACTAATCAAAGAAAATGCCAAATATCAGCTAAGATGAGCAGCCAGGTTGATGTTCAGTTTAAATTACAGGCCAAGCTGAAGGTAAGATGAACAAGATCAACCACTTTAGATGACTTTGGTTTGATATGAATAAAGGTTGCACCAGTTTTTGTGAGCTTTAGCGGTTCTGATGGGTAGCTTTAAAGGCGGACCGAGCCAGGTCAGCTGTTTCCATCTGCAGCTCTGACTAAAGCTCACTGGCTTCTGGCTGAACCAGAACACTTGACATATTAAGCTGAGCGTTAGCGATATTCCCATTTCACTTTGGATTAAAAAGGTGAAACAATATACATCCAAAAATGTCTTAATTGCAAAGTAACCAAGTGATCGCAGGGGATCCGCTGCCAGGACTACCCCCCCAGGAGTCCCGTCTCCAAACCCCGAGAACCCAGAGCCGTTTGGCGACATGAGCGCAACAACACGGTATGAAACCTGAGAGCATAAAACGTCTGGATGAGGAAAGATGTTCACCGCAGAAACTGGATGCCCAAAGAGCGTCTGGGATTGAGCCTGAGCAGCCCGGTGGTGTGTGTTAGCCAAGAGTGTGCATCAAGGAAAGACAAGAGCAACCATAAGTGGCGGCGGGCAGCATTAGCCTGTTGTTCTGAGTGTTGCTAGTTACTATTACTCTCTTCATACACACACACACACACACACACACACACACACACACACACACACCGACACACTGGTCTTCTTCAGAGCCAGCCTTGCAGAATCGCCTCTGTTTGTTTGGACGTCTCCAGCCTGTCAAACCCACATGCCATGCACTGCTGTCTGACACGCACAAATGAACACATCTCATCTGTGCTGCTGCTTCTTCTGCTTCTGCTTTCTAGATACGGCTTCAAAGGCGAAGTCAGTGGGAGGAAATGGAGAGAAAAGAGAGGGAAGGAAGGCTGGCCAGTTAAAGCCAGAGAGTCCGAGGAGGATCTCAGGTTTTGTCCCTCATGTCAATCAGTCGTTTTTTTGTGGAGCAACAGACTCTGCTGCTGGAGCTTGAAAAAAAATGGATGGAGCGGGTGGAGGACACACAGATCACTACGTTACCGCGACAACTAGATGGGTTGCGACGGTTATTAGGATGCTGTTAGTTCCCGGAGGCAAACTAAAGTTAAATGGAGCCAAGCACCCGTAGCTTGACATTTTTAAAGATTACATTTGTTCAGAGCATCCGAATAAAGACTGCGTTTTGTGCTAATTTAAGCCCTAAATTCAGACTAAATAAGCACCCGAGAACCAATCAGGAAAACAAGCGCTACAGCGTTAAGTGTCAGCGGCAGTGCAGGAGCAGGAGAGCAGCGCTCTCCAGCTCCTAAATAGACAAACTGTCTACGTGTCATGTATACAGTAATGGGAAGATAAATAATTCAAAAAACCAGCCTAAGGCCAAATCAGCTCCTCTGCTCGCCCGCGCTCGAAAATCGATGTTTGGGGAGGAAAAAGGCGTAGTGTTTTAGTCAGTTCGGCTCGGTCGGTAAAATGACTGTGTCACTTCCGCTGGAGCAGAGAAGTGGAGAGTTTAACGCGATGAGGAGATGTGAGGAAGTAGACGAAAGAGAAGAGAGAGGGAGGGAACAGAGGATAACGCCGAGAAAGAAAAGAGGGAGCAGGCTGGTGAGAAAGACAGCGAGGCGTTCACACACAGAAAAAGTGCAGGATTTTTTTTTTCTTTTTTTGTTCCAAGAATAGCAGATGCTTCTACTCAACGCTGAGCCGGAGCCGTAGGAGTAGTTTAGGCATTCCTGTGGTTGTGTCACTACTTCTCGGAGGTTAAGCACCACTATCTCTTTATGCCCCGAGTGACGCACAGCGTGACCCTGCCGGCGGACTGGAGTCGGGCTGTTTGGGCTGAACTGGTGGAGAAGAGTGGTGGTGGAGTGGAGGCAGGTGGAGCAAAGCAAAGACAGGACAAAGGAAAAGAAAAACTGGAGGCAAATATGATGTTTGATCAAAGCAAAAATTAACTAACTTTATGAACGATTTACTGTTTTAATTTTATAGATTTTCCCTGTTTTGTTAAATTACAGATAATATCCATATATTTCCACGTTAACCCTAAAACAACTGCAAACTTGTAAATAACAATCAAAATTAAAAATCCTGCATGATAACAAATGGTAATGCATATTTTTTAAAATGCAAATAAATCAGCAAAAATATGCTTATTTTACAGATATTTGCTGTTATTTAAAAGAACACGTATGAATGTTAAGGATTAATAAATGTTTTGTTGTTTTTAAAAAACACAATAATTTTAAAAAACTGAAAAAAAAATCACATGAAGGCAATTAGTCACCATAAAATTACACAATATTATTCAATTTAAATCAGTGAGAATTATCATTATTTTACAGATATGTGCAATTATTTGAAATAAAAAAAATTTGTATATTAAGGATTGAAATATTTTTAGGTGTTGTTATTTTACAGATTTTGCAAAATTAAATCCCATAGTAACTGGAAAAAAAAATATTAATGTACATATTGACAGTTTAGCTAAATATTGTTTTACTGAGATATGCAATTATTTGAGTATTATTTGTGTATTAAGGGTTCATTTGTAAGTGTTATTTTACAGATTTTACTAAATTAAATTCATAGTAACTGGAAAAACATACAAAAAGAATATTAATATACATGTTAACTGTCAGTTCAGCTAAAGATATCATTAATTTACAGATATTTGCTATTATTTCTAACCTTTTCACAGTTTTTGAACATTGTAGTATTGCACTGGGTTTTTTTTCCCCTTCTGCCAGAGTTTCATTGCATTTTCACAGATTCTTTTTTTCAGTTCATCTTCTTTGGTTGGTTGTCCATTCACACTAAGCATCACTGTTTGGTTTTATCAGAAGAGCTGTCACCTCACGCCCTGAAGTAAACTTCTACTTCACTGTAGCAAGTAAGAAGTTAAATTGCAGGCTTGCAAAAAGATTTCCAAGGGGTGTTCGCTTATTCTCTAAGAAACTGCGTATGTACCCATGAAGACATATTAAAGTTGATAAATAAACTTGTCAAAAACATCATTAAGCAATCAGCTGGCAATAAACCTCAATGACAGCTGGTCATTAGCATGAAGAACGATTTTCCTTCATCTCGATCTTTGGGGGTTTTTTTTGTTGTTGTTGTTACTCGTCGACCTACAAATTCCAACGAGGTAAAACTGGGAGATGATATCTGGAAGTGTTTACGTAGCGGTGAACTGCACAGCCTCTGCTCACACTTCCTCTCCCCTCTGTCAGTTTTCTGAACCAGAGCCATGGGATGTGCCGGCTCTGATAGCCGGGCAGCTAATGTCAACACTGGACCAGGGAGAGCCATTAGGGATAATGTGGCGCTGCTGAGTGCCCGGGCCTCTGCTCCATAAAAACAGGTGGTCCCACGGTCACCCCTCCTCTCTGTTCCCCCTCACCTCCTCTACTTAGCATACCTCATGGCTCTCTCCCCCTCTACCTTCCTCCAGCTCCACCATTCCCTCAGCACACATGGGAAAGGTTATTTGCACAATTGGTGGTGATTAGCTCTTGATTTGGCTCGCTCTGTTCGTGCGATCGGGTCAGTGGATGGATGCAAAAACCAGAACGGCGGAGGGCACAGCTGTGGTTCGCCCATGGCTGAAATTGGATGAGGAGAACCAGGGAGGGAGGGAGGGATGAGAGGGAGGAAAGAGGAGCAAGGAGTCGGGGGTTTTGAAACCTCCGAGGTCCTTTGCTTTCTTGGCAGCCCCGAGTCCTGGATTCAGGCTGCTGGCAGAGAAAATATGAACTGTTCTGTCCCTGTTATTCCAGGTGTGGTCCTCATAAAGCAAAAGAAACCCCTATCTTTCTTCCTTTTCAACAACCTGCCTCCTCGCTCGCTGTTTGTCTCCTGAGTTGGGGTCAGCTAACAAGAAAAACGTGGGTGCCGTCTCATATCTGGCCGGTGAGACGGGTTATAAAGCCCGCTATGCTCCGGAGTGATTTGGGGGTATGCTGGCTCTGTTGGCTTGGTTGGATGTGCTGGCCGCACCGTTTGGGTTGGTGTTGGGCTTAGGGTTGGCCCGGTGCCTCAACATGGCTGGTTAGGCCAAAGAATTTTTCTCACAGCAACGGCTGCTCTAGCCATTGCTCAATCTCTCCATCCCTTCATCCATCCATCCACTCATGCAGCTAGCCAGGCAAGAACGAAGGCCTCTCACTATCTGGGTGTTCAGCCAACAAATCCCCACTCCACTCCTTTGGCCTCTCCTCTACATCCATATATCAGGCTGACGGCTGCGGAGAACCCGACATCCAGCCAGCTGAATAAAACAGAGATTAAGCACCCACCCGAATCCATTTAATTACTCATTCAACAGCTCTCGGCATGTCGCTCCAACCGCTGTGAGAACTTTGGTATTCTTCAGTGTTTACTTTTGCTCCCAGGGACTAAAGGGAGGGTTGAAGGAAGCGGCTGGTCACAAAGAAATCTTGGCCTTCGGAACGCAAATAATCGTAAAAACTTGGTTGCTGCTAGCGGCGTGTTTCTGTTTCTGAAATTTGACCGGAGTGAGCAACGGGATGGCGATGCTTGAACCAGTCCAGGGCATGACATGACATCCAAACATCTGCAGACGCACAGTCAGCATTTACAGATCATCATCACCACCATATGGAGCGAGTCTGATGAGCTAACTAGCTAAAACTGCTCTTTGCACAATAAAGTAGCACCATTTTTGTATTGTCTTCAACGTTAGGGATGTTTGTTTAATCAGTAATAAGTAAACCAGCAAATATAAAAGCAGCACTGACCACAATAGTTGTTTGCATTTGTGTGAATCTAGAAATTCAAACTTCAGCATTTTTCGCCTTTAAAGCTGTGAGCTGTGAATGTTGGGAGGCTGCGAGGCCTTGATGAGGGTTACTGGATCTGGATTTGACAGCGTCTTGGCAATAAAATATTAGAGTTCACAAGGACGGGGTTACAACCGCAGTAGAAGGCATTTATGCTTTTGGCATCCCTCGAGCATATTCAACAGCCTCCAATCAGCAGCTACGATATGGCCCGCAGTCAAGAATGCATCAGTTTGGCGGCAGCGTGTTTGCTTTTTAGATAGTGGTGAACCAGGGCGGCAAGAGCTGCTTGTGTGTGACACAACAAACCCAACCGGGCCCGAGAACCGACTCTGACTCTCCTCGGTGCCAGCGCTCGCTCGGGGTTCGGTGCATGGACACAACACAGCGAGGCCGACCATGAGGAAGGAGCAGCTAAGCCAGCTAAAGGGGCTCAAACATGCCAACGTTCTCCTCTCCTAAAAACACAATGCCATGTTTGGAGAGCCTTTATGTCCGACGCCGAGTCTCCCTGGAAGAGCCGAGGGGGCACGGGGCCAGGAGAGGTGGCGCTTTGTGCTGGAGGGGGGGACCGGGCATCTGGGAGAAAACCTGAGGGGGACCCTGGGTGCTGCAGACTGCAGAACAGTCGCATGACCTTTTCTAGAATGCTGCCACCCGCCTGCCACTGAAACACAGTCTGGCTAATTAAAGTTTCAGTGGCATTGAATTTTCACTGGCACAGCACACCTCGGGCAACCTTGGGGGCTCTCAGGCAGGCGATACACACAGAGGGAAAGATGGAAGATAGAAGAAAAGAGGCAGAGAGGAGCTGAGGAAACAGTTTAACGAGAGGACAGCCACTAGAGGACAGCACGGCAGATCCAAGCAGCAACACACAGACCGGCAGCGGCTCTCCGCAACACACAGGAGAAGGAATATATATATATATATATTTATATTAGGATGCAAATAGACACTCACAAACATGCACACTGTCGGGGTGCTTTACATAAGCTCCGTCATGGTTTGCCCTTCCGAATAGTTGTGCTCAAAATATTCAAGATCATATGGAATTAGAAATGAAATTGAAACTGTCCAACGCCGTAGAACCGGCTTGAATGCGAGAGCTAAGCCAGAGATATCCGATGTCAAAACGCTGAGTGCTTTTCCAAATCTTATCGGGCCGCCTCTCGGGCTAATGGAATCTTGATGGGTCAGTTTCAAGAATAAATGCATGACTTATGACATGGCTACCGGGAGCATTACCAAAAATACTGGACAGCATGTTCCCGTTTCCAGAGGATCATTGAATAATTGGCCACGTTTGACCAGGACATTTCTGGAAATATGGCCAAGAAAAGGTTATGCAAGCAGACACAGACTCGCTGCTCATGGCCTGTATTTCTCAATCTGCTGGCCTTGTCTCCATTAATGATCTTGACCCCCTTTTCACCATTTTAGAAGTGAAAAGGGCTTAATGAAGCTGAACAAAGCTGCTGCTTGTGTGTGTGTGTGTGTGTGTGTGTGTGTGTGTGTGTGTGTGTGTGTGAGACAGAGACCCAGAGAAAGAGAAAGCCCGTGTGACTGTGTGTTACAGCTTGATGAGGTCTTGGTCTGTGATTCCTGGGGGAGGTGGTCCAATCTAGGCTTTATTAGTCCTTATTGAGCTGTGTGCAGGCAGGCAGGTGTGTGTGTGTGTGTGTGTGTGTGTGTGTGTGTGTGTGTGTGTTTTTTCTCTATCGAGAACATTTGGAAGAGCTTTATGAGCACCTTTGTGTGTGTCCCTAAAACACACTCGGTTGGTAGCAGTTTAATGGGGTGTGCAGGGTTTTGTGCATGGACCGGTTTTTGTTTTTTTTTCCCTCATGCCTGTAATTTTCTTCTTAGAGGTGAACTTTTTTGGTTTGATCGCATCGTTTGTGTACATCCAGCGATGCCTGTCGACCACAGTGACAAAAATAATAGAGGGGGCTGTTTACCTTCCATATCGCACAGAGATGAACGACATATCTAGAGGAACAATTAGCCCGTTTTGGGCTCGCTGAATAAAGAATGATCGGTATTAGACTTCCTGTTCGTGTCACGGTTTGATGTCTGTGAGCTGCAGCCACCGTTCATGTCCTACACCAGCGGTCATCAACCTTATTCACACCACAGAAGAAAGTTTTCTATGGACCGGTCATGGCACACAACAAAAAATTATAGTTTTTTCTGTTAAAAAGTTTCACAAACGAATAAAATTACTTGCTAAATATGTTTATTTTTTCTTGAGTCTTTCCAAAGAAGCTCTCCGGAGACGTTTGATTTTTTAGCAGCGATTAGACTGACGGTTCTGTTAGCATGTAAACAGCACAGACAGAAGCGACGGAAAGATGAGCTCGTCATTTTTCAGAATAAAACGCCCCGTAGACTGTGCTGGAAATAAAAATAAAACAATACAACTTTTTCTCTTTCTTTCTGCATGGCCTGGTACCGGTCCGCAGCCCGGTGGTTGGGGACTGCTGCTCTACACAACATGTCTCGGGTCTTTCTGTTTCCATTTTTTATTCGTTTAGTTATTGAAAAGGAAATCTTGTCCAGATGATCTCCCTGTTTGGTGTATTTATGCAGCAGAACCATGAAACCGTTTTCTAACCTGCTCATACTGTTTCCAGCCTTTTCCTGTTTAAACTGACATCAATACATGCTCCAGATAAATGTGACTTCATAGTAATGAATAAAAACAGCAAAATCGCCGTCTCTACAAAGCTTACTTTACCACGGAGTTAAAATGAGTATGGATGTAAACACATACACACTGTGCACTTTGTTTCACTGAGCACACAGAGTCATTAAAAGCACATCATGGTCAAGCACAGCCAACAATTATGCAACTGAATTAAGATTTGTGGTTTTGGCAGGAGTGACCGCGGCCCTGTTCACACCTGGCATTAATGTGCATCTTTAAAATTAAAATTATAACATAAAGTATTTATTAATGACCTGTTTTCATGACAAAAGTGAAACTAAAACCAAAGCGTTTCTCAGTGAGCTGCATCACACACTTCAGCTCTCAACCTTCATTTCTGCTGTTCAGTCCATTTATCAGTTTGACCTGTTTTGTGCTGCTGTGAATTAAGACACTCACATTCAGCTATGCTATCGCTTGGTCACATCTAAAACATATGCAGCGTATCAGCCGCTCGGCCGAGAAGGTGATTGGCTGCAATCTGCCTTCTCTCCAGGACCTCCACGCCTCCAGGACTCTGAGGCGTGGAGGTCAGACGGTGGCCGACCCCTCCCACCCCCGACACAAACTTTTTCAAACACCCCCCCTCTGGCAGGAGGCTTCGCTCCATCAGAACCAGAACCTCACGCCACAAAAACAGTTTCTTTCCATCTGCCACCGGCCTCATGAACGACGTCCAGGACCCCCACTGACCTCCCCTTCCCCCTCTATATCTTTATAAATGTAAATAACAACATATCAGCACCCTCAATACTCCTGTAAAAAACACGACTGGTCTATGGTTCTGATTTAAATTTAACTCTGACTGTTTGCACTATTACAGTTATTTCTGTTTCTAGTTACTTACTTTATTTTACTCTATATTTATTGTTGTTTTTGTTGCACCAACCCACCAGAACAAATTCCTCGTAATGTGTGAACTATACCTGGTAATAAATCGGATTCTGATTCTGATTCTGATATCTCAAAGACTAATGGACCAAACTGAGGCAGGCAGCCGTCAACATTCATAAAACGCTAATGCTAATCCAACACTGTGGATGTAACATCGCCTTAAGTCGGCCATTATTATTATTTAATCAGAAGAAATCAGACAGTTCTCGAGTCCACTGAGGGGGAGTCCATCCAGAATAACACCGGTAACCATGGTAACCGTACACAAAGATGGTGACGGAGGTACGGATGATGAAAAGATTAAATTAAATATGAAAAAATTAGACCAGAATGTCACTTCAAAAACAAGATTTAAATGTTTTCGTTGACAAAAAAAACAGAATAAAACTAATTAAAATTAAAGAAATGCACGTTTTTGTCTGAACTAAACGAGAATCAGGTGCCAACATGGTTTGGCTTTTTTTTAGCAGTGTGAATGTGTTCGGTGTCACACTGAAGCGCCGCCTACTCCACTGACGTCTCCTACGTAAGTGGACGTACGTATTCATTCATACGCTCACTAACGGCAGCACATCTGGTCTCTGCAGACACAAATGATGCACGTGTTCTTTTCTGCACACAGAGCAGGGAAGTCACACTCAAGCTCTTGAGGCACAAGATGCATTCTAACGCCAGGTGTGAACTGACGTAGCTCGAGCCATCCACTTGTGATCAAATCGCCCGTGACGCGGGCGTGAACAGGGGCCAGTGTAACCACCGCGTTTAACTGTAATGGTTCCCAGTATACTCACGGTTGGCAGAGTTTGATGAGATCCTGGTCGGTGGTCCCAGGTGGCAGGCCTCGAATATACAGGTTGGTCTTACTCAGCTGCTCCGCCCCTCCCTGGCTGCAGCTGTTGGTGCTGGGGCTGGGAGGAGCCATGGGATGAGGGGGTGGAGCATAGGGCTGCTGGGGAGAAAAGGAGCAAAGAGAGGAGCGACTTAGCACCAAGGACTAAAAATAGGCTTCGTTTTAGAGACGAGTGAAAGAGTTTGAAAGACACTGAAAGGTGGAAACGTTTCTGAAGGAGATCAAAATATATCTGTCGAGGAAACAGGAAGTGCTGCTGGTTCAATGTCACCGCAATTACAAGACATTTTAGGGCAGCCGTGAGACAGCGAGGAGACGGCGAGATGAAAACCCAGAAGCAGATAATAAGATAATAGGCAGTTAATGAGTAAAATTTTTGAGAAAATAACCTCGGTCTCAAATAACAAGAAATAACACAGTACAGGGAGAACGTCCTCACGGGGGGAAAGGTCTCCACAATGACAAAAAAAAAGTCTGAGAGGCTTTCTATATGGGGATTCATTTATTTATCTAGTTTTTAGACAGTTTTTTAGTAGAATCTGGTTCCTTGTAAACGCGAAACTGGAGTCAAAAGGACAAACCTTTACTTCAATTTGTATTTTAAGTAAACATCTCACCAAGGAGACTCTCTGAAATTAGGGTTCATAAGGCTTCCAGCAGCTTATAAACAGTTTTAAACGAAGGCAACTTCCTGCCCTCAAAACCCATTTCATTACAAAGTGAAACAATTTGCACCTCCGAGGGTGTGAAATCCCGATCCTGCAATAATCCACTCCTGAAACATCTCAGGGTGATTTTCTTCTTTCAGTATAATCTTCAAAAATGTGTTCAAATGTGTTAAAAATGTGTTAGCAATGTGACCCCCCGCCCTTCCCCCCTTCGGCTGTCTCCTTCCCCTCCTTGTCCCCTGCTCTCCTTATGTGCTTGTTGTGCTGTTAGCGTAGATTTATGGTATAGGAGTCAGGGCCCCCTGCTCACAGCCCATTTATATCTCTATTGCAGGGACGCTGCACACGGTGACAGAGTGAGAGAGCCGGGGCCCTGTGGGCATGAGCGGAAACACAGAGAGAGGGAGGGAGTCAAAAAGCAAGAAGGTGAGAGAGACGAAGAAGAAGAAGAGCAATAAAGTAAGTGAGTGATGGATGAAACACAGGAGAGAAAAAATGGCCGGGGAGAGAGGAGGACATGACTAAATACCACCAGCAGCTCCAGTTAACCACGTTAACCCTTATCCTCCCCAGAGAGAGCTTCAAGACCTCATACCATGCTGTAAAAACACACACACACACACACACACACACACACACACACACACACACACACACACACGGTTTAACATG
>NW_007577737.1:717278-724623 GCF_000690725.1 Stegastes partitus | reverse complement strand
TGGTTGTCTGTCTCTAAGTGTAGCCCTGTGATAGACTGGTTACCTGTCCAGGTGAACCTGCCTTCACCCTGAGTCAGCTGGGATAGACTCCAGTGAGGGTTAAGCGGTGTGTAGATGATGGATGGATGTTCTCACAGCCATGAAAGCACACAACAAAAACACAAACCCCAGGTGTGCTCCCTCTTTCTAATGGAGCCCCTATTCCCCTCCGTCGCTCTCCTCGTTGGTTTCACTGCCGGTCCCTTGAACGGGCCTCTCCTCAGCCCCGTCAGCAGACCTCTCCTGATGGAGGCTACAGCAGGTGGGGACCAGAAGACAAATTTCACGGTCCAAAACCCCCACAGCCCTAATGTTTGGTGGCCTGCTCCCAGTCCTGATGGTCTTGATGTCGAGGTGCACACGGAGGCTGGTGCAGGGTCCCCAGTGTGTGGCCTCATCCTGGTCATCTTCTGGTCACGTTTTCTTTATTTAATGTGTATCAAGAGGAGACGATTCCTTTTATTTACACATGTAAGAACATTTATTTTGTGTTAACCTGTGAGCCTTGAAAAAGAGGCTGAAGTGGTTCGACTCAGATTAAATATTTTTTCTCTATATTGACCAAAATAAACATTTTATGGTGATATTCTTGTACGTTATATCTCCCAGCATTAGCAGTTAGCATGTGCCTGTTTTACTGTTGGGGGTTGTGTGTAGACTGGATGTTTTTTCAGCGAGCAGACGGTGTTAGAACTGCGTACTCCACCTTTAATCCAGTTACTGAACATGCACGATTAGTGACCACACTGTGATTTTACTTTTGTGTTTATCAGTCAGTCTTTTGTTATGTTTGTTATTGAGCTGAGCCTTCAGGGAATCAAGTCCAAGTCTCACGTCTACGGGTCTAATCGCCACATTCCCTTTGCCTCCTCCTCCTCCTCCTCCTCCTCCTCCTCCTCCTCCACCAGCAGCCTGCGCCCCATACTGCTTTGGTAGCCTTGGTTGCAAAGGCGAGGATGAAAAAAAGCAGAACCGGTCCTCCAGTCCTTCACGTCTCCATGCTGTGGCAGTAATATAGAAGAATCTTAATCTCTTGAGTGCTCCATGGGAGTTATTTTTCTCCCACTCAAAGTCACTGGAAAATGCACAGCTGCAGTTCAAGCCTCGACTTTGAGGCTTTCACCTTGTGCCCCCTTCCTCTCGCCTCCTGGTTTTATTTTCGCCCGGTCCGCTGTAGCTTAAGTTACACACACGCTACTTAACATACTGCGTGACACGTACAAACTCTCCGGCACCAACGGGAGGTGCTACGCAGAGCTGCTGTCAGTGCTGAATGTTAATTGAAAGCCTCTCTCTCTCTCTCTCTCTCTCTTCGTCTTTCTCAGGCTTTCTGTCTTTGTTTTAGGTCTTTAGTGATACGCTCAGCTCCTCCTCCTCCTCCTCCACCTCCCCGGGCTCCGGGCTTGGCTTGCATCCTGGTCTTTGGAATTCATGTGTCCCGCCCTATCGATTTGCTTTCATTTTTTAAGGTCAGAAGCTGAAATCTTACACAATGAGGCATGGAGGGTCAAAATCGGCCCATTACTTACAGTGCCGGGCAAAAAGGCAGAAAGGGAGGTTATCCAAGGGGAGAGGAGAGAGTCCCCGAGGATGAAGAACGGACCGGGTGCTGAAGGTCTCGGAGGGACGGCAAACTGTGCGGTGGGTGGTTTTAATGGTGGATTCTTGCAGACCTCAGGGCGGCTTTTGTTTTTATTTTACGCCTGGCAGAAAGTGTAAAGGGTGCAAAAGTTTAGATATGCAAAGACAAGAAAAACGGACCAAAGAGAAGGCTGCTGGATCCAATCCCGCTGACCACATGTTGGTATGAAAACAGCCTGTTAATGAGTCTGATCCAGTGATGCTGATGTATGTGCATGAAACGGCAGCAGCATGTGAGCGTCGACGTTCACAGGAGAGAAATTAACGAGCACTCAGGCTTTTGTTTTAATTTCTCTCGGGTTCGGCTGCACTGGAGGTTAACAACCGAGCTGGTTTCTCTTCCCGGACAGTTTGGTGGCTGCTGTTTACCCTCGGCCTGTCAAATATCGGCTGCACGTGTCGGGACGATGAGGACTGAATACAGCACTTGACAAAGGGTATTATAGCAAAGAGAGAGAGAAAAAAATCTAAATGGAAAGAGTTAAAAAGAGAAGCAGAAGAGTGTGGGAGAATAGCTGGTTATGACACTTCAGAAACCTCCAGGTGGTAAATGAGAAAAACCTCCATCCTCCCTCCTCCCTACCCAGCTGTGACATGCCGCTACAGAGGCTTACTGGGGATTTCAATTTGCCGCACTGTATTTTAGACAGGCAAAATGGTTTACACAGGCCCAATTTACCGAGCCAGCCGTGCAGGGGGGTTCACAGCCTCTGTGACATGCCAGGGAATGTTTATGAGTGTATTAAGTGAGGATGATAAATCTAGCGTGCGCTGCATAGGCTGAGGGCGCACGGCGTGGCGCTGTATATCCACACACCCACACAAGGACAACACGCCGTCTTTTACAGACCGCAGCTAGCCTTCTTTGTCACTGAAAGGTCCCGTAAATGGTCTGAATCTACTGCGTGCATTGTGTTAAATCCTTGTTTTGCATAAACAGCACCTTCCCGGCGTATAAAAACGTGATGTGGCGTCGTCAGCGTCCCGTGAAAACCGTGGCGCGATAACCGTTCACGAGCTAATCCATTTGGTTAATTAAAGGTTTATTTAACTTAGCAGTTCAGGAACGTTCCCAACCCATCAGAGGACACGTAACCCTTCAGCTAACCTGAAAAATGAAAACTATGAAGATAAATGGTTCCCACTGGAGTGCAATAAGTTGCCATATTTTCTAAATGACAGGGTAAAACTAAGCATGAAATTTAAAAAGAGGCATTATAAAAGAGCATAAAAAAAGAATCAGATTTTAAATACGATTACGCAACACGTTTGATTTCCCTAAAAGTGTTTATAGCGTGCCTTCTTCCCGGAGAGACCAGGAAATCCGGCGGCCCCATTTTCCCAAGTTGATTATATGTTTATCTAATGTGGTTCCGTACTTGTTTAAAAGAAATGTGAAAACATCCTTATGTGAGTACACAGAGAGAGAGAGAACAGAGAGGAGGGCAGCCATCGCAGTAATTGGAATGAGAGCAGGGCGACGGCATCCCTGCCTCTCCGCCTTCCTCCCTGCACTCTGTAGGGCAGGGCTGCGACTGGGGGAGAGGCGGCTGTGCACCAGCGTGGTAATTGGCCCTGATTTATAGGAGGCCAGAGCTAGCTCAACACTGGCACTAGGCCAGACAAGGCCACGCTGTCAATACCAGTAAACCAGCCCAACCCGGCCCAAACCCCCCACGGCCGCGACACCACCGCTCCAGATCAGCTGTCACCTTGCAGGGGCGTGCACACGAGTCAGACACACATGCACGGAAAATAAAAAAAAAAATAAAATAAATCTGCCACGAAAAATGACAAGCAGTCTCCTAAAATTGAAGAAAAAAGCCTCTCAGCTCATTCTCCATTAATTCATGCTGGCAAAGTCTCTGCAAAGACTCTTAAAGACAAGCATAGTCCCAGAGGCATCCCTTCCAAACTGCCAGAACTAACAGCTAGCTCGGCGGTCGGCTGCATTCACAGCAGCCTCTAAAGCACGGCAGGAACACAAATCCCCCATCCATCCCAGATAGCTGCTTCCAAACCTTTAGCCCTTAAACATGTGTTTTGAGAAGCGCAGCTGCATCTCAATGCCTGGAGGAGAGGGAGGGACACCGGGAGACAGGCGGGAAGGAGGGAGCTGTTGCCTGTCCTCCTCTCGTTTCCACGCTTCGCTCCTTCTCTCTTTGTCTACGCCTGTCGAGGTAAACCCATAGCCAGAGGAGTGAATAGCAAATCATCCCCGATTCACCTGGGAATGCATCGCTGCTGATTCTACAGTCAAGTGTGTCCTAATAGGGAAGACTGGGAGCGGCGTGCATGCGGGGGGCATTGAGAGAGTGAGAAAAGAAGAAGAAGCAGGCGTAGTTACAGGTATGACTGAGGCGAAGAAAACTAGAGAGCAGGGAGGGGGGGGAATGAACGAAAAATGAAGGAAAAATTAGAAAAGGATTAAAGCGCAGAGGTCATTCTGACTGTCAGCTTCTCTCTGGGCTCCACTAAAAAGCTCTGGATGGGAGGAAGCCAACGCTACAGTGACGCAGGGGGCTAATTTTAAATATGCTGATAGGTCCGACTACAAACTCGTTCAAAAGCAAGGAGACGCCTCTCCTAACTTCCTCCTTCTCTTACTTTTCCTCGTCGGCCTCCTTTTGTCTCTTCGGCTCTCTTTTCTTTTCACTTTGGGCCAGATAAGCGAGCGGTGTTGTTCCGTGTATCTGGACCCAGAGCCCCGGGGTTAAAAACGCCGGCCATATCATGCACGAGGGAGTGAGAGATAGGATGCATGCACGCTATCTGACAGAGAGGACGAGAGCCACGGAGGTAAACAAGAGAGGCTTTATGTATCGCCGTCTAAAAACACTGAGTCATCCGTTCTAGCTGCGAGGGAGGTGACATAATGGGAAAGCACTGTCAGGCATTAAAAACACTAAAATCATATAAACTGTACTCTAAACTAAGTCAATATTTTTTAATTTTAAAGCTTGGCTGCTAAGAAAACTCCTGAATCTGGCAAGCAAAGATAGCACAAGAGCAGAATTGGAATTACATTGCCTCCTTTTTTCATTTATTTACACTTTTTTGTAAGAATTTAATTGCTACTCTCATCCGGAGAAGTACTGTGGGATCAATAATTAGTCACGAATCACCACCGTTTAGAAGACTAAAAATAAATGTGTGCGAGGAGCAACAATGCGAGCGTATGACCTAGAAAAGAGCTCGCTTCCCCCCCAGTAAGGCTTTATTTTTTATTTTATCAAAAGAGAAGCGTTATTAAGCAAAGGTGGAGGAAGGCATCGTATCGTAACACTTCTGTGCTTTATGGTGTTATAAAAAAGGAGAAAGGCTCGATTGGAAAGTATGCAGGACTCATTTTACCTTTAAATGTCTGAAAGTTGGTTGGATCAAAATATTACACATTATTTGATCTAATGTAGAACTGAACAGTGTGTTTTTAATACTACAATTCTTGTATGTCATGTTTAAAGTCATTGATTAAATGCATAAAACAAGCTGAAGTTAGCTTTAGTCTGAATTATATATTATTATTATTATTATTATTATTATTATTATTATTATTATTATTAATAATAATAATAAAAAACAACTTTATTTCTATAGCACCTTTCAAAACTGGTCTAACAGGGTGATTTGCAACACACAAAAAACACAGAAAGCATTAGAAAACAACAATAAAACATCAAAAAAGACAATAAAACACTAAATGAAGCTGATGTGAGGCAGATGTTTTTGTGATTTGTGCCAAAGGTGATGTGCAACATGTAAAATAAATGCATGAGGGCATAAAACAAAGCAAGATTGCAGCAATAAGAACAATAACTTTATCTTTATAGCACTTTTAAATACCTACAGTCCTCCTCAAATGTATTTATATATTCATTTAAGCAATTAATTAATTAAGCAATTTCCCCCAGGGGATTCAATAAAGTATTTCTGATTCTGATACCCTTCCATTAAAGAAATGGCAAAATTCTCAATAATCACTCAAATAACTAGAAACTGAAAAAATAATAATAAATAAAAATTTGCTAAATTAAAATTTAGTGAAATAACATGTTGCTTTTGAATTGTGGTTGAAAAGAATAATTATAAAAATTATTTTTAAAAAACTGACCAATGAGAGGCCTTTGCTGATGAGCAGTGGGCCAGAATACCTGTCAACAGGTGCAGAAGTCTGATTGAGAGTTACAGGAAACACCTGATGGCAGTGATTGGCTCAAAGGCTTGTTCAGCTAGATATTAGTTCACGGGTCCCTGCTGGTTTTTTTTTTTTTTTTTTAAATCTTTCTGTTGAACCACAATTCAAAAGCAACGTCATGATGTTCATTACATTATTATTTATTATTACTTTTGTCAATTTCAGCTTATTTTAGTGACTGAAGGTGGTATTTTCCTTCTTTAATGGGAGTGTATGAACACATGTGAGGCCGACTGACAAAGCAAAAGCAGAATATAACACCAGCAAGCAGGACAGTGAGGCAAAGCAGCAGCAGCAAGGTGAAATTAAGATTAAGAGAAGGGAAAGTGTTGATATAAACGCCTCTATATATATTGGAATAAAAGCAAAACAGCAATTAAAAGCGATGAAGAGATTATGTTTAGGTCCTCGGTACTCGCTCGTAGAATGTTCTGATTCGAGTGAGGAAAATCACGACGAACGTTCGGTGAACATAGCAGCTAGATGATGTATTTGGAAGATAATATAAACATGATAACGTCTTTTTTTGTCTCTCTTTCTCCTTGATTCATTAAATGCTGTTCAAACTTCACACTGGCACTCTCTTCCGTTCAAACAGTTTACGATCCGTTTCCTCCGTCCCCATCACCTCACGTACTTGTTTAGTTCTTGCAAAGTGAGCCGGACTCGGGACAAACATCCACATAAGAGACACCAAGCACAGGAACAGGTTGGTCGCTAAGCCCACACAAAAATCTACATGAGCTCCTCTGTTTATACCACCCCCTCCGGTAACCATAAACTGGGTTCTCTGTGGACATTAACAGTCCGCCCGCCGGTGTTTAGGTGACATAACCGGGGTTAAAGTGTGTTTGTGGAGCGCGATTACGACGGTTTGGCCGCTGGTGCAGCGACCGCCGCAGAGGGATCCGTAAAAGAAAGCAGAGAGCGAGCTGTGGGCAGAGCCAAAGTGAAACTCGATGGACATAAATATTTGGGCTGATTTGTCATCATTATGGCCAGCTGGGTCTGTTTGCAAGCTAGCCAGTGTGGGAGTGGAGACTGCAGGATGGCTGGAGCGAGGGAGTGGGAGGATAAAGACACTCATTTAGAGACAGGGCAACCGAGGGAAGGATGGAATGATGGGAAAGAGATGCTCTAAACTCTGGTCCCCGGCTGAACCTGCACACCGGCAACCACGGCGTCAAAATGACCCACAGACAAGTAATTGGTAGGGATCGGTCCATCGGGTCGCAAATTTAAACCAATCCTACAATTTAGAGGTCACACTTTTTGGTTTTTTCTGACCAGTTATCCTGAATCTAAAGATTTAAATGTTCAAGCAGATGCAACAAAACATGGGAAAGCAACGTTAGAGAGGGTGGATCTAGGAAATGTTTCTGTTGGACAAATGGCAAATGGCATGGCTACGATATAACATCTGCAGACTATTTATGACGCTGCTGCTCCTTCACTACAATCAATGAAGCT
>NW_007577737.1:645458-716501 GCF_000690725.1 Stegastes partitus | reverse complement strand
GTATTTTTTTACATGCACGGCTCTTTTACACAGAAATGGGTCACACAGTTATTCATATCAAACTGAGCTTTCCGTTTGGGTTCGCCCTGTTGCCATTTATTTTGCCAGGATCTTATTCCTTTCAGTCTCTACTGTAGTCTGCAGAAGTTAACTCGCCCTTATTACACAAACTTGGTGGAAATCTAAAGTTTCTCAGCACCGTGCTACGTCCAAAACTGAAGACACAACAGCTGCTAAATCAGATCTGACTGTGTTTGCGTTGCCACCACCCTGCACTGTGCTGCAGGTTTATTTATTTATTTATTAGTTATTCTGATGAAAAGTGACAACCAATAAAGTGTTTTTTTTTTCCCCTCCCATCACTTTGCTTGTCTCCGATGCTTAAACATGAATCTGCCTGTAGAACCCTCCCGGTCCAGAGCCGTGGCCCCCAGAGCCCCGTCAGCATAACGCTTCACTTCTGTGTAAAACAACAGCAGATATCAGAACGAAAGCAGCGGGCGCGGCGAGCGAGGACCGCCACCCCCCATCACTCTCCGTCTCTAATTGGGCACATTCTTCAGGAGTCAGTTATGTTTTTCGCAGGAAGTGAGAGCACAAACACAGGACTGTGGAAGATGTGGAGAGGGAGGAGAGAGCGGCGCTGCTGTCTCTCACTGAGACTAATGTCGAGCAATCCAGTCATGCACATGAGCTGGCATCCTGCCCCGAAATGTCCTCACAGGCTGCGTAAAGCATCCACAAAGAGGTTATAGAACAAACTGTGAGTATCCCTTTTCCCCCCTCTCCTCAGAATATTACTCTTAAATCTACTCTCGTGTTACAGTAGCTCAAGGTCCACTGGCCTTCATCTGACCAGTTTGTTGACAGTCTGCCGTTTCTGAATGAACGACTATAGATAGCTGATCAGCTGATGAGAGCCGAGGTGTGGAGAATGCCGGAGAGAGGGAGGGAGAGGGAGAGACAGGGGACAGATTGATAGAGAGGAAGCTTGACCATTTGTTACGCTGTGCTCCAGACAAACAAATTTAGTCTCCTCTTCCAGAAGGTCAGCTGTGCTCGAATTCATAAATAAGGCTGTAATTGGTGCAGGAGCGGCAAAAAGGCCTCCAAGACTCCCAACAGCTTAGTGCATGAATTACAGCCTGACACTGACCTCAGTGTGTGCGTCGGGCCCGCGGCCATATGTTTTAGCTGCTACGTAATGTTTGCATAACTGAGCGATGCTAACATTGCTTCAACAAATGGCAGCCTATTTTTCAGGCTTGTGTGAGCAGGTACAGCAACGTGCACCAGCAGCGTGCACGCCCCGGCGTTAGCCTCCACATGCTAGTTACAGAATCAAGCAGGAAATATAAAGACACGAACGCATTGCTTCCTTCATCTCTAAGAATGTTTTCATCAATTATTGATGCGGTTATTTTCTCGGATGTTTATGATCTGAGTTTAAACGCTGGCTGCAGCCCGTGGCTTCAGCATTAAGCTGTTGTTGCTTCTCATTGTGAATCTGCTGCTGAATCACAGGTCCATGAGACATGCTGCTCGCTACCGCTGTGCAGGACTGCAACCTATCTGGTCTTGTGATCTAATTTTCCTACGCAGTCGTCTAGGTGCATTATGGACAAACACAGAAAATGTTCATTTTGTTCGGCCTCATTGTGAAAATTCCTATTAAGCTGTTTGGATAGTTAACAACAATAAATATTCACATTTTCCTGCAGCGTGCATGCAGCTAACATGACTAAGATGTTGTTTTTCACACCAAAATATGGATAATTTTCCACTGTTTTTCCTCATGGTGGAATTGTTTGTCCATGTGAACAACCAAACGTAAATATTACAGTATTTACGCATGTCCAGAAACATCCAAATCGTTCATTATGTTTGCACATACATGTGTTCCTCCTCACAAGTAGATATTTTTTTAGGGCATGCATCGCTACCACAGCCTTGCAAATTTTAGGAGATGCATTTTCTTAATTTCCTGCATTCATGTGCAAAGACTGCCCCGAAACGGGAATAAAATCAGCATATCTGCACTTCTGATTGGGAATATCCAACGTGGTCTTTACAATATCAAACCCCAAATACTGTCATGTTCAGACTGATGATGGAACATTAGTGTCCATGCAAATGTAGTTCAGTGTATTATCACTGCTGTCCTCTGTGTCTGTGGAGACATTCATTTTAACTCTAGTTAGCTGGCACTGACAGACACGGTGTAGAAACATCATACCCACTGTTAGCACACATGAACACGATTGTTCATAAAACCCTCACAAATGCAGATAGGTATAGAAATACGCACAGGGGGGAGAATGCACATCCTCTTCCTTTTGAATATTCAGCTTCTTTCACATGCAAAGTAGTTGCACAGGGTCTGGAATGTCACTTTTGGCCCCCAAGGAATATACTCAGTGAAGCGTCTCTGACAATTGCCAGACTAAATACTGGCACTAAACACCAGCCGCTGTTGTGGCAGGAAGGCTTGAGACAGCCATAACAAATCAGCTTGGGGATGGAGAATGGTTGGTTTGTGGTAGTTTATAGGGCTATTTTATGACGTACATCTGAAAAACATATCCAGGGATTTCGCGCAGACCCGGCCAGGCTGTGTTCCTTTCTACGCCCGAGCCAGAAAAATCAGGTGCATGAGCAGTAGCAGGCGGGAAAGCGGCGACAGTCATGTTTAAACACTTATAAACCAATAGACCAGAGAAGTATTTGGCCCCTTTTTCTTTGCGATTACGGCACAAATGCTTCAACTGTACGGTTGTAATTTAAACGAGGCGCAAAGTCACTCGAGTATCCGGTTATTTGTTGATATGACAACTGGAAAAAAAAACACGTTATTGTGTAAAAATCAGAATGGCTCAGAAATGGTACGGCTCTAATTGCGAGGCGAGCTGTAAATGAGATTTTGATGGATGTGTATTTCTGGATGAGTTTGAGAAAAGGTCATGCAGCAGCAGGCAATCAAAGCAACCAGAATGCTTTTTTTTTGGTTTTAATGAGAGGAAGAAAGCATGAAGGAAAAAAAAAAGATCAGCATTAATACGTTTTCAGTCTGTTAAAATGAACACTGTATATTAGGAAAATTACTCTTAATAGTGGAAATATACATCAGTGTGTAAAAAAAAAAAAAAACTAAGTAGATGCAGGATTAGATGCCGTCATATGAAATTTAACATCCGCTCAAGTGATCCTCATCGGCTCATTAAATAATCAGATGACACTGATAAATACAGTAAATTACATAAACTTAACCAGTAACAAAGCCAGTTGCAGGTAACACAGACCAGGTGTAAATTCCACTTTGTTCAGTCTTTCCAGCAACCAAGTTAAAGACCACGTGTATGATGGCAGGTTTAAGTTTCCAATGACTTCTTTGACTCTTCATTTTCTCTAATAAAATCATTGAAATGATCATTAACTTTGACTCTTTCAAGAGTTGAGTTTGGGCCATGTGGACATGACAAAATCTGCTGGGTGAAAATATAAATCCAGTAGCTTGAGAGGCCACCGTGCAGGAACGAAGCAGCATCTTAAGGCTCGACTGAACTTTGGTTTCTGGAGGAAAGTTCTGTGACCAGACGAAAGAAGAATTTAGCTTTCTGGCCACGATGACCAGAAATATGTCATATATATATATGAGGAGAGAAGGCGAGACCTTTAACCCCAAAAACACCAAGCATGGCAGTGGCAGTATTATACTCTGGGGCTGTTTACTGCCAGTAGAAGTGGTGCTTTACATTAAATAAATGGAATAAAAAAGGAGTGTTACCTCCACATTCAAATCTAAAAGTACCAGCTAGAAAGTTGGACGTTGGAAGCAGCTGGGACAAGACAATGATCCTAAATATACATCGAAAGTGGTGCAGAAATGGGTAAGTTAGGACAGAATTAAGGTTTTTGATTCAAGACATCAAGACTCTGTGGACGGAGCTGAAGAAACAAGTCATAATAATAATACAGATGAAGTGCACGTATTCTGTCCAGAGGAGTCAAAAACTCAACCAGAAACACCGAGTTGAGGTAAAAATACCCAGAAACATTTAAAATACCTACAAAAAACACCTCTGCTAACACAAAACGAACCAGGAGAGTTTGCTAACAATATTAGCTAACAGGCTAATTGCTAAACATCCAGTTAGCTAAATAGCTTAAACACTTTTGAAGCCAACTGGATTGTGATGCTACATACATATAGCATTGTTAAATATGAAACAACCTAAATGCATGATTGTTTTTTAGTGACTTGTGTGTTAACGGTTCGGACGTTTCGGTTCCTGTTCACCATCCAAAGTCCTACCTATACACTGAGCTAGCACAAACCTGTCTCGCTGTACCACTCGTATTTTTGCATATTTTTTGTCTGAGGGCAGCTAACTCATGGTGAACTTTCTAGATTTTGCATTTCAACAAGCACCAGGGTTTTTGTCTCGGTAAGGCCGTCTCCTGGAAGGCACCGATCTCTGTGATGCATCCTTCAGATTCTCCAAACTGCGATTTGACACCCACCTGACTTTTGAATAAATGGATTTCTTCCTGCAGGTATTCTGTCATTAACTCACTGTGTTGATGCTGCAGGACGAGATTGAATTTGTCACATCAGGCGAGTTTATATTCTGAAGTGGGCTAATGGTGGCCTTCGTGCACTGACTCATCATCTACCTACACTTTGTCAACGTGATTCCAGCTACCACCGCGGCCCGTGTGTGGTGTTCTGACAGGGGATAAAAGATTCCTCACGGCCTAAGCAGCTTGTTTTATCCATACACCAGACATTAAACTGTCTTCACTACTCCGTGGACTGTGTTTCGCCTCCTCTTTTCTTCCCTCTAACCTTCCATAACTGAATCCATCCCCTCCTAGGCCTCTATCCATCCTCTCTTCACCTCCTCCAATCCGTTCAGTCAGCTCTCATCTATCTCTAAATCCATCCCAATCCTCATCTGGCCGCTCGTCCTCCATTTCCCCTTCCCGCTCCCCCCTTTTTCTCTCTTCTTTTCCTTCTCCGAATCCTCCTCTCTCTCTCCACCCCCGTTTCTCCTTCTTGTCTCGGAGCCATCGGGGAGTTTTTACATAGTGTTGAGCAGAGTTTAGTAGGCCAAAGAAGACGCCGTGCCAGATTCTGCACAGTGTGTTAAGCAACTATCCCCCTTGAAGGAATATCAGCATTACTCAACACAAAAAAACCCTGTATCCGCCCGCCTCCTTGGGCCTAAGCGTGCATGCTGCAAAGCTGCCGTCAGCAGCAGCAGCAGCAGCAGCAGACAGCGGAGCTATGCAGGGGATTGTTTTACTCTGGGTCAACGTGAGAACAATGCCGCATTGTACAAGCCCAGGAATTGCCGACTGCCATTCTGCCTCTGCGCACCTGGATATGTCATAGCCAGAGAAACGGCGAGGCTTTCACATCAAAGAGGGAGCTCAAACATAAACCCACACACATTTTTAGTTTTTTTTTTTTTTTTTTTACATTTTTCTAACCATCAGTCTTATTTTATTTTCAAACTCGGTTGCTTTCGGTATTTCTGCTGGTCTGGCACGCTGGCATGACCGTTGAGTTAGGGACCTTTCAGAAGAGCCTCTCTGAGTGATTTAAAGGGAGAGAGTCGGCCTCCTCTGGGCAGACCATCCCGGCCTGTCAATCCCATGACTTACTGGAAACCAAAGGAGAATGATCTGTGCTTCCCAGCTCGCAAAAGCAGGAGTTCAATCA
Organism: Stegastes partitus; assembly: GCF_000690725.1. Taxonomy (NCBI): domain Eukaryota; kingdom Metazoa; phylum Chordata; class Actinopteri; family Pomacentridae; genus Stegastes; species Stegastes partitus. The sequence continues at coordinate 710,776 of NW_007577737.1, read as the reverse complement.
GTGTGGGTGTGCAGCTTTATCCAAAAGTGTCACAATAGCGTGATAAATAAAGAGAGCACTGTCGGGCAGCCGGCTAGAACGAGAGATAGAAGAAATAGGATGGTGGGATGGGAGAGAGGGAGAGCAGGAAAGAAAAGGAGGTAGGAGAGAGAAAAAGACGAATAGGGATGCAGACGTCTGCCAAAGGAGAGGAGGTGCAGCGTCTGAGTTGTCCGGACCTTGGTAGTGTGATTTATTCATGAGATAAGTCACCATGGCTGTGGAACAGGTGAGTGTAATGGTGTAATGTTTCCCCGTTGCCTGACTGCTTGCCTCAGTGACTCCGGCCTGCTGTGTTCTTGCCAGGCTGCTGGAAGAGTTTAATGCATGCAACACTCGGACACGGTGAGAGATCACAGCCAGTATAGATAAACACGGGCCATCTGGGTTAGAACAAACCCAACGGTGGTGCCGTCAGCCCGTCTATAGCTTCAAAGGTAGCTGAAGTTATTTCCACTTTATGGCACGGCGACGGAGAGACAAAGTCAAGGTTTACGGGTTATTCATATGTTTATCTGTGGGGCTTCAGAGGGAACATATAAGTAAAGTGTTTCTGGTGACGGCCTCTTTTCACAGCCCTGCATATATCTGATCTATTTATAAAGCTTCTCAGATGTGTGATGTAGCATCACATAGCAAGGTGAAAAGACGTATATTTAAAAAAATAACATGCAATTGTCAGTCTGCCTCTCTCTTGCCGCTTGATAAATAAAAGACAGGATGATGGTTCTTCCCTCTGACAAAGCTCGAGCCCTCACTGAGCTGCTCTCACTCCTTAGAACGCAGAGCAACGCCTTGTTTCTGCTTCTGCAAATTCAAGAGGCTATTTGGACTGTGTGTTTTTATTCCTTCTCCCTTTTCCGTGATGTCACCCTCCAGTCTGATGCTCACACAAAGGTAGTTACCGCTGCTCACGCTCCAGAATCTCTCACAGATAATGAATCTGACAATCGGCCCCTTATTTAATTTCAAATTTAAACCTTGCACAATGAAAACGACACCGATTGTTTTTTTTTTTTATTTGCCGCTGAGATGGTCCTTACAGCCCGGCTTCAAGGTGAACCGAGTTTCTACATTCTTCTCGGCTCTTTGTTTTCCCAACCCGCCATTATATTTTCATAAACCGCTGCAAATTGTGAGGAGACATCAAAGATGAAAATCAGTGGTGGTCTGGCCTATTGTACTTGCTAAAAGGTTTCTAAACTATTTATTTACCCTCCAATGGAGACTTTTCATGAGATGATAGCGGCGGACTGTTATTGTTGTGGTGTGTGGCCTTCCATTTTCTGGCTGAATGTGTGGGGCTGGGCCCTGGGAGAACAACGCTCGCTCCATTGTGCCGACTCACAGATTACCACATGAACAGGAAGCTCCTCGGCTCGGTCGGCCGCCAGCGAGCCGACCACCTCTTAAATACCCGAGACAGCAGAGTCATTGTGGGACTGAATATGAAGGGGTCTGCCTACAGCCGTGGATGGACCATTACCATCACAATGAGCCTCATGCTGCTTTTTTTATTTATTTTACTTGAGAGACTCGGGCGGGACGAGGAGGGGAGGCTCGCCACACACAGAAAGCACTCGCCGAGGCCCGAGTGGCCACAGCGTTTTTGGTATTTAAAAAAAAAAAGGAGCTTGAAATGCATAATTAATTAGTTACAGGCTGCTTCTTGTCCCACAAGAGGCCCAACTTATCTTTGCGACAGCCCCAGAATAATTTAAGACTCATCTCAAGAGCCATCGATCTGTTTCAGTCGCCGAAGTAAAAAAGTCTGGCTTTGTTTCATGAGTTGATCATTAAAGGACCCGTGTTCGCTGTAGGCACAAATGGTAATTACAGCAAAACACAGAAAAACAAAAGACTGTCAACAAAAAAAGCTGGATGTTTAGTGAGGGTTACGGCTGGATGGCGGCTAACGATTTAGAAAAGTAAGCAACTCGTGACCGACAAGGAAACGGGTTTCTGTAACTCCGGTTCAAGTTCAGTTCAAGCTCTGGGAAAAAATCTGAGAACCGCCCTGAAGACCCGTGAGTCGTACTAAACCCAGTCAAAGACAAACAGCACCTGAAACTGTCTCTGAAAGCTCTTGAATCTTCAGACTTCTAAGCGATTCTATTTTTGCTTCCCACAGCTAAATTTAGAAAAAAAAAAAAAAAACAGAATTAGCTAAAACTTTGATTACTGACAAAAACTTTCCTTTCCGGCAGACGGCCTCATCTGACCTATCTGCATCGGAAACTGCTGGTTCGGTATCTTTGAGATGTCCTCTCCTCTTCCTCCATCCGACGAATCCAAACAAATGAATTACACACTGACAACAAACCTCTACAAAGAACATAAATTAAGGCGACATAATTTGCAGTCAGTGGTGTGTTTTGAGCTTTTAAAGGCGGTTTATTTACACTGTTAATGTGATTTATAATCTAGTTTTTGCACTGAGTGGATAAATTACTCTTCGTTTGTCAATATGACACTGATAAAACTTAACGCTGTAATTATGACGTTTAAATGATATTCTGTCTGTTGCCTTATTGTCATTCTAGAAAAGCTCACAACAACAATAAAATAAGGAAAATAAAGCATCGCACGTGCATGTTTGCTAAGACTGTGGAAACTGCTGGCTTGTCGAACCCCGAGGGAGAAAAGAAAAGAGACGAGAGGAAAAAGAAGACAAATTGAAGGACATCATTTCTGGGCATTTTTTTGGATTCGGGCCTGAGCTTGGTATTACACGTCCTTGTATAAGTGTTTTTTGTTGTTTTTTTTTTAGAAAGGGAGGCGCGCTGATGAACGAGCTAAGCGGCGCTCTTGTACGAGCATTAAACTATTTTGGCCCCGGTGGGTTTTTTTTTCCAGAAACAACTGGGGAAGAAAACGCTGAACCGAATGCCAGCTAAAGGGCACTTAAGCTATTCCGGTGACAAACAGGACCGTGGTTAATGTATATTACCGAGCAGAGATTGAAGCAGCCATTTCTGAGTACAAGCGAGCAGGCAGTCAGGATCTCTATTTAAAGACATCTGAGAGACCGGCATTTTCTCCTCACCCCGTTCCCTGCAGCAAAACAATAAATAACTAAATTACAAAACACTTAAAAGCCCCACCGTGCCACAATATCCACATATATCCTTCTCACTACATTCCCACTCCTCTCTGCTCTAAATTATTTCAATTCTGTGAGACGAAGAAGAAGAAAAAAAAAAGTCATTCACATAAAGAAATCAGTCTTGGCTCACTCTTTCTCCCTCCGACAGAGTTATTTGACAACTCTGCTACATTAAACAGCCCACTGGTGAAAAGAGAGAGGAAAAAATAAAAGGAATGCATCCAATTATTCATGCATAATGATGGCTGTGTTATCCGGTGAGGCGGGGGCTCCCACACAAAGCGCTTCCCCTTCTCCGTCTAATACATCTTAAGCACTGACAATCGCCAGGAGTCACGTTTGACGGGCACCTAATTTCGCAAACGTTCCCGTCATTCCTCGCGAGTTACGGCCCATTGGCACCATCTCAAAGACATACAGTATTTATGACGAGGTGATGGTCCCGGGAACATTAACTTGGTGTTCCCCAAAAGAAGCAGGCACATTAGCAGGCCTTGGCCGACACCGTCGCCGGGTCATGTTTCAGGCGCTGGAGCCCTGAATAGAGAGTTAACAAGCAGGCGCCCCCCTCCTCCTCCGTCCTCCGCCCTCCACCCCCAACCGCCAAGTATATGGCTGTGAAGACCTTCTATGTCGACACGAGCTCAAGGTTCACAGCACCTCATTGCCTTAGCTACTACCAGGCAATAAATTCTACAGCAGGGATGAATTGGTTGACCTCGAGGGTAGCCGGTGTTGCAAGTTGCAATCTAACACCGTACATTATCCTATCTGTCGCTCCTCTTCTTTCTCGCCTCCCCCTCCTCCTCACACATGCATGTTGTGGAATAAATGCTGCATTTATCCAATTTGTAAATCAAAAATAATCCCGATCAGCTCAAAAACGCTGGAGCTCCGTGTTTTATTTGCCTTTAATTAAAGCGGCATTGGTGCAGTGCAGCTTTAACACATGCAGCTGTGGTGCTCAGGTGGCTCGGCCCTCTCTCCTGCCCTCCGTCACCGCTCCCAGTCGATGGGGCGCTCTTAATAATTCATGGGCTGTAAGAATCGGCAATGCCCTAATTGGTGGGCAGGTTTAATGCTCTCAGCACTGCTGTGACCAAAAACAAGAGCAGCGAGGGGCTTGGTTTTTTTTCTTCTTTTTGTTGTTGTTGTTTTTCTTTTTCCCTTCCAAGCAAATTTAGAAAAAAAAAATTGACATGCCTGTCTTTGGTTTCAAGTTAAAAGGCCTCTGCTGAAATTCAAGAAGACCCTTGAAGCGCACCAGCTCATCCGTGTGGGAGCAAACAGCATGAGCACTCGAATCAGACTGCCTTTTACATGCTCTGGGAGTGAAGGACGGATGGATGTATTCACCCTTCAAACCGGAGCCGCTCTCCTTCGGCTCCTTCTTAGAACAAGAGGCAGTGTTTCTGGTTGTCGAGGTAAAAAGGGCACCTTAAAAGCGTATTCACGGAGACGATGATGCCACTGCATAATGCATTGACATCTGTTCGGCAGTCAGCAATCACTAGCGGAGGCTTTGGGGAATACATCTTGCACCGTGTGCATTATGTAAATGTATACATTTATTTATTAGTACAAGATGGAGCAGTTTGCATCAGATCCTACACAAAAACAAAAAAATAAGTAAAACAGATGCCCTGCATAACAAAAGGCAAAGTTTAGGGTTGATGCCTGCTGACACATGACATTACAGAGTCCTTATTTATTCTGATCAAGCTCCGATTCCAGGGAAAGACTGCTGATATTTAGCCAGTTAGCATAGTTAGCCAGATCTGCCATCTCTGTTCCAGTAGTTAGGAAGGATTCAGGCTGCTTTGAGTTTTGTTTTAGGACGGTCCATGGTCTGGAGATGTTGGCATGGCCCGCCTCAACCAAGCTCCACTTCTTCTTTGTTTAATTAGCCAGGGGCTAGTTAGTGTGGCAACATCTGGATCCATCAAACTGACCGTCCACTGTTTAGGAAACCTACAGGTCACATCACGGAGGGTTTGTTTGTTTTTATATGCATTATAATGAACATCTGATTTGGATTTTTTGTTTTTTGTACAACACACTCAGTTGAAGCAGCGTCACTGACTAAACAAAGGAGAAATTGACCTTAAGAGAACTTTAACTTTACTACAAGCCTGTGTGTACAGCTGGATGTCAACTAGGCTTAGATGATTCCATACCATTTACAATGAAGTCAAATGGAAACCACACATTTAGAATTTTCTACGCCAAAATAGCGATTCTTTAAAAACATTTACTTGTATGAGATCATCGTTGGAGATGATGCAAACTAACCAAGACTTGTTTGGTGATCAAATAAAGTCACTTTTCAGGTTTTTAGTGTATTAGATTAGACAAAAACAGACACCAATATCTGGTCAAACGCTTTCTAAATTGAATTTCTGGGATTTAAAAAAAAAAAACTTCAATATTAAATCACATGTACATCGACAAAATGATGGAGAAAAAAAACCCTGATATATATAATGTGTGTTCATGCATGTGTGACGCTGCCCCGGGGGTAAATAAACACCCGAAACACAACGTCTCTATCTTCTACAGCTCTTGGTCTGCACTACATTTCCTCTGAGCCTCAACAAAGTGTTTTTTATTCATTAAAACATTTCCCATTTATCCATCCACTGTTTTTTTTCTAATCTCTCCTCTGTTTGACTCTAATTATTTTGAATTCTCCAGTTGCCAGTCATTGTGGAATAAGCAACAGAGTTAACTATCTGCTCTCAGTCAGACTGACTCTCAGCAGGTTGCTGATGTCTGATTGTAATCTGCGGCGCCTCTCTTCCCCGAGATCCAAACACAATTTCTCCAACTTGTTTTTAATTGCATTGCATTGGTGCTAAAAATGCTCTCTCTCGTTTTCTGCTTTGCATCCGCGTGTTTCATGCTTCCTGCTAAACATTTTCCTTTTTTCCAGAATCGTAAGCTCTCTTTACTTTTTTTTTTTTTTTTTCATAAGCCAAATCGATCACATCTAATTCATTTGGATGCTTATTTTTTCTTTAAATAAATAAAAACCGGCTCCAGTTTTGAGAAGCTCAGTTGCATGCTGAAGTCCTGTTGGGCACAAACCTCGAACAAAGAGGTGCTGTTGGGTGTTAAACCCTTCCTTTGGGTTATTTCTCACTGATGCTTTGATTTCAGAGAGCTTTGATGGATTTGTTTGGAATCTGTCTGCTTTCGTTTGAGGGCTTGTTGGTGCGTTTTGATCATAGATTGTATAAAAGATGGACGTAGCTACCGTGACGTCACCCGTTGGTTTCTGCACTGAGAAAATGAAGCCAGGGTTTTGCTACTTCCTGGTTGACAACTTGGATTTTTGGAGCCAGTGACGCAAAAATCGTGGGAGGGGGGCGAGCCATAGGAGCAGTGATTGGTCAAACGGATTGAGAGGCGGGCCCTCTCTGCCCGCCCACATTTACCGCCTTCTTGGCTTCGTCTGCATCGTCGCTGCCGACTGTCAATCAAGCCAGCCACGCCCCTTGCCCCGCAAAATGTTGAGGATTGGCCACCTGATCTCTGGATTTGACTCTGAAAACTAATAAGAAAAAAATCCTGAGCTGTAGGAATGCGGTATTTGATGATCTGTGATCACTTCTTTTCCAATTCCAGTCTATGGGAGCCAGGGCTTTTTGGAGCCAGCAGCTGGCGGACGTAGTGATATTGCAGGTTTTTGACACTTCCAGGTTGGCCTCATTTTTCAGGGCCGGTTGCTACGCCCATCTTTTATACAGTCTATGGTTTTGAGCCAGAAATGAGGTGAGTGGGTTGACTGGGTGGCGCTATATCGATGTCCATATTTGATAATTCATTCAGTTGGTATTTGAGTTGTGTTTGGGGCATGTGGAAAGGTCCTGCTGTTTAATCTGATGTGCGCCATCACTATATTATTTCATGATGAGTGCTTTGTTTCACAGTGATAAGCTAATCTGTGTCGAGATAAAGGTGAAGAAGACAATAAAAGTAAAAGTGAGACCACCAGCTGATGCTTTCCACCTTGAAAGGCTGCTGAAGATCCGCCCTCCAGCCCCTCTGTGAGATTCCCGTCCTGCCTAAATTCACTTTTATTGAACTACAGCGGTGCAGTCTCGCTCTGTTCAGCCCGGCACTAACGCATCTCCACATGAGCTGGTGTAGACGTGTCATAGTTGGTGCATACCACCGACCAGACCAGCAAAAGGCCCAAACAGGTGTGAAGAAGCGCTCCTGTGGATGACTCATTAAACAACTGGGCTATCGGGCCCCATGTGACTCCAGTTTCCTCAAAATGCCTTAACAGAGTCGCTCGTCGGCAGCCATCGATTTCCTCCTCCCCGGCTTATAATTGGAAGAAGAGTGAGTGTAATCTGAAACCGCGAGATGAGGGCAGACATTTTTGGATGATAAAATCGTCCCTCTTCAATGGCGCTGAAAGTAAAACGATAATTTAAGTGTAATGCAGTGCCATTGATTTAATTGTGATTCGGGGTGGCACATATTCCCATTGATTGGCAGCGGCTTTATGTTTGATGCTTCAATCACCCCATTAACCCCTTAAATTGATCTAATAAAACACAACTTGCCGGCCGTGCACGGTTTGTGTTTGATATCACCGGCAGCCAGCTTCGTATCATTTCAAATTTCTTTCCTTTCTGAAGACGGAACAAAGCCGGTTTCCAATTTCTCCGTCTGCATTCGGTCAAGCAGCAGGAAGAGGGAAGGGTCCAAAGTGATTAAACAAATGTGCTGCTGCCACCTGTGAGCCAGAGGACCCCTCCTAACCCGGGTCATCACAGGTGAAAGCAAACCCGGTTTTATCGGACGAATGATAGACACTTTGGGGGAGGCAGGGGGGCAAAGTTATCAAAGCGGGCCGCTAAAACATGCACCATATCCCTGTGAGGAGATTGGATTCCAAGTGCAGGCTCGGAGCAGCACCGCCGGGGTCACTCCACAATCTGCACGGGTCAGAGCCGAGGCAGCGCTACAAGCTGGTTTGACGTTCTCCATTAACTCACCCTCTCTAACCCGCAACGTAAACCTGAGCCGCTAAGGAGCAGGAAAAAAAAAAGAAAAAAAAAAGGGGGAATGACAAAGGAAAAGAGGAAACCGCACGCAATCGTACGGAACGTCTTCATCAAGTTTGATGAATTATGTGAGAAGAGACGGATTAAAATATACGGTTGAAATCTTCAAACTGAAATACCCGCAATGTGAATAAACACAAATAAATTTACTGCACGTAGTATTATTAAACCAGCGCCCACAACGAAACCAAAAACTGTGGGATAACGTTTAAATTACAGGCTGAAGACGACTTTCTGGTACGACATATTTGAGGTTCGGATCATCTGTTAAAACAGAATTTGAGCAAAAATGAATGCACATGTTCTAAAGTCTGAAAGCCTTCACAGACAGCTGCTGCATTCCCCCACATTTCATGGGCCAAGTTTGAAAAATCTACATATAGGCACGGCGCTCCAAGTCAAGTCTCTGGGCCGCACGCTGTTTGGAAACATGATCGCAAAAAGAGGTTGTTTGGCACCGGCCGTGCCCGGCTAGTATACACAAAGCATATAGAATCAGCTCGCTGCCACAAGCCACAGCTTTATTTAAAACTTCTCCCAACCTCAAATGACTTGTGGAGGGAAGGTTATTCGGGGTAGCGGAGCACTCCAAACATCTCAAACTGCCCTCCAGCCAAGAGAACCGTCCCGCTTACAAGCAGGAGAACACGGCAGACATGTTGGATTTGGTGTTGGTGTCCTGCTGAATAAACGTGGAGCCACACATGCAGCCATATTGGCAGCTGTGATGTCATTATAGGATTTTAGTTTGTGTTTAAGAATGACAGCGCTTGTATTCCAGCTTCGGTACAGGTGTAGCTGTCTCGCATGCCCAGACTTCTCTCTACGCTTCATTTCACCCCATTTTTACCTCCACTTCTGTGTCTGTGGGATTCACTAGAAAGAGGCGCCGCAAAGAAACCAACCGCGGCACGCTTTACAATAAACATCAACGCAGCGTTTACCTTCATCTAAAAGTTACCCGCTTTAATGATATCTTAAGAACTATTGCCCTCGAGTCATTTTATAACTACCAGCATTACTCTTTTTTTTTGCCTCTCTGAAACCAGAAGGCTCCGTCTTGACAATGGGACCTCACAGAAACGGCATATTTTTTCGTGAGCGCTGCGATGTAGATTTGCGGCGCCTGCAACAGCGATCACCTCCACCGGAGACATCACGGGGGCTGTTGATAACCGCCAACAAAAACAACAAACCGTGCCAGCGCAATTATGCGTGTCCATTTTGACATAATATGGAGAGAACATGAGATGCGTGGGAGCGAGAGGTGACTGTTGTGCTGTGGGGGCGGCGGGTTCGTGTACGAGAGAGAATGTGTGTGTCTGCTACATGTATGCATGTGTGTGTGAGTTAATGTCCGTGTGCGACAACAGAACAGGAGCCGGGATCTAAAGAACACATGTTTAGGGTTCTTCAGAGACCGGCGCTCTGAGCTGACAGCATTGTTTGGGTTTGGGTGGGTATTTCAAAGGGCTGCTTGGGATAAAAGACAAGTCTCTGGAGCATACAGTTGCTGCACATTTTCCATTTTGGGATTCGGACCTTTCATAGCCGTCGACTCGGAGAGATCGCAGATTGTATTGTTTCCACGCCGGACAACGGACGAACCGTGTTGTAGATGTTTTGCACCAATTGTAGAAGTAGTTCTTCATGCAGAGGCAAAGTTCAGAGCAAGTGTCCGGTTTTCTCTTGATTGTTTTGTGATTTATTTAATTTTCTGAATAACTTCCTCCAGTATCCTATTGACGGTAAACAGAGCTGCAGCTAGCAACTACTTTCATGGTCGACTATTTTCTGGATTAATCAATTAGTTTTGTAAAATATCAAACGATTGACATCCTCAAATATGTTCTGTTCACGACCCGGGAGACTCAATTTTCTGCCACAATGGAGGAAAGAAACCAGAAAATATTACTCAAACCAGTTAATTATTTATCAGAGTAGTGTGTGATTAGTTAAATAGTTGACAGCTAAATGTAAACAGTCACAAAGCGGTGCTGTTGTTTTACTTTCTGTTTATTGTTTGGTCTTTTTTTAATATAGTTTTGGCCATAATTATGTTGTATCAGGATAATATTGGACTCACCTAAATGTGAAAATGGGTAAAAAGGCGACAAGAAACACAAGCAGCCAGATGATCAGCTGGGCTTAACATCATCTCATAACTTTACTGAAAACTACATGTGACTACAGTATGTTGATAATAATCCAACTTTGCAGAAGAAGATCAGCAAACTGATGGAAACTAAAAGCAGCATATGTGTGTAATCATTTGTAATCTTCCTCTCCAATAAGATCGGCTAACCTTTAACGGGTCTAAAGCCTCCGTGATTGTCTGACGGTTTATTTCTCACCACGTCTGACGTCTATTTCGGGATATTGCAGCGTTCCCACATCACAGCGTTAACTTGTTGAGCACAATTACTGATGCCCAAAACTACGGAAATAAGAGCCCAGTTGTAATAAGCCACACTAGTCTTTAAAGGCTGCATTGCCATTTATAAAAGCTTTATGATCCTTGAGGGTGCATAAAATACTTCTTGCAGTTTCAGAGATGCATGAGCCCCAAAGAGAAAAACCTCCCAAGTCCTGCAGATGCTTTTCTCAGAGATACGAGGTTTTGGTGGAGGGGATGGTGGGAGGCGGGCTGGCGGGCTGGCAGGCAGGATCAGTCAGTCAGGGTGACCTCATGTGTTTGGCACAGGGAATGCCTATCAGGTTTCCCTGTGTGCAGATTCCAGCTTGTTCACTCCACACTATACCCAGGACCCAACTCCCTGAGGCATGTGTGCATGTGTGTGTGTGTTTGCGTGGAGAAGGAGATAATTGCATGTATGTGCGCACGAGTGTGTTTGTGTGTTGGAGTGAATGAGATAGAAGGGTAGAGAGAGAGAGAGAGATAAATTATGAGATAAATTATTCAGATCAGCCGTGGTGGAGAGAGAAAGCGAGACACTACGGGAGGGTGAGCTGTGTGTCAGTCCCCTCCGGTGAACTCGGTGAACTCCACGGGGGCTCCCACCCTTCCTCGCATACAGCTCCCCCGCCTCCCTCCTCCGCCGTAAACGTCCTGTCCGCTCATGTTTTCTCCCAGGCTTGTTAAGCATGCACAATATAATGTGGGTCAGCATGCATGTTTGGGTTTTTTTTTTAAAGTGCATGAACTCTCTTTCATGCACTCACTGAATTTTGCTGATATTTATTAATTACAAAGATGATTCAAGACACACTTCATAGCACTATGCTGCAGTTTAGAGCATGTTAGCATGAAGGATAATTCATGCTTTCTGAGCCTAAGTGTGATCTAAATGTTGTCATCTGCCCAAGTCGCCTGCAAACTCCTGCATCCCACACCAGATCTGTGACCTGCGAGCCAGCTGACTGTACACACACCAACGCTCGCTGTGATCCACGTCTTTATAATCCGTCATTTAACAGAGTTGTAACTGAAGTGCTGGACTTTGATTTGCAGATGCTTTCCAGTGACAGCGGCCAGACACACGAGGAAGTTCTAAATTCTCCAGAAATCCTGTGTTATTTCCGCCCGCTGCGCTCGTCACACCTCGGGAGTAATCGCATCGACACAGCGCTGCGGCCCAAACTGTGACGAGCTGCCGCATCCTGTAAAAAGTGCAAAGTCACAGGCGTTCTTCAGAAACATCCTGGAGTGTGCCCCGTGTGTTTTATTTGCTTGGTATGACTGTTTACAGCAGTGGATTAGAAGTTAAACATCAAAATGTCTGCAATAAATTTGAATCCATTTCAAATCCTCTGTCAAATACTATATATTTAGATTTGAATTATACTATGCATCACCTTTAGAATGAGAGGTACTGTAATTTTTGACAATAATTATTTAAAGTCAATAAAAGCAAAAGTCCTACAAGTGCTACTGATAAAACAAGAACAGCTTACAGGTCAACACAGCAAAGCAAACTCTACCTAACCAGCTGAAAACTGCAGAAACACCAGTGGCAGGACGTGGAGTTGGGATCATTTTGCAGAAGTATAATTGACCTAATAACCAACAGATATTCACTGCCTACGGACGTGAATGACATCTGGAGTATCTGGCGCTCTCTTTGCCATCGATTCAAGTAAAAAGAGAAGAACTGTGAGAGCATATCTCTGTATTTTCCAAACTTGAATCCAGAAGACATCCACCAGAACCCCACCTTAGGGTCACCCTGTTGTAACCTTGTTGGTCCTGCTAGAGTCAACAACAGCCAAGGTGAGCACACGCTATTCTCACTATAGTAACAATACGGCACATACTGCCAGCGATCCTCTTAATAAGAGGCTTCCCATTTCACAAATCACTGTGGCAGCTACCGTGCAGTCACACCAGAGCTGTACAATGCCAGATACACACATGTGGGTTAAACAGATGCGACATGCTAGTTAACGCTGCCGCGAGAGCCGGGCGTCCTCCGTAACCCGATGGAGGAGAGGCCGCCTGCTGCAGCTCTGGTTGGCTGTTAAAGCGTTATCTATAACTAAACAGATCAGCAGATCGTCCCGCGCTCCACGGGACGTCTGCGTAACTGGGGCACGGAGTTCCCGAACGATTCTGAACGAGACGAGCGTCAACAGCCGTCCTAACGATCGCGCCGGTTCTGTGGTGGCGAACGTCGGCCCGCTGTTGCCACAGTGTTTATCCAACGTTTGCGGGAAGGCAGAGTAATGTCAGCTTAGTGATTAATTGCAGGCCCAAAGTGCTGAGGACACAGAATCTGCTCTGAATGGCGCCGACTGCAGCTCCTACAAGGGTTTATTGCTTTATCGGCTGAATCCTAATGTGACCCTCTTCTCTCCTCTCCCTCCGACGTTTCCCGTGGAGCTGGAGCATCCGAAAGTACTCGGCAAGGTGCCACCGTGGTTAATTGCCCAATATAGTTTAAGTTGTGGGAAGTTTCGACTGTATTATACATTGATAGCTTGAAAAAATAAGCATTTAGGAAACAATTCAAGTGCGGCGCGTCTGCACGAGGCTCGATACGGATCTCCACGGGTTGATATAAAGCTCCCTATACAGCAGGATTCCTCCCAATATGTTGGGAGAAGCACAACATATGGCGGTTACACAAGCATGCAGCTGTTGTTTTTTGGGGCTAGAGATAAATAATGGATACAAGTCTTCCACGGGGTACTCAAGACAGCTAATGAGAGAGAGAAAGCAGACAGGGAATTAGTAACTAACTGTTTTTCAAAGCCACTGTTTTCTAACATTTTCATAAGAGCCCAAGGACAGAAAAATACAGGAAGATGAAAACATCAGTATTCATCAGCTGTATCAGTACACAAACGGTAACATTTGAATTTTTTTTTCTTTTTTAAACTTGTGCCAGTCATGTTGTGCATATTTTAGAAAAGAAAGATTTGGCTCAGATGCGAGTAAAAGCATTGATTCCTGCGTGCATTTCCTCTGGCATCCACGCTCTCTGTCCCACTCTTTCTCTCTGAAATGTAGGTGACCTTAATAATTTAGGGGGAAAGGGGGAGAGAGAGGAGATAGCTTTTGCCTCGGTGCAGACTGTACAAAGGGAAGCTGGCGTTCTGCATCAAACCCTCCAATAGGTTCGTCGTTCTCAGGAATTCACCTGCTACCAGGCTGAACCTTTAGCCTCTCCACATGTGCACGGGGGGTGTCTGCACGGCAACGTGATTAACTGCTGGAAAGGGAGAGAACCGGCATCTTGCATGGAGACTACAGATCATAATGACACTTTTTAATTCTGTTGCCAATGGCTGTTTATGTGCTACTAATTACTGGTGAAGAATAATAATCTCTCCTCCAATTGGACTCTATCGCGCCGAGGGCTTTCTCCTTCCCTTTTCTTACCATTTATCCTGGTTTGCGACTCCGCCGGCTCGCCTCGCTCACCGCATCAGTGTCCTTGCGATCTAATTCATGCCGCCTACCTGTCCCGCTCAGTGTTTTTCCATACGCTGACTAATGTGCACACGTTGTGGCCTCCGAAGCGGCTGGAGCAGTGGAAGGTTCTGCCAAAGAAACCATTCAGGCAAAATCTAAGAGGGTGGCTTGAGTCATTTAACTCAAATAAAGCCCGGAGAAAGGCCTGTTTGCTCTTGGTAATCCCCCACTTGCTCGACAAGGCTTCGCAAGGTTCATCTGCTGTGCTAAATTGGTGCACGTATTCTTATTTGTATAGGAGCTCATTGTGGCTGGGTGAGAGGGGGGGAATCTGACAGGACTGGCAGCCATTCAAGCCCTCATGCCTATTTGCTTATCCTCATTCATGGCAGAATTGGCTTTTTCCGGAGCCATTTTTCAAACTATGCGTGACACGGTATTTTCATTGAGCCTGCCACTACTAATGCAGCTGTGTGGAGTAAACGTTGCAGGCAGCCGGTGTGTGTGCGTGTGTTTAGGAGAGGGGCGACCGGGGCCTCCTACTGTAATCACAGCGGTAAGGCTACACTACCATTTGCATGTCTGTAGCTGGTGTCGCCTCCAGTTTCCACGTCTGAATATCTGGGTGAAGATACTGGGTCGTCGGTTTGTTGCAGCCAACAATGGAAATGCAAATTCCTCGGAGTGAGACGTACACAGGTAACGCATTTATCTTTTAGTCAGACTACGGCATCGTTAGGTAAATGAAAGACGATCGTGAAAAATGATAGCGCTGATATTTCCGCCTTCTCACAGGTGGTTTTTCAGGTCACCTCAATGAAAAAAAGGAAGAAAAGAAAAGAAAAATTGCACTTCTTTTCATGCAAGACTTTCCAGGAAACCGGTTTAATGGAACACACACCATCACCTACGTAGCAGACTGTTCAGATGAGGAATCCACCACTATTAGGTGTCCTGAGTTTACAATAACATGGTTATGAGGCAAACCACAGACTAGGACTACAGCCCAGTGCTCAGTAGAAACCATATGTGCACAACAAAAGTGTGGGAGCGCTCGTTTCTCTGGACAGCGCCATCAGGATCCGCACGGGAAAACGGTCTTTACAGCGCTTCACACATACAAGGCTTTCATGTGATTAACATATTAAATTCACAACACCATCACTCGTGACAATTTGATTATGAATTCATTAGGAGAGGAGCAGCCAGGGCCTCCTCCTGCATGAAGAGACAACCAAGAGACATTTAGGTCTGATTAGACATGAGCACATAAAGCAGGCGTTGGCCTTCCTCAGACGCCCTCAGTCGGGAAGGTGAAAAGGCAGCTCTGCTGCTCTGGGAGCTGTGCAAAGATCCTCTGGTGCGCTTCTCCTCAAAGCACACGCAGCAGCCACTCTTTAAAAATGCAGGAGCAATTACCCTGGCTGAGTCTGAGTCAGTGAATGCTACCATGCCGAGCCACCACCTCCACCTCCTCACCTCCTCCTCCCCCCCTACCCTCATCCTTCCACTGCCGTTATCGCTACACCAGCAACCTGAGTAATCCCCATGTGAACCGGCATGCCAAAGGTAGGGCAAGAGACGCAGCAGACACAGAAAGCTTCAGTTACACCGGAGCAACAAAAGCCCTTCTCTAGCTCACTGCCTGTCTGTCTCTCACGAGGTGCGTTTACTTCCCCCTCCCTCAGCCGTCTCCAGCACGTGTCTTACATCCTCCACCACCACCAGCTCGCTCTGCTGCCCCGACCCAGCTCCTCTCCACTATATTGGCCAAGTCAGACACTATTTTCCCTTTTCATGTACAACTATGCACATTAACAGAGTTTATAAATACATCCAAGGCTGTCATCATTCCAGTGTGAGGACATTTTGCATCCCTCTGTGGGGATACACGACAGCTCACAGTTGGGTCAAACATACTGCGACACGTTGAAAACAAAGAAAATGTGCACCGCATACATGCGTCACATTTACAAACTGAAGCAGATGGAAATTTAAGGAATTCCCGTGGTTCGTATAATATAAGAGACTCTCAGGATGCTGTAAAAGAAAAAAAAAAAAAAAAAAGGCCAGACAAAGATATTGAACACTGAAAACACTCAGTCTTAATCAGACATATTATTCAGTACTTATTGAGCAGAAACAGAAGCTGAAGTTTCAGCAAAGTTTGAAATCCTTTTATCTCCTTTTCAGCAAAGTTGATAATCCCTGACTAAACATATTCACCTGAATGTATTCCTGTTTGATGGAAGTTTTTTTTGTTATACTCTCAGAAGAACTACATGCAGCTGAAATGAACTTTGCACAGTATTTGATTTGTGTTGACTGCTGCTGCATCCCATATGCTCTCCTGTATGCTAATATGAGCTGTATGCATTAAAGGGGTCCGCACAGGAGGTGTCTCTCCAGCCACTCATGTCATCCTGCACAGATGGCAGGACACCAGGCCCAGCAGACAGCAGGGGCTCCCGGAAATAGACGGAGAGGCACGCGAAAGCGATGGAGGATGGGAAAGAGTAATTACAAAGAGGGACGACATGAAAGAGAATTTAAAGATGAAGGGAGTTCTTGGCCAAAAAACAGGAACAAGAAAGAGTGATGTGAGAAAAAAAAAAGTGAGAGGGGGGGATACATAAACAGTCAAAGATGAAAAGAGACAAAATTTTGAGAACTGTACCCCAGCATCCTCAGAGGCGAAAAGGGGAGACAGAAAATAGAGCGTGAAAACGCCAGGCGAGGCCCTTGCCAGAGAGGCAGAAGAGTGAAACAGTGGGCCAGACTAGACAGCTCCAGGCAGAGGCTGTGTTACAGAGAGAAACGCTAGTAAAAACAAGACAGAGGGAAGAAAGCAGGTGTATTTGTAGAGTCCTGCTGCACTGGTGGGTTTGAGGGGCACATCATGTGTCTTATTTCATCTGGCTCTGAATCTGAAACATCTCTGCTGTCTGTCCTGCTCTATGTTGTCTCTGCATGCCTCCTTCTCTCTGCTGGAAAACACAGAAAGCTCAGCCCATCAAGAAAAGTCTCGGACGATATTAACGCATGGAAATTCATAAATATGCGGTGCTACTCCCGACCACCTGCGATTACACGTTCACATGCGCACTATATTTTATACAGTAAGGTTCGCAGCAGTGCTTTCGGAAGTTAGCGGGGGTTCAGTGTCTTAACCCAGGTTTTCTGGTTCAAGGAAACTCGACCTGCACCACCTCCCCCACCCCCCCATATGCCCCATTTCACCACACAGGTAGGAGTTCTTCCCTCTTGCAGCACAGACCAGAGTCGCCGGTTATCTCCAGATGGTCGGGGAAGGAGAGTTCAGAGACGAGATTCCCCGGGGCAACAACTCCACCACCGAGCATACCATTTTATATTTTAGGCATTTATCTTGGATACTCGTTTTTTTTTTTTTTTTCTTCACAGCAACCTCCAGTAAGTGAGCAGGTACTTTGTTCTGTGACTTGCTCAAGGACACTTCAATAAAACACAAAGACGGCCGTGAAGAGGAGAAATATGCGACCTGGTTTTGAGACCTTCACGCGACGCGCCAGACCGTCTAGCAATCACACAATCGGCCGCAAACACAATGTTTGTGCACCGGTTGAAACTTAATAATTGTCTCGTACAATCTTGTAAACTACGCAACACAAACACACACACATCCAACATGGCCGCTACATTTCTAATCCCTTTCTACTCCAGAGCTAACGCAGAGCAGCTTCCTCCAGCCCATAGAATACAAACAAGATTCTCTCCCTCTCCTTTGTATGTTCCTCCATTCCTCTTCTAACAAAATGGATATCAATCTTGAGAGAGCACTCTGGTAAAGCAGCTGTAATGAGATGAGGAAGGCAGCATGCAACGGGCCGGGCCTCGGCGCCGCGCTCTGAGCTGTACTGTACGAGAGGCCCGCCAGAAGCATTAATGCAAACACAGCCTTAATGTATGGGTGTGCAGATAGGGCCGGGCTGTCAGCTGACAGATGAGAAGGTTTAAGAGAAGCCCCCACCGTAGCGTGAGTGTGTGTGTGTGTGTGTGTGTGTGTGTGTAGACAAAGGCCGTGGCAAATAAATAGAGCTGTCTGCCCCAGTGACTGACACGGAGGCATTTTAAAGCTGGATGAAGCCAAAGGCATCAGCAGATAACGACAGGAGATATTCGTTTAATAATTAGCAGAAAGCTTCCTGACTACGAGGTGAAGGAAAAAAATAAAAAAAAGACAGCAAACCGGAGCTCCTGACAATATGAGTGAGCTAAGACGTGATGGGTTCATTTACAGCCAGGCGGGCGATGTGTTTTGTTTCAGCCATTCAGTTGTGAAGCACATACTTGGGGAAGTGACTTATATTAGCCCTGTCTTGGTGCTAATAAGAACATATTGTCCTGGACTCAAAACAGGGCTGGGCTTTAGGAAATGTAATACAAGATGTGTATATTTCCCCTCTTAAAAGGCTTGATAAACTCTTCAAAGCGGAACCACATCAGCGCAGACGGAGGGAACTAAGCCGAGTTTTACGCCGCTGATAACTGAATTAATGACAGACTTTGGAAACAGGTCCTTTCTCTCTGCTTTTGATTTGCTCTCCACTCTATGCAAGTCCATCCCCCCCCCCCCCCTCGTCGTCTCCGTGTTTCTCTTTTTCCTCAATCGGGGCATTAAAGGAGGATTTAGATCGGCTCTGTTGTTGTTTCTGCAGCACAGTGGATCAGCCCGTAACCAAACCCTTTTCCTTGCTTTTAACCGGCCCTTCCCTCCCTATAACATCCACGCCTCCACTCTGTCTTTCCTTCTCACCCACATGCAACCCTTCCCTCCATTTATAAAGAATTAGACGGCGTATAAATGATGCCTATGGTGGGGGCAGAGAAACAGGCGCAGATCCTCTCAAAGGGCTTCATTGACTGGTGTTTACTTAAGGCCAGGGACATTAGCCGCCGCTAAATCTACCTCAATCTGCCCCTCTCGGCTTCTCAGATTCTGTATGTACTAGTCTGGCTGTAACACAGAGCCCTGCCAGCTCCCAGATCACAACCACAGTGCAAGCGTGTGTGTGTGTGTGTGTGTGTGTGTGTGTTTGTCTGTGCAAGTGATCGCTGACATTAAGCATGTAATGACCTAGCCTATCGGTGGCAGTAACAGCAGACGGGTACAGCAGCACCGGGTACATACAGTTCAGCGACAGTGGAGCCAACTGAATATCACAACAGAGGCAGAATCTACGGCAGGTATTCAAGGTAAATTAGCGGTAATTCCAGAGTTCCTATTGAGAGTTGTGATAATGAAACGGACCTGAAAAAAGCCCGTTGTTGAGTTAAAACGGCACTTAGTGCACACATTTAGTTAAAAAATCATATTCTTCCCTAAACACCGGCGTGGAACAACAATAACTGTACTGTGTGCTGTAATTGTTCTCACGGGCGCGGGGAGGGGTCTGGCTGGGACCTGGCTCAGGCATTTTACTGTAATTTTCTCATTTATGATGCACATCTATTACCTATCATTAAAGTTGAATGCACAGCAAGCTGCGAACAGCAGCAGCCATCAAGCTCACGCAGAAAGACACAGGCTGAATAAAGGCTGGATTTCAGTAAATGACTCCATGGACTGATCATCCGGGGAATAGACAGAAATAGGGCCTTTAAAGGATCCTTTCATCAAAGCAACATCCTGCCAGCTCCCCCCAGCCATAACCTCATATAAAAGCCACACACACACACACAGACACGCCAACACACGGACACACAAATCCTCTTTCAGGAATCAATAATTCAGCTAAAGAGAAGCACATGCTACGCCCCACTGCACTAATCAATAGAAAGCCAAATGTTATTGTTTCATCTCATTCTCTGACTTTCACATTCTAATCTGGGCTGACTAGCACATGCTGGACGGCATCAAAGAACTCCATTAAATTAGAATATAACACAGACATACAGAGGGGACCCCCAGTTTAGAGACGGGGCCTCTGCTTCTCCTGTCATATCATTATGACATTATTTAGCTCCTTTTTTTTAACATTAATGTTGTAAAAGACCATATATGCTCTGTAAAATCTCCATGCAAACACTTTAAGAATAACAGTTCCATACGAGTTATTCCACATTATTTATGTTCCTCCGTCCACGTCTCCTGGGAGGTCGCACATTGATTAACAGAAAGACGTCTGTGATTTGAGACTCTGCAGAGCGTGTGCATGCAGAAAGGGGAACCTGCAGTAAATTTGTGTGAGTGTGCGAGGCCAAAGTAACAGTTGTGTGTGATTTTGTCGAGTGGTGTGAACCTGCCAGCCAAGGCCCTTCTCCCCTCTCTGTAATCGAGCTATCAATGATCATTAATGAGAGCGTGAGATAGCTCTCCACAGCCCTCTTGGCCACATTGCCCAACACCCTGGCCTCTCTCCCAGCCTCCCTTTCTCCTCTTGACCCCCGTCTGTGGCTCTGTCGTATCAACCTACAAGGCCACTGGCGACGCTAACTAACCATGAAAATGAATATGAATGTTGGCCGCCGATTTATAAAAGGGAAATGCACGCTCTCTCTGCCCCGCACGCTCCGCTCTGGGTCTCGTTTGCATGACACAGGACCCCTAGCAGCTCGCCCAAGGATGCATCAAACGCTGACGGTGGCAAGATCAGATCTGCGCTGACCTTGGGAGTGAACTGCAGCACAGGCGGAGGAGGCAGAGGGCCCTGTTGCAACAGTGAGGGGAGGCAGAAAGTGAGAGGCGGGAGGAAGAGAGGGAGGGGAGTGGGAGGGAGGGATGGGAGAATGGAGGGGCATGCCTTGATTGAGAGGCCCTCGAGATGAGCAACTCTGAGATATGAGAAGGGGGAGAGGGAGGGAGGGAGGGAGGGCGAGCGGGATGATGGTAGGAGTAGAGGAGGGAGGGAGGGAGGGAGGGAGAGGGAAGCCATATGGCAGCAGTACAAATGTATTAAACTATAAATCAGGGGGAGAGCTAGTGGACTGCCAGGTGGGGCTGCAGTCAGGTCCTCCCGGCTGGAAGTGCAACGGTTCAAAATGCAGCTCTCCACACGGAAAACATGGCTGCTAATGTGTCTCATTGTGCTTTATTGATTTTAACGATGCATATTTTGCTTTAAAAAATGTTTTCCTGCTTCATCTGTTTGCTGTAAATAGAGCAGAATTGACACATCTGAACTTTTGTTTCTCCAGCTGAGCAGAGATTAAAAATAAAAACAGCAGAACCGAAATCAAAACAATGGATTATTTTATGCTGTTATTAACCTAAAAATCTGAAGGTTGGAACTAAAAAAAAGTGTCAAGTATAAACTCTGACTCTATACAAACATTGGAGGATAATTAATAGTCACATGAGATCAGCGCATAAAATGTGAAAAGAACAATAATGTGTTTGATTTTTGTAGTAATAATCGAAACTGCATCGTTTAATGAGACTTAACTGCCGCACAAAGTTCAACTGCACACCTGCAGCACGTCGCCCTGCCACGGCCGTGCATCGCACCATCACCATAATGGAGAGAAATTAGTGTTACGCATGTGGTAGGAAAAACAAATAAAGTAATCCCCAAAAGGCTTCCATTTTAATCCCTTGATGATGTCTGGTTAGTGTGCCCAGCCAATGTCCTGGCAGCCATCGGGGCCCAAGCCTGGGCTTCCATCCCAGAGGCACTGATGCATACTACAACTAGAACAAACACGGGCAGCCTTCCTCATGCCTGCTCTGTGTCACAACTATACCGGCGCCATAGAAAGAGGGAAGCTCGTCACCTGTTTGCCCTCTCGTTGTGACTGCATTTGTTCGGTTTAGCAAATTAGCAACTTCGTTATGAGATGCTCTGTTTCAGAAGCTTTCAAGCGATGGCCTGCAAACACTTCGTCGATGTGCTAATTTGAGATCCTCGTTCTTTTATTTCCTGAAAGTGCGACATCACAGAAAGAGGTGTCAGTTGGTCGTTTTGATTAAGATATGCCTTAAAACATCACACATCATGCACATCACATCACTGGGAGCTCGGTAGCTGGCAGGCGACTGACGGATGGAGGCTACTGGACACATCCCAGTTACGCTCTACCAGCCTTGACCAAACAGGAAGCCAAAGCCTCCAACCTTGATCCCTAATCCTTGATCATTCACTCAGCGACACATGACAGAGACGTCCAAACTCCAACGAGGTATACCTGCCGTCTGAAACCACGGCGCCTCCACCAATCCCATCTCCACTCAGAGAGGAGAGGAGGACGTGGAGAGGGGGTGGAATAGAGGAGAGAGGGGGGGAGTGGGTGGTGAGGATGAGGAAGGGTGGGAGGGAGACAGGGTAGGAGTGTGGGAGTAAGATGAGTGGGCTCGAGGAATGAAAGAAGAGCGGCATACCTTGGTCTGGAGATAGTGGGGGTAGTAGTAGGTGTACTGAGGGTACATTGGCTGCTGCTCCAATCGCTTGCCCATGTAGCTGGAATCCTTAGCACTGAGGCAGGGAATGGTGACACGGGGGCGGGAGCTGCCAAGTAGCTAGCAATGGGATAGAGGCAACGGAGGGGGACTGTGCAATTCCTGTCTTCGCTGTCCGCACCACTGTGTCGCAAGCTGGTCCTCCAGGGAGAAGGCAGGGTCTGCTGCGTGGTGGACAGTGGCTGGGAGAAGGTCCGCCTCTGACGGGGAAGCTCCTGGCAAACTGTGCCTCACTGTGTCCAGAGACTCGGGATCAGGCGGATGCTCGCTCAGTCTCTCACTGCCGGTTCAACGGAAATATTTCCACAAGTGCTCGAACCGAGACCGCTATCGGATAGTGATAAGGGTGAGGTAGAGGAAGAAGAGGAGGAGAGAGAAGACGCGAGGAGGTGCAGGTGGCAGTAGCTCTGGCAGTCCTATGAATGTTGGAAAATGGGAGAGGAAGAGGAGAAGAGGAGAGGAAGAGGAAAGGAATGGTGAGGAAAACGGGAGAGGACGTATAGGTTCACTTCTCTGTTTAAGCTGTTCCTCTCCAGTCTTTCGCCTGGGCTTTAATCTGCCTCTCTCTCAGACACACTGTGAATCTGACTCTCTCTCGCTGCCCCTCGCTCTCGTTTCCCTCTCTTACATGCACACACACTTTCTCCTCTCGCCTCTGGAGCCTGATTCGACGATGGCTGTCCTGTCTGACAGAGGGGGAGATATCCTCAGCGCCGCCGGTTGCCGACAGATGCACTTTGAGCGAAAGGGGGGGAGGCAGAATCACAACACGAGAGCTGAGCGCAGACACAGAAAGCAATCTCAGTCTGTAGCGGTAGAGCCAGCCGGAGGACAGACAGACAGACAGACAGCAGAGATCCCAGGTTCTGAACGATGTGGCACAAGAGTATATTAAAAACAAACAAAAAAATCCACTGGTTGGTTAGTCAATCCACTGAGTTCCAGCTAGTAGATGAGTGAAAAAAAAACCCCACAGTGACTGTGTCCTGGGTGTCCAGTGGAGAAGGAGTCCCTCGGCTGCGATCCTCCCTCTTTCTGCTCTTGTAAAATGTGTTCCTTATTTCTTCCTTGGCTCTCTCACTCCTCTAAGCAGCCTGCCTCGTTCTCTTTCTCTCTGTCACACAGCTGCTCTCTCTCTCTCTCTCTCTCTCTCTCTCTCTCTCTCTCTCTTTCTCTCTCTCTCTCTCCTTCTCCTCCACACTGACAGGGTGGTAAAGGGGGCTCGTCCGAAGGCTGCCTCGAGCAGAGCAGACTGCCTCCTCCTTCCCGAGCCCAGCCGGTGGGAGGGTCTTTGAGCGAGAGAGAGGGATCCAGACACAGACCAGCGGGCTGCAGCGTTTCCACAACCTGGGAGAAGGCGGCAGGGAAGAGGAGCAGAGGAGTGGAGAGGAGAGGGGACGGCTCCAGCGCGAGCAGTCGATTCCCCCTACTGGCTGCACGCGGAGCTGCCACCTGGAACACAGTGTCTCCACACAGATGCAACCGGCCTGATTATTCTCAAAACTAGCAAAGTTGGATGCAACTTTTGAGACGCTGCAATGCTTTTACAGTGTTTCCTCCATTTTTCCATCATTGCATCTTGTTCCTGCACAGTGTGAACCTCTCAGAACAACATATGTTTGTATGCACAACAGGTAAATCTGCATGAAGAAACCTCAACATCAAATGATGAGCGATGATCTTGACGGACAAAAACAGCATTCAGTCAAAGTAACCGCAGCTACACTCAGACGTCATCCCCACTCCTTTCCTGTCTCAGACACGCAAACCCATAAGAACAAACAGCATCCGACCCGACGTCCTCGAGGGCGTCTCGATGACGCTGAGGCCACGGGTTCAGGAGCCTCGTTTTTCACTCAATTAGCGAATCTGCTCGGTTTTCGTTTAAATTACCTGCCATGACAAGTGAAGACGGCTGCAGCCAAAACCTACAACGTGAAATCACTGGACTGAAAACAATTACATTTTGGCAATTTCCACGTCTGAAAATAGATCTGTGACTTTGATGAGTTTAGTTTTGTGTTTCATCCGTTCCACTTGAGAGCATTACGCAAAAACCCACGAGGCTGATGTCTCCTTCTCAAATAATAATAACCTAATTACAGATTTCTGGTGCACTAGTACACTCACGATAAGTGAGTTTAGCTGTAAAAAACAGATATTTTTCACAACAGAGTAGAGTAAAAACCATTTGTTTTTATACTTTGATGGCATACAGTATATTGTCAGCAGTGCCGAAGCCGCTGTTTGCTTCAATCAATCACAGAGACATTAGCTGACAGTGCAGAGCCTTTTTCAGATCACATATCAAGCATTTGTTTTCAGAAACGAGACACACTATGCAGTGCAAATGCCACATACTTTTTATGAGAGTCGTGTGTATGAAAGGGCCCGGTGCATGTGGTCAGACCAGATCGATAGCAGCAGAAGAATCCCAGGGACCAAAACAAAGCACGGAGGGAAAGGGCAGCCTTTTACAGACATGGAGAGGAAAATATAATTATCAGATAGGCCACTTTTATCTGAAGGGAAGAGATGAGGCTGATATTGATTGAGGATTACCAGATTAACAGCCTCTGATTCAACTAGACACAAACTCTCAGCGTCCGCGGAAAGACGGAGAACACAGAGAGCGAGGCGGACAAAGGCCAATGGAGAGAGTAATAGAAGAGGAGATACAGAGCGAAAATAAGACACACTGGGAGATGGAACCTGAAAGAGGCGCGGAGGCAGAAAGGATTCATACGTCTTCATACCGCCGTGTGCACACCGAGCGATCGCGTGGAGTCATCTCTGGATTTCAGAGATAAGGCTCATCATTTCTTTTTGTGTTTTCACTGAATCCCTGTTTTAAATGAAGTAGAACAGAGCAGCAGATCCGTTTGTTTTCACCCAGATTTCGTCCACATGTGACCAAATCTACAAATTTTTTGCCTCGAGCGATAAAAAGTGGGGACAAAGTACGCATCAATGTCATAATGGGGAGAAAAAAGCATCTTTGTTAGCCATATTTTTTTATTTTCTAATGCTACCATCACAGTGGTGGGCAATCCTGGTCCTCGAGGGCCACAGTCCTGCATGTTTTAGATGTGTCCCTCTTCCAACACACCTGATTCACATGATCAGGATCGTTATCAGGTTTCTGCAGAGCTTGATGATGAGCTGATCATTTGAATGAGGTGTGTTGGAAAAGGAAACAGCTAAAACATGCAGGACTGTGGCCCTCAAGGACCAGGATTTGAGACCCCTGTACCATCATCAAAATAGAGCAGCAGCCATTAGTGGATTAATCGACGATCGATCAAAAGTGAGATTTTGCTTATTTTCTTATAAGACCAAAAAAAAAAAAAAAAAACTGAACATCTATGGGTTTTGGAAAGCTGATTAAATCCAAAATTAACAACAATTAAAAATAGGGATTTACATTTAGTTTTGGGAACTGATAAAAACAATTTTCAAATTTTCTTTAAAGCAAAACAAAATCTAAACCATGAGCTGCAGACCAAACCAGAGCTGAACCAATTACGGGATATTTGCTGCTATTTATGACTGCAAAGCGACTGACTTTATCCGAAATGTATTCAAATGAGTGGCCACAGAATGGAAACACAGGAGAGTACCATTACACAGACATTGGTCAGCTCCGCCATTAATATTCATCGGTCCGGCCATTAAGAATTAAGAGCCGGGAATTGAGACTTGACTCTTGAAACTAAAGAACTTGACCCGTGGCCCCGCTGACAACACCAGAAACTACCTTGAGAACCGGTTGACGTGAACTTCCAGCCTCCACCCGATGAGCTGGCGGAGGTTAGTTTATGAAGCCGATTTGACGTTAAGTGAGCGGAGAGCAGCACTCCACGCTGCATGTAAATAAACGCCGACGCTGAAGCAAACTTTCGAGGCTCGATGTGCGTTTTGCTCCCGACGGTGACGTAAGCGCCGCGGTCTGACTCAGCAGAGACGTCACGGAGACGTCACACGCAGTCGGCGAGTTTGTCTTGTAACGCAAACACTGCTGCAGCATCATTTAGCATCGTCGTCACGGCAAAATATAAAGTTTTCAGCTTTTATATCAGCTTCAGGATGTTTTCACTGCATCCAGATTTTTAACAGGAGCTTCGGGAACATTTTTATTTGTCTATAAACCTGTTTGGACGGCGGGGGGATTCGCCACCCAGAACAGCACGGTGAATCCGCACTCGGTGTTCCTCGCAGCGACCAGAGGACTGATCTGATCTGCAATCTGATTTGCTGCGATGAAGCTAAAACTGCGCCTCTCCACTGCTCTCCCACACCGAGGAATATCCGCGGATGCTTCTGCAGCCAGGTCTGTCGAGCGTTTTCATAAAACAAAGCGGAAGCCATCTGCTGCTCTTCTGTTCCGAGGTCTTCCTCTGATGCTTGTTGATTCACTTTCTAAATCGAGAGCATGAATGAGTCATTCACAGGACTCTAAAATAGAGGAAGAGGAAGACGGCTGAGGGTGTATCATGGCCCGGAGGTGTTAAGGAGCCGCATTTTCCCTCTACAGAATCAGGCGTGTCTCGTAATGGAAAACCTCAGCGTGATCCCAGCGTGGCCTCTGGACACCTGAGCGGTTCAGGGTAATTTTATTTAGGCTTTTCTTTTTAGATTAGTTAAATTCTTACTTGGCAACTCTGAACAGCCGTAAAAGCAATCTTCTCTGCAACATCAAGTGTTCTGGAGAGCTTTTGTTCTAACAACAGTTATTGAGTTTGCCCTCAATCTCAAGCTAAATGGGAGAAACAATGAGAGGTATGGCTTCAGCAGCATTAAAAAAAAAAAAAAAGGCATGTCGTCGTCAAAACAAGAAAACAGTCGAGGATTACACAATGTTCCCTTCAAAACAGAATTCCTAGAAAGTCCACAACCATCTCGCCCTGCTGCCTGACCCGTCCCTGAGGGCAACTACTGGCCTTCTTCAAGCTGCTGCAGAAACCAAGAGGCTTTGTTTCCTGTGGTTTGCTGGACAGTGCTGCCGTGGGTGTTTCCCAGAAATGACCAGATGCATGAAATTTGAGGGAAGGCTGGCGCTGTGCCAGGGGAGGGGGAGGAGGAGGGCTGGAAGAAAAGATGGAGAGGGGAGTTAGGGAGCAGCAGGGCTGGTATTCCTGGAAAAAAAAAAAAAAAAAAAAAAAGACCCTTTTGCTTTTGGCAGTGGTTCTACTGGGAGATACCCAAGAGCATAAGATGATTTTACATGTTTTATGCGAACCTACTGATGAAGCATGACTAACCAACCAGCTCCTCTGGGGATGTGTTCAGGATAAACCGACGATCTGTAGATGTGCACATCTGTTGCATAGGCTGAGCTTGGGTTGTGGATTAAAGATCACGACTGTAGTTTCCAATATGCTAAAAAAACAAAACAAAACACGGATGAATTATGACGAATTAGAAGCATTAATATTCTGAAGGTCACCAACAGATGACGAAGGTAGCAATTAGATTTTTCCATGAAAGCAAAAAATCTAATTTAGCTAAATTTAAAGGCATGCTAAGACACCAATTAACGTCAAAGCGGCGTTCTGAAAATAAACCATGTCTGTCCCCGTTTAGGGAAAAATAAGCGAAAAATACACGTTTATTTTCTTCATTAGCAAATAACGTAGCCCAAGTCTGACATCGATTCAAACTGGGACGCTGTAATCTGAGCAGACGCATGAGAATAAAGAAAATATACACCACACTGAATGATGTACTCGCTTAAACCGCGCCTGCAATGCCTCTAGACTCCGTGCAGAAAAATTTCTTGCCGTTATTTGTGTAAGTTCACCGCGTCTCCGACACACGCGATTTCTTAATACGTTCTTATCAGCGCGCCGACGGATGACAGACTGAGGTAATTCAACACATTCCCCCTCTGAGAGTATAATTTTCCACAGCGAAAGAGCAGAGTGATATAGTCAAGATATCATTGCAGGGTACTTCTCTTTATTATTATTTCTTTATATACGACGGTGTCATCACTCGGGTTCGGCTCCTTATCTAATGCTTCACGATAATGTTAAGAAAAAAAGAAGCGGGTAGACTGACTCCAGACCACCAGCCCTGCTCTGAGACATTTGATAAACACCAGGCAGATTTCCAGTGAGTCATTAGCTTCTATCACAACACAGAGGAGAGCAATGCAGGCTTAATGGGGAGGAAATCTGAAACCAGACGTGCGTGAGTAAAAATGACGCACAACACCCCTTTACTACACCCGACGAGGGACGGGCAGTAGACCTACAAGAGTTAATTACATACGCTTACTAGATCTCTACTCCGAAATGTATACAAGTCATGCCAGCCGACTCGTTTCCTGATTAACGAGATTCTGAGAAAAGATCAGAGTTGCTGCAAATGAATTCGTACGGGGAGGGGGAAAAAGAGGCCTACAGCTGGGGTGGATGTGCGAGTGCATGTGGCTGCTTCAGTGTTTGCAAAAGTCAAGTCAGGTGGTGTACAGCTGTGGCAGCGGCTGGAGCATCAGTGCGAAAGCAAAGTGTGAAAGAGGAAAGTCAAGGGTCAAGGTTATACTGACAGCTGAGGTGGAGGGGCTCACAGATCAAACTTCCTGTGGCCTAATATGAATACAAACCGCAGCCACGTCCTTCTGTGAACCAGCATCAGTCTGACTGCCAGCGAAGGCACGGTTACGTCCGTACAGATAAAGAAGAGGCGACGCCAAGAGAATCTCTGCATAATAAGGATTGAAGTGCTGCACAGGCAGACAGCGTGAGTTTAAACAATAGATATGTTCCATGTGGGCGTGCTAAGCCCTAACGTTCTAAATGTACACTCTGTAAATGAGGAACGCAGCAGAGCCCACAGGAGAGAAAACAAAAGACAAAAATTACTCAGAAGTCACATTGATCGAATGGAGACGGAGGACTATCAAAGCTTCATCACAGCACTCGCACTGTGTCATGTGAGTGTGTTTTGTTTTATTCATTGTGTTAATGCCCTAAATAGATCTGAGTGCAGAGCCATTCACTCTTGGCAGTTTGGTGCTACTTCCTGTGTCTTTGCCGATGCATCTTCAAGTGACAGATTTAAACAAAACCGCATCTGAAATAATCCTGCATATAAACCCCAAAACAAGGTGCCTGTATACGTGTATATGAGGCTATGAGTGCGGTAACCAGTGTTCATGGGCAACCCTGTCAGAGGCACGCAGCAGGAGAGTAAAACTGTGAAGCAATAGATAAAGGTTCTGCCCACAGCAGAAGGAAGATTGGAGATTGGGGAAAGAGTTATAGCCACCAGGAACAGATCTGTATGGGCCTATGAAGCTCAATGCTGCCTGCAATTGAGCAGGATGGGATGGGAGGACAGCAGCAAATTTTTAAAGCACTGCTAAGCCATCCTGGAATGAAGTGAAATGACCACATGTCACAGAGATGAGAAGTGAGAGGGAGGAGACCGGCAGAGTGAGAAACAGCGCCGAGAGTGAGGAGAGAGAGAAAACAGAGTGTGTCGTTCTAAGAGGAATATTTCAGGGTGGTAAATGGAGCAGAACTCCATTCCAGCTCCTCTCTTAACCTCCCCCGGTGTCTCATCCTGTGCATGCAAAGCATGAAGCCCAGGAGACAAAGAAAACAGTGAGGGAGAGTTGAAGAGACAAGCTTCAGGACTAAATAACACTGAATGGATAGGCCAGACATTGTGCTCACGCCTTTGTTTTACCATAAAAGAAAACACAAGGAGGCTATATAGCACAAGTGGTGATTTATTGTTGGGTTTTTTTTTTCCATCCATGATCGTCATTCTGGCTGTATAACGGTTAAGCTGTGGAAAGGTGAAGACTAGTGACCCCGAGCACACAGGCAGCCACCTGACACATCATCAGAATATGTGCTGCCGTTTGGTTCGCTCATTTCACTCCTGCAGCTTCTATTTTTGCATCAACAGCAGATCACATGGCTGCTTGTGTGTGAACGGAGGCGGCTCACGAGTGGAAATTCATCACATTTCATTTGCTCTCGGCTACACAGATTTTCCGTCCTCTTTTAGCTCGTTGTTTTGGTTTTCCAGGACATAACTCACTCTTGCTGCTCTCATAGCGTTGCCCTTTTTTTTGACTCTGCAGACGGTTCTTTTCAGAATAAGAACTCTGATAAAACTGCTGTACGTTACCTGCCCGGTGCCCACGGCCAAACAGACGAAGCTAGCGGCTGATTTTTGAACACAGCGGAGCGTTTTGCAGCTTAACAGACAGAATTTGCACACGGTGAAGACTGAGAACAAAGCGAAAAGGAGAGTTAATTCTGAGTTGATTAGGTAGACTGAAAATATATATAAATACGCAACTGTTTGCTCACAAATTCTCTAAATACATCATGACAATATGGTCTTGTGTTTACCGCTGACCCTCAGGCCAAAAACATGGTCTTGCAGGTTTGTGTAGTGCTTTGTGATTCTATTATTATTAAAGACTTTTTACCTTGTTGGCATATGCATGTGGTGTTTTTATTTAAATGCAAAAGCAGAAGAGGCATGGATGGAGAAATTTCAGGAGCAAAATCGAAGGTCATGGCTACGTATTCCTACCTAGAAACTGCAGGGTACCATTTATAATCCCAAAAACACAGATTTAGACATGAGGTGCTTCATATGTAAAAGACTATCCCGTCAGCTTGTAGGTTGGGGCTTTCTGTATTACAACTTGCCATGGCGGGGCGTAGAGTGCTTCTACATCATTTAAGCAGAGATGCAGGTGAGCTGGTGTGCTCGAGCTGCCAGCGTAGAGTTACATCTAAGCCACTTTAAGGCCGGAGAGTATTCATTTCATGGAAAGAAACTTCTGCATAATACCCAGAAATTAGTTTTTAAAGGGTTAAACCAATGCCAGACTTTTAAATGATGTTTTAATGATCCTAAAATAGCCAAACTTGTAAAAATAAAAGGAGAGTCAGCCTGGATGAAATCAATGAGCAGTCAAGTGGCCGACTCTCACAGCCCGAGACACTCGTCAGCTCTCGGTACACACTTGAACCTGTTTCATTTTTTGGCTGTGTTTTTCATTGATGAGACAATTATCCCCTGACTTGTCAGAAGTGGAATTAGGTCTCAGGACCCGACATCTTCTGTCTATTTAACTTCGATTAAATGGCGAAACAAATTAATAGGAACGGGTAAGTGATCCAGATACGCCTTCGCTGCAGGTTCAGGAAGTGTAGCGTGTTCTGTTTAAGCAGCACTCGCTTGGTATGCTCGACATACATCACAGCTCACGCTCAAAACGGGAAGCATATCTCTGACATAGAGTACGTTATTGTGAACGTCATCCTGGGATTTGTATGGTGTAATGCTGGCAGATGGTAGCGAGGTACTAGAAAGCACACAGTAGATGATTAAGAGCCTTCACTTTATGGTGCAACTCCGCTGGGTAACATTTAGATATCAGTGAGTGTAAGACTTTCAGGGCAATGCACTTTGAGATTGCCTCCTTGGCGGCGCCTCTATAATTACTAGTACTGAAGTCATCAAAGTGCACCAACTAAATGGAGCAAAGCAGCTCCAACAAACCTTCCACCTTTCACACAACCAATGCTGCCGGGAGAGGAAGGACTGCTGGGAGGCTGCGTTACACGGATCCTATCTTTCAAACAACAGTTATCCAACTCTGAGAGCAGGTGAACAAACGGCTGACAAATACTCACACCGTGGCCCAGATACTTTATGGTGCTTGTCTTATTAGATTTGACTATTTTATTGCAATAACAAAGTGTGCGACAGCGCGTGCCTTTGTGTCTGTCTCTGAACGTGGCTCGACAGAGCCAACGGAGAAGTGAACCATCAAGCTTTTTTCCTCCAACAAGACTTGTTCAAGCGCTGCAATTCTGCTGCCAAAACAACACACAGTGGAACTTTCAAAAACAACACTGCTGTTAAATAAATCAAAAATACCCCAGCAGCTTAGCTCAGCAGCAAAGCCTGGCACAGCAACTGAATCATGGATTTAGCCCTTCTATCTTTTAATACTCTACTTTCTACCCATTCTTTAAATTTATGCCCGTGGACAAAAATGTGGTGTATCGTTTCGGGGAGAAGGGTTAAGGTTTACAGCCACGCTATAAAGGACTTGTGATGCTGAAAAGCTTACTGCACAACAGAGGACCACGTGTTTGGATGCAGCAAACCAATGTTGTCACCTAAACAAGGGGAGATAAAATGGTAGCAATGTACCGGGGATAGACGCTTCATCAATAAGAAAATAGCTTGATAGGATGTTCAGCAGTTTCACTAAATGCATTCGATGCAAACCGCCATGAAAGTGCAAACTATGGGAACCCACTCATGACATTTTCTGATATCATGTGGGGGGTTTTCTTGCAGTTTTATAGAACTATGAATGAATGAAGAGTTGTATATACCAGGTATAGCAAAAATAAATAAAATGATGTCTGCATTGCATTTAGCAGCATGAACCACCATCATCGTTGTGTTTTCCACACCTGTCACAAGTTTTTAAAAAAAGGGCTCAGCACAAAAGGTCTACAGACAAGTGAGTCCTGATGAAAAGCCATTCAGCATGAGGGTGTGCTGCACAGAGGAGCTTGGCCACCTGGTGGACAGGTGAGAGATAGCAGAGAAAACAGAATGACAGGGCAGGAGCTGGCACTGAGAGAAGAACTGAAAACGATGGGCTGCCGTGATGACAAAACTGAAGTTTGTCGCTAAATGTGGCATCTTTATCAGGTTCTCCAGGAGATTCAACTGAGGACAACCTACAAGTAGACCACACAACACAATAACTAGCCATGACGTTTCTTGCAGCGGTCACAGGTGTGGACTCACTTTAGTTGCTTGTACTTTGTGACCTGTACAAATATTGTGTTACCTGTTGTTCTTCAAACACCCTGCCCTTCACTCACACATGCCGACTTTGAAGTCCGTGCTGGTGCGTAAACAGTAAAATATGATTGTGAGAAATGAATGCATTGGCGTGTCTCGGTGTGCGTGTGGAGCCACGGGCCTCACGGCTTCATCAGAATCGCAGAGGCCTCATCTCGTCTCCGTTTTTCCCATACGGTTCATGTTCAGCCATCGCTCATGCCCATATTGCATGATTGCACCGACGGACCAGTATAATCAGCCGTAATGCTTTACAGATGTTACGGGTGTTTTTAAAGCCAGCCCCAGGCAGCGATATATGAAAACCCATCTGTGTACGGATGTCGACGCGCGTGCGCGTAGCTGTAAACCGAGGCATGATGGCGGTGAAACCCGCTGAATTAAGGTCACATCTACACCTCGAGATGTGTGATTTATGTTTCCCTGCCCTGCCCTGTCGTTGACTAATCACCTGAACACAAAGCAGCAGGTGCAAACTGATTTGCTGAGGAGCAATTTCTCAGACGAGACGCCGCGACATTGCCGTTAAACGAGAAACAGAGCTAAGCCAGCAATGACATGTAAATACGACAGTCCGCATGATTCGAACAAGAGAAGACACCCATTTAAATCCATGTAAGATCTGCCAGCACCCTTCCTAATCCACCCTCTAACATCTCCCATTGTGTCCAACATCTAATATCAACCATGAACCGCTGCTAAATGAAGACTGGTGGCATACCGCAGCCAGGAATTTGCATGGACCGCCCGCTCTTGTGAAATAGGAAATGAAACATACGGAGGCTTGGAAGTGCTGTCAGATTCTGGATATTCCTGTGGTCTGGCGCTCGGGATCCTGTGGCCCGGGCCTTTAATTCCTAATGGTGGAGAAAGCCAAGCTCTGGTCACGACAGGAAATGCCTTCTAGGTGAAACATCCACCCAAAAAGCATTCATTCAGAAGTGTCAAATACACACGGCTTCCCTCTGAACTGGATCGGTGCTGCGTTAAACAAAGTGCTTTGTCATCGTGACTGTGCTCGTTTAGTTAGAATCCCGTCGGCTGCAGCGGCATTTAAGGGGAAATTCCTCTTTTTTTTCTGCTTTGATTTAAATGCATCACAGCCAATTGAAAGGTTCCGTGGAAACTAGTCATTTATACAACTCAAACGCAGTAAAAGCCGGGAAGTAAATCAGTTAGAAAAGTGTAATCTGCCGGGCTTATGCTGCTCCTCTCAGCGCGTGAAAATACCAACAAGGTGTGAAATCTGTACGGGGTGTAATTTCCACTCTCCCTGACAGTTTTACTAGATTTCACTGAAACCAGGACAGGTGTAGCCGAAAGAAACGGATCAGAATTCTCCGATAGGTGTGCATCTATGGCGAATGAGGAGGTTGTGGGTCGTATGTAGCACAGCGGGTTAACAAAACAAAGCATTCAGGTTCTGGTAGAAATGCCTCCGATGCAAATACAATCACTGCTGTTTACATTACGCTCGCTGCAATTTGCAGAATATACCGACTCCAGAAATATATGAGTGCTGGCAGCAGTTTTAATAGTTTGATGCATTTGCTTAAGTACATAGAAAATGGCCATTATGAAATAATTCCAAAATAAGGCAAAAATAAGACTCTGCAGCGGCTCGATGGTGTTGATGCTGTCAAACTGTGTGTGTGTGTGTGTGTGTGTGTGTGTGTGTGCGCGTTGCTGTGAAGGCGGCGGAGACGGTCGCAGGAGGGTTGAGCTGAGGAATGTCATAAGAGGTAAATGCACATTCATACAGAGAGAGAGAGACACACTCGTGGCACTCAGTCACTCTGCCTCAGTGTGCACTGTTGAAGCAAATTAAGGAAGCCTTGGCAGCCTTTTAATGGTCTGTCACAGTCTAACAGGTTTAGAGCGCTTACAATGGACCCAGGCACTAAGCCCGACAGCTCGCACTTAATTGTTCAGAACCTGCATGTGTGTGTGTGTGTGTGTGTGTGTGTGTGTGTACTGTTAGAGCTGCTCTGTGCCTGTAACTAAAGTCAATGATTCTCATTATGAGGACAGATGAGATAGACACTTCCTGCCTGTCAGTCTGTCCGTCCGACTGATTCAATAAAACGACTTCTCCGGCTGATGCGCTATGATGAATGCGGTGCCAATATCGGCAACAGTTTGACTGTTGCTTTGGCCAAAGCGACGCTAAACCTGTGATATTCATGCACGCTTTCGCTCTCAGTTCAGCGGAGTACAGGAAGTTAATTGTGTGTCTCTTTTTTCCCACCAAAACAAATCCTGAAACTTCTAAGCGATTTCAAATAAACCGACCTCAGACAGAGACAAAGACATGCAGGGCACAAAGCCATAAGTGGATTGAGTTATTGACTCCAGCAGCCAATAATAAAAGAAAAGAGAGAAAAAAAAAACATCTTGTGTCTCAATTTTCAAGTGGTGCCTGAAGAAATCAACAAAACAAATAAAAGCAATTGTTTTTCACTCTGTAAGCCACACTCTATCAGTCCACTAAGGACCAGGTGGCGGTGCCTAAAAATCCCCCCTAAATGGTTGGAGATTCTGAGCTGTGTGACCTAGAATATGTTTGACAATCTTCTTTTAATTAGGCCTTGAAGACACGACTCATTCCAACTGCTGTCCCGAGAGCTAAATTAATTACTGAGACAAAGCCCATTCTAGCTCATGGCAAAGATGAATCATTGCAGTATTTGGGGAATGAGCAATGCTCTTCATTCAAGGGCTGATGAAAGAGACTCAGACTCTAAAATGTAAGCTAATGTACTTCCTCACAAAGCCTCCACGAGGCTCCCTTAGTCACACTGCGTATATCTACAGTTTACATCTGCAACTGCTGCCTTGTTATTAAGAAATCACGGCTATTCGTCTGCTGGACGGAAAACGTCTTTGAAGAACATGTCACGAAAAGATAAGCAGGAGTTTCAGAACAGTCGATCTAACTCGGTTTTGTCTGTAGCATCCTCGGCCCCTTGTTATTTTCCATATTATCGACTTTTCTCTCAGTGGGCCTACCGTTTTTGCTTTTCTTTGTGGATTCACACAACTAATCTCGGCTCGGTTGCCTCGTGCAGGCCATCAGCCAGCGGACGCGCCCTCAGCCGCTGCCAGCAATCAGGCCGCTCATTCGGCTAAATGACAGTATCATCTGTCATCCTGTGTAAATGGGTGTTTGTGATCTATGGCTAATTAAGCTAATCACAACACCGAGAGTCGTGCCAGAGCTCCGGCCACACAAAGGCAGACGGATGAAAAGGTGAGCTGGTGGGATGGAGCTCTGTCCCACCTACACCTGGTTCATGTGTGAAGAAGGAACTGATTAAGGTAATGATTTTTCATGGGTGTCTTTACTGGCATATTTTCATGGGGCCCAGTCATACAGTTAAATCCTAGTTTTGCTTGAACACAGCAGAGCAGCGTTTTTCGAGCGAGGCATTGCTGATTTCTCTCTTTCCCTTTCTTCCTTGTTTGTTATTTCTGTCAATTCCCCTCTCTCTGATTATCACCTATTCTCTCACACACACTCTCGCAACGTCTCTTTCTGTCTGTTCTCTGAATTTTAAGACCTTGTGAATCCCAGAGACGAACACCCACAAGCAGGTTTGTATCGACTGAATGATTGGCCGGCGTGTGCTCGGCAAATCTAATGAGGCAACGATCAGAGTTTAGTGGGGCGACACCTCCGCGTTAAACCGAAGGCTTCACAGGGATGTTCATGTTCCCAGATAAAAGATTGATAACCCACCCAAATGTTTTCATTAGAGGAGGGGATAATGCATCTTGTTATCTACGTCTGATAAGAGAAGAAGCACCGCAGAGGACATGTAAGGAAACACGAGGCAACAATCCCCCAGCAGTGGAGTATTTGTTATCCTACAGAAGAGGAAGGGTGGTTTTGTCCACTGCAGCACATGTGTAGGTGTGTGTGTGTGTGTGTGTCTCTATCTGTATGTTATGAAGAGAGATGAACTCTGCAGCAGCACATAGACGCAATGCGGGCTGGCCCTTGAGTTCAGAATTCATCCCCAGTCTTTCCACATTATGTCGCGTCACAACAACACAATAGGACCGAAGGGCTCCGGGTTAGTTTTTTCTCCTCCAATACAAGCCCAAGCATGAACTAAGATGTAAGTCATAAGTTATAAGCAAACTACATGGGTGTAATTAGAGGAAGTGGGCCACGCCGGTAATGCAGTTCCTCCCGATTCTGACCCGTTAGACAGCTATCGAGTTACAGCGAATGCACGGCTGACATGCAAAATAATGAAACACTATGAGGACGGTGAGTAATATCTGGACAGGGCAGACTGACAGGATGATGAAGCAACGCTGTAAACATCTGGATTTTAAGTGCTGTGGATATAATCTGTCAGAAATTAAAACAGTTCGGGGTCAGACAGAAAAAAAAAGAGATGTGTTTATACA
This sequence comes from Stegastes partitus, assembly GCF_000690725.1. NCBI lineage: Eukaryota > Metazoa > Chordata > Actinopteri > Pomacentridae > Stegastes > Stegastes partitus. The sequence goes on along the minus strand of NW_007577737.1, from coordinate 672,956 downwards.
AGCAGAGAAAATGACTAAGAACACATGGTCTGTTTCAACAAGACCTCGCCGGCTTGGGGCGGTAGAAGCTCACATAGCAGCGCCGCGAGGACAGGTAGCTGGTCCACATGCATCTCCACTTAAGATGTGGAGTCAGCGAAGGTCAAACATGCATCTCCACTTAAGATGTGGAGTCAGCGAAGGTCAAGTCAGTGTTGAAATGTTGAAATAATGTTAAATCCAAACCGCTGGCCAACCATCACCATCATCAGATTTAATTTGCCTGACTTCCTGATTACCTCTTTAGCAGTAAAGACCACCTTACACACTGGATCACACCTCATGAGCACAACAAGCAGTCACCTCCACTGCTGAGGATTTCCACTTTCATTGTACCGATAACAGTCACAGATGTTGACTTTCGAGGTTTCCAGTCCTGTCAGCTTGTAGGTTGGGTATTCCTGCATCATTATTCTTCTTCAGAATCAGTTTGTGGTTCAAATATTTATGGATTAATCAAATCAAATCAGGTTTATTGTCATGTTGCTGTACATACACAGTGCTACAGGCAGGATGAGAGAGCGTTTCTTCAGGATCATTTAATTAGTAAGATTTTGCAGAATGCACGTCTGGGATAAGACACCAAACGTTCGCTCTCGCTGTCTCCTGAAGGGGGCGCTGCGTCCATGCACGCCGGCATCACGTTGAACATGGCGAACCTCTTCAGGTCCTGGTAGGTCTTCAGGGACACAAAGATGCTGCCCAGAGCTGTCTGTCTGTCTGTTTGTCTGCATCCCCTCCAGCTGTATGTCCGTCTGGGATGCTGTCATGGAGCCATGTTTCTGTTAAAGCAGACACACAGCAGTCCCTCCACTCTCTGAGGGTTTCTCTCAGCAAACGTAGCTCGTCCAGCTTGTTGTGGAGGGAGGAGAGCAGGAGGACGGTCCTGCTGGTGTGGAGGGGTTAGCCTTTAGCCTAGCATGGATCCCAGCTCTCTTCCTCCTCTTTTGTTTATGATCATACCACTTCCTTCTCTCTCGGGTAACTGCCGTCTCCGATCGGACTCTATGTTGGTGCAGTATGTCCACATCACAACCGATCGCCACAGTTCCAGCGCTGTTCACTGTCCTGACGCCCAGCAAAGTCTCCTGGCCGCAAGTTTTGCAGAATAAACGTCTGGGATAGACAAGACACTCAAAACATTCACTTTCGTTGTCTCCTGAAGGGGGCGCTGCGTCTATGCGCGCCGCCATCGCCATGGCTAATTAATGAATACAACTTGTGTGAGCAGACTTGTAGGTTAGCTTGTAAGCTGTAGCTGTAAGATGGGAATCATTTTCATCATTTTCTTGGGAAAACTTCTAAATATGTAACGTTGATGCACAGAGAGGAGCTTTTAGAGGTTAAATCAACAACCACTGAGGGACTTTAAAATGTCGGCAGCTACAGTGGGTAGATCAAGGAGAGGAAAGCACCTTTTTAAAATTTCAGAGAAAATAAATGAGGTGACAGGAGGAGAATGTGTAGCATTGTTAGTATTCTGACTGTAACCTTCTGTAAAATAAAAAAAATAAAAGATATTTGCCACAAACACGTTAACTTGAACCAATACTTTGCTTTCAGAGCATGTTAAAGACGTATGAGGGCACAATCACTGACGGATGAGAGTCTGCGTGGCTGAAATTAGTTTTTCAAAAGGTGAAACAGTTCTTCATCACCACTACAGACATTTTAAACCTTCCTCAAAAACAAATCTATTTTCTGACTTACCCCGACACGAACCATTAAAAAACTCAGATAAACAGAACACAGACAAAGACAATCAGAAGTTTTGCAACGGGCTTGTGTGCTCGTTTTTTATGCACTTAACTGGAGAATATCGGTAAAGAAGATGTATAATTAATACGAGCAGGACGGAGGATTCTTACAGAAAGCCAAAATCCCGAGAGCCTCACTCCTTTAGCGGAGCGGGAACTCAATTTGCAATATCTTCCCTTTACCTGACAATATATGCCCACCGATATTGTTAGCAGCCATAAATGGGTTGTGTCACACCAATTAGTGGAAAGTGCCTTAACAAAATGTTTCCCTTTCTTTGCCATTGTGCTCGTGATCAATTCTCCATAGACCAGAAAATCTATAACGCGACGCTTAGTCAAGGCGATGGAGTCTCAGCGAGCAGCACATGTGGCTTTAAGTAAGGAATCCAATAACACCATGTGCAATTATTAGCTTGTCAGGTTTTATTACGCTAAAGCGGCTGAAGGCTGGTCCGCTCACCACGGCTGCTACCTAACCGGTTTAGCTGTTTGGTTAGCAGCATACAGGAAGAGAAGCTCGATTTACTGTGAGGCGAGGCGGCATGTTTGTATTCTGCTCTTCTTCTGGCCTCCTCTGTCCTGCTCCTTCTTTGTATTTCAGCCGTTTGCCTCCCTTTGTCTCTTCTGCTGCTCACAGCTTACTCTCAGAACAAAAACGAAACAATACTTCACTTTTACTATTTTAGTAAAACAGTCGCAAGGGATATGTTTCTGATTTTAGTATTTTTATTACCACAGGACATTTCCCTGATTCCCTACATTTGTATTAAGTGGTATTTTCAACACAGATAACTAATAATAATACCAGTGTGGAGGTGAATAAATAATCTGAGCGCGTCCTCTACCGCTGTGCATCTCTGTCTATCATGGTAAAGAAACAGGAAATAATTTTCAGAATTGATATGATTAATAAGAGAAGACGTGAGCCCATCCAGAACCATCCATCTATCATCTCTACACCTTAATCCTCACTAGGGTCATGGGGGCTGGAGTCTATCCCAGCTGACTCAGGGTGAAGGCAGGTTCACCTGGACAGGTAACCAGTCTATCACAGGGCCACACTTAGAGACAGACAACCAAGCACACTCACATTCACACCTACGGACAATTTACAATCACCAATTAACCTCAGCATGCTTCTGGACTGTGGGAGGAAGCCGGAGAACCCGGAGAGAACCCACGCTGCACGGGGAGAACATGGAGACTCCATGCAGGGTGTCCTCACCGGGACACAAACGGGCGACCTTCTAGCTGCGAGGCAACAGTGCTAACCACCGATCCACCTTGCAGCCCTCATCCAGAACCTTTTTGTTCCAATTTCCAATTTTTTATTATTTTTTTTTCAGGAAATTTTCTTTTAGTTCCAACAATGTTCTTCTTAAAGGCAGGATACTTTTCTCTAAAGACATTTTAAAAATGTTCTTAAATCATTTTCCGAATGCTGCATTGAGAATCCTTTGTTCTCATTAAACATTGTAGGAATGTTTCTGAAGATGATATTCCATAATGTGTTACCTCAACATCATTCCCAGAACATCCACAGAACATTGCAGGCAAAATGTTTCACCTTTGTTACTATGTAACATTACAGGAATGTTTCATAAAAGTACATTCTGCCTTCTGAGGCCTTGATAACATCCTGGAAACGTTTTCTGAATGCTGTTTTGTTTTTTGTTTTTTTAAATTCCTCTAAATATCTGCTGAATGTTTTCTCTTGGTTAACGTTTAACCTTCTGGGAACATTATTTGAAATGATGCATTTTCTTAAAGCGCTCTTTGAACATAAGACTAAACCATTTCTGATAATTCATCATTTGGACATGACACTCAACACAAAGCACCAGAAGCCATGACACGTTCATGGTAGTGATGGAGGATAGATTTGGGGATCACCAACATTTAGGTGCCTGTATGATCTTTAACGGCAGCCCTTCCAGTGGTGGGTGAACTATTCCAAGCACAACCAAAGTGACGGACACACTGACCAACATCCTTGAAGACGTTCTACTAGAATGGCTCAAAGTAAACCCCGACTACAACAAAGAGGACGTGTTGTGTTTTTTTCAGTCTATCATCAAAACCAAAGTCTCTGTTGTCAAAGTCTTTTGCTGTGCACCGCTAACCAACCACCTCGTCTGCCTCTCCACGGTGTCTGCGTAGTGTGAGGATGTCACACTTCCCGAACTTGAAATAACACGGGCAGCGAACACAATCCACACAGCGATTATGTTGCCGCAAGAATGTCCTGTATTTGGCAAAGGAGAACGGGCAGTAGTATATGAAAGTGTTCTGTAAGAGGTAGCAATGCATATTCACAGGAAACAACACCATCTATCTCTGTGACTCTCTTTCTAGTCACATCTCCTGACTTCTACACGACTTTCTCCGCTGCGCTCTTTTGTCATACCATCTCCCCACCACCACCACCCCCGAGGGATCTTCATCCCACCATATTAAAAGTGGAAACGTATCCGCTTCCATTGTAATTACAAAGCCACTGGAGGCAAAGCTTCTTGATCTCTGCTGGATCCTTACTCGCTTTTCTTTTTCCCTTTATTTACTCACCTCTCTCAGCCAAGAGGACAGACACATGCTGAGCTATCAGTTCTGTTTTTCTTCCCCTTTCTGTTGGGGCTTTTTTTTTTTCGCATCTAATATGCCTGAAATTACAATAGCATTTAGGAAAGCAATAAAAATGATGAAGTAAACGGGGAGGGTGTCTGAGGGAGAGATTGTAAAAAGAGAGGAGGAGGAGGAGAGAGGCTGTTTCAGTTTATTTGTGAACTGTGGGATTTCAGTTCCACATACAGGACTGTGTATGTTGCGTTTCAGGAGCTGTAAAAATGTAGAACGCAGGCTCAGAAAAAAAACTGGACCCGTGCCTTTGTTTACTGTTAATGTCTGGATTAGCCATCTCTAGGCGCTGCGAATCCTCCTCCAGGCCAGAGTGTTGTCTCGTAACAGCGCCGGACGAGAGGCGCGATAGTGGGGGAGAAATTGCTTTCTGCAGGGACAAAATGAAAACTGCCGAAGAAAACAGCCGTCCCCGCTGTCCCATGAAAACAGGCCAGTTAAAGCCAGCTTAGCCGGCAACGGTTTCAGCGCCGAGGGTCAAGAGGAGGGCAGGAGTTTGATGACCCCGCGGCGATCTGTACCCGAGACCGGGCAGGTTGGTGCTGCGAGGAGGAGTGTGGCTTACCAGCGTCCCGCGTAAAGGACATAAACACACAGAGCAGAGATAAAGAGTGAAAGAGGAAAAACAAGACGGGGGTGTAGCTGCTGTGAATCTGCGCATTGTTACTGGAATCTGTTTCAAATCCTTCCAGGGAATTTTTTTCTTCTCCAGAGGCAGAGTGTGTGTTTCCTGGAATTAGAAAGGGTATTACAAACAATTTCTAATTTCAATCAGGCAACTCACATGCGATGGATTTCCACTACAGCCATGCACTGAGCGACAGCAGCGACCTCCTGACTCTGATTCTACAGGTGGGAGGAGAAAAAGGCTTTACAATACTACTTTGCACTTACTGCCGCTCAGAAAACCGACGGCTGCATTTAGTCGGAGGGGGACTCGAAGAAGTGGCAAAGTGGGAAAGAACTGGGACACTGTGTGTGTGTGTGTGTGCGTGTGTGTGTGTGTGTGCGTGCGTGCGTGTGTGTGTGGATGTTGATGACAATGACTGCGCTCCCTGGGGTGGATGTGGCAGTGAGAACGGAAAGGTCCGTAATGTTCCCAAAAACTTGCGAGACATGTGACGGAGCGCCACCACAGCTACGACCACAGCCGCAGCATTTATGTCTGTCTCCTGGAATGCTCTCTGTTTTCGCTTCCTGTTTGTGCACAACGCTGGTTTAAAAACAACACGGCTCCTCTCTGCCGTAGGTGGCAGAGGTACAGGCCGTGACAGCTGTACTGTCGCTGTTTGTTAGTGACGACTGTGTAAAGCAGTGATTAGGACTGGAATGATGCACGCACAGCAAGAAAAATGTTGCTAAAAAAAAAAAAGAATGAATGAATGAATGTGTCCTTTAGTATCACAGGAAGAACATGAAAGCAATGCAGCCACGTGCCAACGTACAGTGATGATTATCATGTCCAAATCCAATCCAATTTCTTCACTCGACGCATGCAGGCGCTTCAGGGAGTCTCAACATGTTGGCAAACAGGCAGCTGGGAATTTAAGTGGCGCGCATGTAAGATGAGAGAATATCAGAAAGCAAGAGAGGACGAGAGAAAGATCTGCTGTGAAGCCTCGTAAATACATTTATTACAAGAAAGACATACAGAGAAATAAAAAAAAAAACCTGCCAAATCTTTGTTTCCAGCTCCACGAGTGTGACAGCAACAAGACGATAATAAAATTCCTCAATTTGGCTCGAGCTTTAGTTCCAGTCACACCCCGGATGTTACATTAGAAAACCAGATAGCACCAATAAAGTCAAATCAGACGGATTGCAGAGCAGCAATTAATTCCAAGGATAATGACGAGGGAAGCCATCCAAAAGTGTCTCTACCTCAATTAGTCTCTCATTGCACTGTCGATGCAGAGGATGGATGAAAGAAAAACAAATTAAGTTGCAGAAAAGAGAGCGGGAGAGAGAGAGGGGGGTCACGGGAGGAGATAACGCCGGGGGAAGGAAGGAGTAAGAAATCATGAGAGGAAGTGGTGGTGGGGGGGCTGGAGAGGCGAGAGGGAGAGATTAAAAGGGAAACGATAGAAAAATAAGGTGTGGGAGGTGGAGGTGGGGGGAAAGGAAGGAGAGAACCTGCTAACAGCTTCCCTGATTATAACTGCAAATAATGGAGACAGGAAGCAACAAACAAGAGCAAAGTAACACAAAACCTGCCGTACTCACAGCCGTATGGGTCGGGCAGTAGGCGTAGCTCGTGTGCGTGGACTGATGTGGGTGGTGTTGCTGTTGTTGTTGGTGCGATATATAATGCTGCAGACTTGCACGGGTGAAGGAAGGGCCGCTCAGGGCTCCCTGACCACCACCACCGCCGCTACCTGTGGTCCAACCGGAGCCCAGGCTTGGACTCATGGCCGTCGTCTTGCTGCTGTGGTAACCTCTCACTGCTGCACTGGGCTGGAAGGGGAGAGGACAGAAGGTTCACAAACCAGGAAACCAAGGAGAGAAATGTTGCCTTCAAGAACATCACTATCATGACTGTAAACCACCTCCCCACCCCCACCCACCCAGTCTACAAGGGGCAAGCACTGACAACTGACTGCCCGCTCACTGACCTGCATCCACAGAGAAAGCAGGACGTGGTGTTGATCTAAAATCTCCATGCCAGACCATCCAGATTGTTCTCACACTTTCTCTTTCACACAAACTCGCTCTCTCTCTCTCTCTCCGAGCACCAGATGTTGTGAAACCCCCTCTTCCTGTCACGGTTGAGATGTGTTCTTGCTGGAAAAGCGCTGATTGGTTTGATAAGATGCTTTGGATTACAGGCTGGCAACGGGCTTCCCAGTGCGCCATTATGCATTGGGTATCAACAGGGTCCAAGAAACACAGAGCCGAATCTGCTGACAGTCTGGCTTATGCTGCTCTGAGGCGGGTTACCTTGGCTGTCATGGTCACTGGAGCACAGAGAAAATACAGGACACACAGGGCACAAATGCCGAGCCGTGGCATTTTAACAAGAGCGAAGGCAAACACTGCGCTATTTGCAAACTCTGGTCGGCAACAGCACTTTGGGCTTTTTAGCGTGCGTTACGTTTCCACACACGGCAGGTGTTGCTGCATCAGGTAGAGAAGTCATACTTAAATCGGGTCATTTTGAAGTGTTGTTGGTTCATTCTGCTCTGGCACAAACCAAACAAACCCTGTAAAGGCACATTAAATTAACCTGAGGACGCTGAACATGTGCTTTGTTCTTGCAAAATAGGAGATTTTGAACATAAATTTGGTATCAATAGGAGTAAACAAAAACCTTATAGAGCTTCTCAGAGCTTCTCTTTTCTACGTCCGGCCAAGTGTGCATGTGAAACCGTTGATCCTCTCAGCATTTACAAACAGACCAAGAGAGGCCTCCCACGCTGCATTGCAAAGCAAAAAGGCATGTTCAACCAAAAACCAAAGAATTTTAAAAAATGTTATCAACCTACTTTATGTCCACTAATTTAATTTCAGCTCACGGTTTCTGTTTCTCCTGATTCTGGCCCTTTAATGTGCATAAAATCAGGCAAGAGTTGTCAATATGCACATCTTAAGCATCATTCATACTTCGATACGGACGCTGCAGTAACACATAAATACAAAAATCAAGAGTCCCCAAACACAAAGCAAGACCTCATGACAGCAGGAAGAAGAGATCCTTTGTGTTTTGTAAGTCTAAAAAGAAACTGGTGTGTTCAACAGGATCACGAGCGTGGAATACGATACATACCTACAGTACACAACAAAACAATGATCCAGTTCATTTGTGTCTCCACAAACTTGGCCAGCTGACAAGAAAATGCCAACGAAATATCCTTAAAAATAGTTGTGTACAGTTCAGTTAACCTTTCCAACACTTACCACAGTGAGATGAGTCATCCTGTTGCAGTGCCAAATGCACTGTTTGCTGAAACTATTTAGGTAATCGATCCTTAAAGTAATTTTTAAAGCAGACGCAATGAGAAGTGGTTCATGCAAACACCTGCAAACATCTGTCAAATGTGACAGTTCTTCCCTTTTCTTGCATTCTTTTAAATAAGCAAACCTTTTGGGTTTTTAGTTGGCAGTGAGATCTGAAAACTCGTTCTGGACATTTTGGATATATTATATAGTCTACAAAACAATTAGCTCAGCAATGAAAGTCATCATCAGTTGCAGCCTACAAAACTGCTACACTATTAGTCTATTAAACAGAGATCTTACAGAATTATTTAATCCTTTTTTTTAACGACTAATTAGATTATTTTTCTGATTTTGCTCCCTCTGTAAAAACGCATGAAATATGATGTAATCTAACGACCACTTGCCATAATTTAATTTATATGTGCGAATAGTGTGCGGAGCAAAACCAAACTATCCTCAATGAAGCACAGCTGTACATCACTGGTGAGCATTAACGGTCCCCCTTTAGCCCCCGTTGAATTTTCACTGAGGTCAGAAGCCGCCCCACACAGGGGTTACTGGAAGAGAGTGATGGCAGCAATATAGACTCACAGCTGTGCTTAGAAAGCTTGCCAGTCCCATATTCTTCATCGCTAAAGAACCGGAGGGGAAAGACGTAAGCCAGAGTTCAGCCTAATACATACAACATATAATGACAGGTTTAGGGTTCACGTTAATATAAAACAGGAGGAGTCCGTTTCCCCCCAAAGCAGGATAAATGCATTTCTACAGCGCAGCACAGAGTCCGCTGTGAAAACAGAGGCCCAGCGGTGTCATAAAATAGTAAGTTGTGGGAAAACACAGACAATTTTGAATCACCAGGTTTCAAACCGCGTCAAAAATGGAAACTTCGGCTGGAGGAGGAAAAAAAAAAACTAAACAAGTTTGTGTTTTTTTGCTGCTTTTAACAAACACACCGAGATGTTCTTTTCTCTCCGGGCGTAAATGAAAGGCTTAGTCAGAGGGTGAAAATTTGAGAACTGTGTGTGGGCAGGATATATTGCACTAACAACACATCAGCATTTAGAGCTGCGTCTCACCGATGCAAGCTATCGAGCGCTGCGGAGATAGCGCTCCGTTATGGTGCCGCTGTAAAAGCCAGAGGGGAAGGATAGCCCCGAGTACGGTACATTAAGCCGCACGGCCACAGACACTGTTTTAATGCAAGTGTTCACCAGTTCATAGAGTTTAAGTGCTGCCCCCAAGTCGTGCAACAACCTCCAGTGGCCTTATAAATGAGGATCTTTCAGCCAACGAGGAGGCATTTACAACTAATCCATCTATACGGAGGGTTCTTTTTGTTGAAGACGCCATCTCAAGGGAACGCTAAATTTTAAATATGCTTCATAGTGAAATCAGGGTAATTAATGGAGATGTTTTAAGGCTGCATGAGTGATGTCCACCTTATGTTTCACAGGGCAGGGCTGTGTTTTAACAAGACGCCAGGATCCGAGGGTCCTGACATTCCTCGACTAGAACGCCTGATTGGTCCCCTGACTGGGATTCATGTCGTGGTCTTTCAGCGGGCCGTCAGAAAGCCGCAGTCCGCCCATATTTCTCCGTTTTATAAAAGGATCCGGTTACGTTATTTTTTCCTCCTTTAAGGGAGAATGTTTTACATTCTTGGCAAACGGACGTGTGTATGCTGGCTGCTGTGTTTGCGTGTTCGTTCATGTGCTAACGTACGGACGGGTGACAAAGCGAGGGGAAAACCAGAACGCTTGACCTCTACGGCGAGGTGATCCACCGACTCTGTGATGGCTAACGGGCGGCTCAGGTGGTAGAGCGGGTTGTCCTCTGATCGTAAGGTTGGCGGTTCAATCCCCCCTCCACAGTCGAAGTGTCCTTGGGCAAGACACTGAACCATAGACTGTATAAAAGGTGGATGTAGCAACCGGCCCTGAAAAATGAAGCCAACCCGGAAGTGTCAAAAACTTTTGTCCGCTAACTGCTGGCTCCAAAAAGCCCTGGCTCCCATAGACTGGAATTGGAAAAGAAGTGATCACAAATCACCAAATACCACATTCCTACAGCTCAGGATTTTTTTCTTATTAGTTTTCATGGTCAAGTCCAGAGATCAGGTGGCCAATCTGAAAATAAATCAATACTGAATTTTTTAAAAATCCTCAACATTTTGCGGGGCAAGGGGCGTGGCTGGCTTGATTGACAGTCGGCAGCGACGATGCAGACAAGCCAGCAGAAGGCGGTAAATGTGGGCGGGCCCGCCTCTCAATCCGTCTGACCAATCGCTGCTCCTATGGCTCCGCCCCCCTCCCACGATTATTGCGTCACTGGCTCCAAAAATCCAAGATGTCAACCAGAAAGTAGCAAAACCCTGGCTTCATTTTCTCAGTGCAGAAACCAACGGGCGACGTCACGGTAGCTACGTCCATCTTTTATACAGTCTATGCATTGAACCCGAAGTTGCTCCCAATGGCAGGCAGCACCTTGCATGGTGCCACTGGTGTATGGCTGTGTGTGTGAATGGGTGAATGAGAAACACATTGCTATATAAGTGCAGTCCATTTAGCATTGGAGTCCACTTGTCCCCTTTAGAAGGAAGGGTCACTGCAAACCAGTACAGAGTTGTTTAGTGTGACCGCCTTCATGTTGCGATGACACATCTCTCTACAGATGACAATGCCCCCATCTATAGGGCACGAGGGGTCACTGAATGGTTGGATGGGTGTGACAGTTGATATGTTATAGCTTTCACAGTCACCAGTTCTCAACAGGAGTGATGTGGTAAACAGGTCTCCACCACCATCATCATCTTAACACCAAATTAGGGGATAGTTTTGGAGTTCAGAGACTTGAAAAATCAAGTTAAACTGAAGCAGTTGTGGCAGCATGTGGTGGCCCAGCAACTAGTTTTCCTTTAATTTGTCACCTGTCTGTTTCTGTCGTGGTTTTTTCATAAATTATCAAGCGGACTAAAAGCAAACTTGTTTAAAACTCCACTGACTGCTTAGAAATTAACTAATCTGCGTAGAGATGTCAGAAACGGAGCAGAAGAAGCTGTAAACAAAACCAGTTGCTTGCCCACCCTGAGAAATCCTCAGAGAACAACACGAAACAAATAAAAGTCTTGGCCGGCTATGAGAGAGAACGCAGCGAGGTTTTCAGGAATTGTTTTCGATCTGGCCGGTTGTAATTGTTCTGTCATGTCAGCTGATGCTGACCATGTTTCACGTTGTCCAGAGGCGAAAGCGAGAAGGAAGCAGAAACAGCTGATAGGCCACGTGAGTTAGATGTTAGAGGTTTCCATGTCCCATTAACCAAACAGAAAGTCAATTTTGGGAAACTTAATCGTTTCCATTAACGTTTTCTAATATCAAAATGTATGAAAAATATGTTTTAGAAAACAACTCGTGTCCTGACATGTTGTCTTGATCGACTACAAGAAAACTGCAGTAAGTATTTACATCATTGTTTTCAGAAATATCTGATACAGCCGCCTATCATTTATGTCACGTTTCACTTAAACAACCTTCATACACACGTCGCAGTAACTCAATAATCAGGCATTGCAGTGCAGACGTAGCATACGTTGGCTGAGAAAAGGAGCAAACTCACATATCATTCTTTAACATTCAATATTGGATCACTAAAATAAAATTCTGAATTAAATCTATTTGTTAATCCATTATTTATAAATGCTTGCTCACATTATCTGATCTGATGGTTGAGCTTAATGTTGGTTTTTATTTCATGAAAGTTAATGAGCTGCTGCCTTTGACGACCATTTAAATTCTCACATACTTGACATCTGATGTTAATTGAAAAAATTCAAAACATATCCAGGCTAACGGAGCAACCAATCAGCCTCTAAGAATGTGAAACCTGTAAAAAAACAAGCCGGCTCACGTATAAACATCTCCTCCAGTCGGTGCCTTAGAGGGTTTTGCATTTTTCTTTTTTTTGATCCGAGATATTCATTCGGCTTAACAGACAAGAAAAATTTAACTACTTCAGCGGGCCAAGACGCTATCAGCGCCATTTATTAGTGAAAATGCAAGTCGAGGCGGGAATAATGCTTCACCTTCAGCGGTGAAAAAGTGAGTGGACGTTGTGACTCCATTAATACGCTGAGATGAACCAGAGCGTAGCACCTCTCCTGAGTCCATTTTTCTCTGGTTAAGTGATTTCCCTCCCCCCTCCACCACCACCACCACCACCACCACCACCTCTCCTCCTCTCTCTTCTTGGTGACACATGCATGCTTAAGGGTGTCAGGGGATGGACCTTTGTGAATTACAGAACTCTGCTGTCTCCTGCTTCTCTTTATATGACGTGCTGCACCGCGGGTCAGATTCTGTTCAGTTCATTCTTCACTAAAGGTCGTTTCTCTTGTCCATAGGTTAGATTTCTGTATTCAGACGACATATGTATACATGTAATTAAATCAACTAGATAAACAGATAAAGTAGACAGTACAATAAATTAAATGTAAACCCGTTTCGGCGACGACGACAGCTCCAAGTCCTGGGAGATGGAAGTATACAACCGCCTGTTTTATGGCTCCTGAAGCACGGAGAAGAAAGACGCTGCCTCCTCATTCGCAGGGAGTCATTTCTCCGTGAACACTGCGTGACCCCATAACCATGATGAAACTTCCCCTCCAAGGAATAATACTGTCATTCTGAACAGTTCCTGGCTTTCCAGGAAATATTTCCACCATGAAATCTATAACACAATAGAACAAAAACAAGCTCCGGTGAGGTGCCGAGGAAGTAAGCGGTGGCCTATCGCCGGGACACGAAATTGCTTTTGTAGTACAGAAAGTTTAACAGGAATACATGGTAGATTGACTCTCTGGCAGGATGAATCAAACAATCTAGAGACTTTCTTTTTGTTATTTCTCCCCCCTGCATGTTATCTCATTCCATCTTAACATGTAGCATTTATCCCAAGGTTTAACACCACATTACAACACGTAATCTCACATCGGTGCCGTTTCTCCTTTCCCTATGTATTAAATAACACTTTGCTGTGATTATCTGATCATCCAGAAGCCATTGTGCCCCACGGCTACTGCTGGGTACAGCGAGGCAGAAATGCTGATTTCCCACAACACAGATCCGAATCAGAACGTCCTGGTTTCCTGTTGGCCTAACTGTGCTTTTTCTTGGCTCCGTGCTTGTTTTCAAAAAGCCTGGAGCGCTGCCAGACAGACCCGCTTTCTTCATGTCATCTCCATATTCCCGTTTTACACGAATAACTGGCGACCGCTGCCGTGACTCTGGCACAGACCTGAACAAAAATGAGGTCCTGACAGCCAGCGACTACGCATCCAGGTGCCAGAGCGCTTTTGCAATGAATGGTAAAATAAATGGATGAGAGAGGCTCAGGGACAATGAAAGTCAACCCAGATGGCATTAGTTAGGGGATATTGTTTTCTAGTGGGTCCTCCATGCCTGCTTGCTCCGTTTGGCCAGCTATGAAAGAGATGCAGCTTTTCCTTTTGGCATCTCTGATGACTGACTTCCTGGAAGCTGTGTTGCGTGAAATGGCCTCCTCTGTACGAGTCGATCTCCTTAGCCATCCTCATCCCCTCACACAAGTCGGCTTCCTGCTGCCAAACATGCAGGCTTTGACTGTGACTTCTGGCAAAACGTGGCAGATGGAGGTGCGACAGGCTCTGCGGATCACAGGTAGGTGCAGCACCGACGACAATCACAACCCAGTGTTCACCCGCCTCCGTTCTTTCAATAAAAACTTGAGGACCGGGGTTCAAGTGTAACCACGGCAACGCGAGTGGCCGGGCATGAGTGGATTCTGGCACGTGGGAAGTCTGACAGCGCGGTTCAAAAAACGAGGCGAGCGAGAAGTTGCCCCTGGGGCCTTCGCGATCACTTGCACCGGGGCAAAGAGGGCTGCCGGGGCCAATACCATACACTCCGTCACTGCTGCTTTCTCCCTCCTATTCTCTCCACTGCTTCTAACAACGCGCTGAGAAAACACTTCTATGATCTCAGAAGGGAGTCGTGAGGGACAGGGAGTAGGTGGTAACCAAGGCAACCGGGTCAGAGGGTGACACTACACCCCGGATGGCTGACAGCCACTTATACAAGCATTACAATACAGTTCTCGGGGTTCACTGTGCTAAGTTTGAAATGTGCTGGATGCTGTTTAGATTTCTGCAGTGACCTGTAAAATCTCTATTGACTGGAGTTCCCAGACAAACTGCTGTGGAAAAACTGTGCTCTTGTCTCGAGGGATGAGCTGCATTCACAGTGCTACGCCGGTACCACGCGGTACAATACACCGATTTAGTATTCCAGCTTTAAGTACACAGCGTTTACTTCTTGGAGGAACCTGTTTTTTGTTTTTTTTTCCTGCCTGCAGCCTTTTGAGGTGCTGAAAGAATGGAATGGAAAGTGGAGCTACACAGGGGGCACAAACAGAGAGGCAGGAAGAAAAAAAAAAGAGGAAAGAGGACAGAAGCAAAGATATTTACCGAATGAGTCTTTGACCTGTGAGGATCTCTGACGAGCAACAACATGACCCCTCCACACTCGGAGCTCTGAGTAAACCTCACAGCATTCTGCGTCTGTTATCCGTCTCCCCAAATATTTTCCTTGGCCTGACACGTGTTTATGCTCTGATGAACTTTGAGCTGGCTGCTGCTGTGAAGCGGATGTGGAGCCCTAAATTTGCATCTTGACGTCCTATGGCAAGAAAATGGAAAGACACGGGGGGCGATCAGGTATTATAACAGACATCATTGTTAGCCTTTCGCTAAAGGGTCCCGATTTCGATAACACCTACAGCAGGGAAACAGATACCCAGAGTACGCAGGGCTCCTTCTCCCCACCACCTTCCTCTGGGCTCCCACCATGCTTGGACTAACAAGACGAGGCAGCCTTCACCCCCTTGGCGGAGAGGGGGGATAAACATTTACACAGGGGTACTTCAGGGAGAAATGAAGGACTAGCGCTGCAGGGCCGGTGGAAGGACGGATTAGACAGAGCTGACACGCCAATTCATCAATTTTATGTGCACCAATGGACAATCAATCAACGCAACAATCAGTTTAGTCAATTTGTTGGCGCTTTTCTCTGTTTTGCAAGATTGTAGACGGAAGCGATCCTATTCTCGATTAGATGACGAGCAGCGTGGTCTGTGAAACGTCAGGAAAAGATTTTTTTTTTTTAAAAACTCCTTCACTGTTTCCCAAAGCCTGAGATGATATTGTAAAATGTTTTGTTTTGTTGGCAACCTCAGTGTTGTCGGTAAAGAAATCAGAAAATAATAAAAATGTTGAACCTGCATTCAGAAAACATTTCAACAACTGACTAAAAGCGATTATCAAAACAGTAGGCGACTGATTTAATACGACTAACTAATGGAACATGGAATAATCTTTGCGGTTCTAGATGTATGTGGATGTTTTTATGGGCTTCTTGTGTTATAACTAACCAAGTCCCAAGAAATGAGTTGGGTTTAGGGCTGGGCTGTATCATAGCGTGCACGGTAACACCTGTGTAACATTAGGGGATGATATGGAACTGAAATATCGCGATAATACTTGAGTGAAAAGTGCAGTGCCGTTGTTTTGGTCCGATCTAATGCACGTGGAGCGAGAAGCATGGCGGCGAAGAACGCAGTGCATCGACCGACACAGTAGGGCTGGACCCAGATATCGGAGTATTCTGGTGGTGTCAGGATAGTAAGTTTGAGATCTGACTATTTGCCTGCCACCCGATGGTGGAAACAGAAGTGTGACCACTAACTGAACGAACTGGCATCAGCAGCCAAGTCCTGCCTGTGTGTTCTGGACACTTCCACCCCGTCAGTCCGTATATTCCCTCCCCTCGACTGACGTGGTGGTGAGACCAAAGAAACTGGCTGCAAAGTTTTACGTTGCACAGCAGCTCTACTTTACTTTAGCAGATACTATGCATTGTTCTGCTCAGGATCTGTCAGCCCGTTTCTATTTGAAATGCCTTTTGTTTAAACAAACTGTCGGCAAGTAACTTCTGCACTACTGACTTTGGGACAATACAGCTTTAATGCACATCACAAACAGCTGCTTGCTAAATGGAAAAGAAATAGTTCTTTTTTTTATTTGCACCAATAAAATTGTGCAGTTTTGAAGTATTTTGTCAATTATATCGTCAGTTATATCGTAAATTTTCTCATTTATATTGTGATAAATGTTTTTGGCCGTATCATCCTGCCCTCGTTGGGTTTAAATTATTTTCAATCCAACTGGTTCAGATTAGGTCTTGGCTGTCGGTGTTAATTTGTCTAATCTTGAAGCAGATCCGAGAGGAAAATAAACAACAGTCATTTCAGCAAAAGCTCCACAGCGACATGGAAATAACGTTAAAACGACTAAGACTGTGTATAGGAGCTCTGAAAAGGGGAAAAGGAGGAATGTGGAGCTACTATAAGTATGTTTAGGGAGGAGGTTGCAGAAGATGGATGGGTCAACAAAACATCAGGAGATATAACCGATCACGTTTCCGTCCTCCGTGGTTTCTGAAGCACGATCACGATGCCTTAACTACGCGACCATCATCTTTCTCTGTGCTTGTTTTTGAGCACGAACTTGAACAGAATTCAATCACACGCTGTCATATCGTAAGACGGACGGTTTCAGGAAGAACACGGTGTGCTGCAGATTGATCAGAAAGCGTTTCTGCGCCTCAAATGGCAAATTCTGTGGTAAATAAGGGAAAAAAAGGGCACATGTTGCAGCTGTTTTGTTTTGTTTTTTGTGTTCTCTGTCTATTCAAACCAGTTTTCTATTAATCATATGATATTTGTATGAATAGTGCATGAATAGGTTTTTCAGAAACAGACCTAAACGTACCTCCAGATGTTTCTACTGGAGAAATGTCATCTGAAAACACCACCTTGGGCTTCAGGGAAACCGTAAAAAGCTTCAAGTCAATTGCAAAGAGGATAGAAGATACACTCATAAACAAAATTATACACAGTAATAGTTTAGAGCATCAAAATGCACTTGGATGGATTCGTTCTCATTGCGACGGCACTTCAGTTTCAGTAAAAAAAAAAAGAAAAGTAAAAACCCTCCAGTGACCCTGAAACACTAAGAACGCCAAATATACGTTTTGAATTACAGGAATCCGGGATATAATGCACAGTACTTCAACATGTTAACAGCGGTATAGAAACAGGCTGTTAATGTCTACCGCTGAACTGTGATTACGGATGTTTACCCACCGGGCCAGTCGAGCCGCGTCTGAGTGAATCACACCTCCAGACAAATGCTTTCACGCTGACATTTCAGTCCTCTTCTTATGTATGCTTTTTATACACCCACTTCTCCGGCTCCGTCACTTTGTCTGCTCGCCTCGCTCTATCACTGTCTCCTTCTGCCTCTCTCTTTGTCTCTATACGTCTTTCCATCTTCTCTCTCTCTCTCTCTCTCTCTCTGTGTCCGGCTCTCTCCCTCCTTCCATCACTCCATAAACTGCGGGGATGATGGATGTCTCTGATTGCCGGAGGCCTCCGAGTCCGGCGCACTAAATCCCGGAGTGCTGCGCGGAGAGCTCGGTGCCATTAAAACAACACCTACACGATGCAGAAATAGCCGATCGCTAAGTAAGCAGAGGTCCGCGTGGTCAGAGCGAGCTAGCGTGAGAGATTGTTAAACATAATTGACACTAAATCTATAACAAACACTCGCGTTTGTTTTTTCCCAGTTAATTTTTGTTTACTGAAAATGTTTAACGTGATTGAAACTTTTCCTAAAGCTGCAAATAACGTAGCGTTGGCCGATAAAAACCTCACAAATCTCTTCTATAATAGCAACGTTTTACCAAAGAATTAACCAACCAGGACAAACAAACTTGAAAATGTGTCGAGAAAAGCTTTGAAATATATGAATGGAAAAGGTGCTTAGCTGAAAATGTCTTAACAAAAACTGCCATCCCAGGAGCCATGAGGCTAGTGCGCCCCAAAAATAGTCAACAATCGATATTAGGTATTTTTTCGTAGCATAGATTTGAGATCCTGTTACCCAGGCCTCGCTGCAATCATGAGTCTATGTTCCTGCACGTTGTGAAGTGACAACAGGATGAATGCCGGTGCCACAAATATCCACACAGGGTTTGCTCGCGGCGGGACGAGGCAGAGCGCTAAAGTTTTGGCTGCCTTGCCGTCACCGACACTGTCCCTGCAGCCTGAAGCGAGAAGACGGGAAGAGGAGAGGGGGAGTAAGCTGAGACGAGAGCGGCTTTGAGGTGACGTAGAGTCTTCCACAGTAGAGACCTCTGTCTGCCTTTCAGGGGCAAAGTCGGACTCTGAGAGAAAGAAAGAAAGAAAGAAAGAAAAAGAGTCTTTGCTTTTCCCAACGTCCAGTGAGAAGGACAACGAGGAGGGCCGAGCATCGTATCCTTCTTTCTCCCCCCCCCCTCTTCTTCTGCAGTGTCCTTGGCTCTGTGTTCCCTCCAGATGGGCCTCGGTTGCTGCAGCACCTCTCAGGATGACATGGGCCCCAGCTGCTTACTGCTGCTGCAGCTATTTCTAGGCCTAAACCCCCCTCTTCCACCTCGAAGAAACCCGATACCACCTTCAAACGTACACATCTGTCAGGCATCAGGGAACGCACTGTGCATCAGAAGTGCAGGTACGAAGAGAAAAAAAAAAAAAGTTGTTTACTTTTGTGGATGATAATGAAAAGCTGCGAAAACAGCCCTACGGTGGAGCGCTTTTGCGTGTAATTTAAAGGGTATGTGTCAAACTCCTCTTTAACGGACTACAGGAGCACGAACAGAGGAGAAAACACAAAGTCGCACAAAGGGTCAGGGTCATAAAACGCCACACTCCTCTGGACTGCTACTCTTTTCTCCTCTCATGCTTGAAATCCTTTTTTTTTTTTTTGCTTTGTTGTCTTCGTCACATCCCCGTGGTGGCTGGAAATGAAGAATTAAGACAAGAGCACAAGAAAACAAACCAAGTTGCAACCAAGTCAGCGAACACGGCGGTCCTCCAATAACAACACTTCTTGATAAAAGTCTATTTTCTCTGCACACTGTCTCCACATGATGTTATCATTTTTCTTTAAATTCAATAAAGTCTTCTCTCTCCGCTCAGATGAAAACTGTATAGTTTTGAGATGAGCACACAGTTTTGTGCAAGTTTCCCATATGAGGCCGACTCCTGCGATATGACTTGCTGAAACGCTGAGGACGTGCTGCTGAGCGGATCATTATTAAACCTTGGGCTCTGTTTTGATTTCCTCTTAATAAGAACAGACAATTATCTGCTGAATAAAGGAGACCGTTTCTGCTCTTGAGTTAAGAGTCGGATCAAGCTTTTATAATCACCCTTTTGCAATCTGCATAGGCCTGTCCTTAGCAAAGAAGCACACCATCTTTGTCTCCTCCAGGATTGGCAGCCTTGGATGAAAACCAGGTGAGTGACCTTAAGGCCCAAAAAGACAAACAAAAAAAAAACAACCCCTTGAAGCATGTTGTCCTCATGTATTTGGGAAGGACGTGAAAAGGCCAGCTTTTTACCTACGAACACAATGTTTTGTGCATTTTTTTTTTATTTCCCTGAATTCGAAGAGCGAGCCACTCCAGTGAAGTGTTTACTCTCCTTTAAGTGGAATTCATTGTCAAATAAAAAGCGCGCACATCTTTATATCTCGTGGCAATGAACACCTTCAGTCTGGAGAACGGTTCCACGGCGTGTCATATCTCATGCTCCATCTCCTGCTCCCGTATCTCTCTATCTTACTCATTCAACGCTTGAAAGACAGCACTGCGGTGGAAAACAGAGCGATCCCGCCACTCTGCACCCCAGTGGAGCGTAACAGGGTTACACATGTAGAGTCATGACCACATTCCGGCTTGTCTCCAGACCGCTGACACAGGGACGTGTCACAACAGTGGCTCCTGGCCCCCAGAGGAAGCCAGACAGCTATACTGTCACTGTTTTGAAAGGCCTGTGCAGTGTAACGTCATTCCACCACCACCTGTCAGATAATGTGTCTTCGCTTTTGTTTGCTCGTCTGTTTTTGGAAAAATGCTCCGTTGGTTGGCACGAGGGGGGGAACGTACTTTCCACAGAGAAGAATGTGATCAAGCACTTAGAGAATGCTGGTGGAGACTTATTAATTTAACACAATGTCTGGTGGAGAACTGGAGCTTGAATATGCAGGTTAAAACTGTCTGTAAAACCACCAAGGTCCTGAGTCCCTTCTGAACACTATCTAACAAAACAGTTATGAAAAATGCAGCTAAAAGCCCCCAAAACACACGACTGTGAGAAAGTAGCTGTGGCACTTGAACTTGTGTGCATGCAGTAATTAATTAAGTTAATTAAGTGCGAGCACTCGTGTGCCTGCCCCGTGGTTATGGAGTGCAAAGTGAATATATGCAGCTTAGTGACGGGCCTCCTGCCTCCTGCCTCACTCACACGACAACACACTCCTCTGCAACAGCAACCGACAGGATGCTGAGCGCATCACAATGGCCTCACACACGAATCAAGGGGCACGAGAGGATAAATGGGAGGCAAGACGTCAGGAGACACACATCACCACGGCCGAGGGTGGTGTACAGACGGCAGTTTGTACACAACAGACACACCAGTGATAGCCCTACCTCCACCAAACTTGTGCTGGTGCTAGTTGCAGTGCTTAGTTGGTTCAAATCTGGCACCTCCCAAGAACCGGTTGCTTTTCCATCGCCAAGGAGCCAAGTGAGAGCTACGTCATTGCGTCACCGTAAAACGTCCATACGTCACTGCTTACGTAGTCGTTTACCCAACAACGCTCGCCTCATACGGAAGCCCACACAGCACCGATGGAGGAGCTAATGGCATCCATGCAAGTGCTGTTCCTGGCTTTGCAAGTATACATTGAGATCTAGAGGCGAAAAACTCAACTGTTGGTGGCTACCTGTCTCCGTCGTAGCCACAATGAACGCCGACTTCGTTTGGTAATTATCACAGACGTTTTGATCCTTAACAATGAACATGGCAGTGTTAGCATTAGCATTTGCTTGGCTGCTTAGCTTCGACTACGTTTGCATCGATTACTTAGCAGTTTATCTTTATAGATGCTCTTACGGCTGATTGTGAGGCGGACGTCACCTGCTGAGAGCACCAGGTGTGGCCAGGACAAGGTTTAGCAACATATAAAGCACCACCACCACAAGGACTCACTGCTAAGTGTTTAAACACACGAATGCCTTGAATTTAAATGTTATGTGAGAAGTTAAACGTCTGCTATTAGTTCTTTAAGCAAACTCGTTGCCACTCACCACGGAGAAAACACAATAAAGACACAACTGTTTTAGTCATACACTAATTTTGGCTGAGTGTAGAGGGAGCTTAAGTGTAAACCAGTCGGGAGATGATTTTAAGTGAACATCATGTCATGCACAGCGAGGAGAAAGAATGATGCGTCAACTAATGAACATCACTTTCTTCTGCTGTCATCATTTCTCAGGGGCCAAATGATTTGGTGCACACTGAAGTGTTCACCAACATTCAGCAAATTGCCAAACTAACAATAAATCAGAAAACAGCGGGGAGGGTACGCCCAAGACCACTGAGTCAGCTCAAGAAACTTCATGATTTATGCTAGTCGGAGCCATCAATCCTCGTAAGAAAAACAGCAATAGCTTCCGAATCCACACCGCAAGTCTTCCTTCAGTTCATAGGATCTAATGAAACTATCATTTGAGGTTTTGGTTTATGTTTGGTGGTCAGAGTTTTCAATGGCAAGATGCATTTCCCTGCTCTGCACAACACAAATCCTCCTGCTGCAGGCAGCATGTGTCCTCTGGGGCTGAGAGAGGCCGTGCAAGCAACTGCAGATGGAGGATCACAATTTCCACATGCTCCACACCCTGTTTTATATAGCCTCTCAAGCTGTTAAAGAGTGGAGTCTGCTGCCAAACCAACTTTAATTACTCATAGTACACATACGTAGCAGGCATATACTGTTGACATTCATGTGTCTGTGCATGTGCGCCGGCCCCCATGTGCAACAGAGCTGTTTCCATCTTACCTTATCTGCAAAATCAGCCCTCAATGCACACTGAGAACTCTTTCTGCACACCCTGTCTCTCAGGCAGATAAATGAGTGTGATTTCTTTTGACAGCTCAGTTATGGAAATGGAGCCACAGGCTCAGCGAGGTGACATGATATAGACAACAAAGTCAAGCGAGGAGTCGAGGAGAACAAGGAGCCCCTAAAGTAAGATCCAAAAACAGGACTTTCAGTGCTGATAATCTGTCAAAGGCTCAAAAGGGACTGAAGTGACACAATGAGGGATTAAAACACACACACATACAAACTGAACACATGAAGACATGCTAGATGAATATGAACAGATAGATGTGCATGGTGACACAAAAACACCCTAAAAATAACACGAGAACAGTCTTGTGTTGCTTTAATGATGTTCAGAGTTTAGCATTTTGCTGAGCTTTCCAGTAACAGTAAAGGCAAACAGACTAAACTGTATTTTTGGGACCACCTGTTTTATGACATCAGAGTCCAGACGTGTCATAAACTGCATACGTGTGTGCTTCCTACTCTGAAACGTGAACTTGTGCACCCAAATCACCTCAACACAGCGAGACTGTCTACGAACTTGCTCCATGAAAACACAATAAACAGTTTTTTTTCCAAACACGTCCACTAAAAGGCCATTTGTCAGAGCCACAGAGCCTCACAGGTTGGCAACATGAGCTGCCTCCCAGTGTGGAGCTCCTCCTGAAGGCCAAAGGTCTGAGACCACGTCGGGAAAAGGCTAACGTGAGGAAACCTTAGACATCCATCTAATCTTCTCTGCATAAATGTAGGAATCCATGACCTCTACCCCACCACACAAGGAAACACTTGAGCAACAAAGACAGCAACGTAGAAATCATGAATCATTAAAGACCATAATGGTGAAAGGCCGGGTCGGGCAGAGGCGAGGAAAAGGGCAGCGGTTTATTTTTTATCACAGAACCTGCAGATAAATAAATGATCAAAAGGCAATTCCAAGTAATAACAAGCGACGATAATTTCCAGTATCCTTTGCGTTTCGTTTGGTCTCTAAAGCAAAAGAAACTTGGGATTTCCACAGCAGCTAGTGTGCCTTAATAGAGCCAGCAGGTATCCACCAAACAGAGGCAGCGTTCAAGTGTGGGACAGCCGTATCGATACAGCTAGAAACATTAGCCTCCCATTCAGCTATGAAGCCTCCTACTGGTTGAGCGGGATGACTAAGGACGACAGGGATGCCTAATGTGACTTTCATTAACGATACGCTACAGGCTAGAGGCTGAGGCAGGCCAAGCCCAAATTGAAAAGTGCTGAAGCATAACTGTGTCGGATGCCCAGTTTCCTAGCCCCATAGTCTGACTGATTGAATTCCTGCCTCGCCCACAGAAAGAATTCCTAAGCTTCGCTTACTCCCGTATCAAGTGGGTGGGTTTGGCTGGTAGAGGTTCTAACTAACCTGCCGTGAACTGCCGCAGTCGTGTAAGTTAATGTTAAAGGGAAAGTAGCCCCATAATAATAAATGGAAGTTGTTATAAATATGAAGAAATGTCTCTGCTATCTCAAACCTGAACAGCATCATGTCAGTGTAAAATAACTCTAACTAGCTGTATGATGGATGGAAAACGTACATTTCATGACATTAAAAAATCAATGTTGACAGTCAGCCTTGGGTAAAAAAATAAATTATCCTCAACACGACTGGTAGCCAAAGTTTTAGTCTTTTTTTTTTTTTTTTAAATAAATCTTTGTCAACCTATACATGTTACTCAAGCTGACAGAATAAATGCACAAAACGATCAGATTAAAACGTGAAATTATTTGATTCAGGATAATAAAAAACAATCTGAGATCTATGCGCGTGCTTTGTGAATGAGCTGAAGACAAACTTTAATATTTAGGCGGGCGGTGCTACAGCTCACCTGGTTGAGCTGGCGTCCCATGTATAGGGGCTACAGTCCCCGATGCAGCGGTCGTGGGCTCGAGTCCCGCTCATCATCCTTTGCTGCAGGTTCTTCCCCCATTCTTCTCAAATTAAACATTTATTAAAATTGCCTACATTACTAATTCTATATTTGCTGTATTTAATATACCAACAATATTGTATACTACTTCTGTTTATGCATGTCTGAATGTACAGCCTGAATTATCACCCTTTAGTTAACGAACTAATCCAAGCACCTGCAGCCGTCTACAGCTGTTCACACATCAGCCTTCCAGTAGAGTGAGAGGTCAGGACACAGAGGTATGAAGACGTAACGCGGTGCACTCCAGCACAGCGCTAAAGAGCTAAATAAAACTATTTGCATACAGGCAACGACAGGACGATCTAAGGTGTCAGGCTGTAGCGGCTAATTAGAGGTAGGCTCTGATATAAAAGGCTCTCCAGCATGGAGGGCCTTGTTAGCTACCAGTCAAACCAGAGTGCTCCGGCTGAGGGGTTGGCTGGCTGCTGCAGAGCAGTCTTCCTTCACTGACATCGATATGGGGCTCCACAGGAGGGTTAGGAAACAATGGTGTTGACAAGCAGTATCAGGCCTAGCAGCATGAAGGCAGGGCCAAACGATTCCATTTCCCAGCCAATTCCATTATCAGGACACACAGACTTTACTAATGCCTGAAAACAAACAATACACAAGCATCCTTCTAATTAAGCCCTTGAGTAGCGCTGCTTAGTGCACCGGCATATCTGTGTTGGATGCCTGCGAACAGCCTGATTGGATTCATCAGCACTTTTAATGTGCTCCTGTTTCCTCCCATAGGCCTCTAAAAGACTACTGGCTGAATTCAATGGCCCATCCAATACGCTGCATGTTGAAAGCCCTGAGAGGCAGATTGGGGTATTGAGGCTGTCAGTTATGTCTTTGGGAAAACAGAATCTGACAACAGCCTGCGTTGGTGACAATGCAGACCGGGGACAAACGAGCATGTCGGAAATTATCTCAATGTATTGTAATGCTAAATACTGTGATCAGGATTTTTGTTTCCTTATTGTCAGTTTTAGTGAACAAACACACCTTATCTTTGTTTTTATTTGTGTGCAATATTAGCATAAACCAAACCTCAACATACAACAGGGATGGTAGCTTCCTGACCTTGAAATAAACGTTGCTTTTGATGTTTTCATACCCAGAACACAAACGAGGGAGGACACGTGGTCTTTGTTCATGTGTTATTTGCATATGGAAGACAATATGCTGGTGCTTTGGTTGAAATGAGATCTTTGATTAACAAGCACAAATCATATCTAATATCACAAAATGGCACGAGATAACCTCAACACACTGCTAACGTTAGCGGCTAACACTGGGGAAGAGGTTTACACGTGTTATTATGGTAACAAAACCTAAATAAATGTGTCCTTCCCTTTGGTCCGTTTTGCTTTTACACAATAACCCGACACGGTTATCTTGATTAAATTATGTAGAAGGAACATCAGGCTATTAGCCAACCTTCAGATCATCAGTACAATGAAGAAAAAGCCCACAACTCTGGATTATTATGAAATCCTGTAAATACTATCGCGTTTAAGTGATGAAAGCCTCCTGCTGAATTATAAAGATCTAAACAGAACATTACTGAATCTAAAGGAGTAATAACTTGAGACAATTACAGAAGAAGGAATGAGCAATACCATTTCAAAGTCGGGCCGACGTAATAGAGACG
Source organism: Stegastes partitus (assembly GCF_000690725.1). NCBI lineage: Eukaryota > Metazoa > Chordata > Actinopteri > Pomacentridae > Stegastes > Stegastes partitus. Next base: position 646,898 of record NW_007577737.1, on the reverse strand, counting down.
TGGAAGGGGAATGGATTCAGTTAAGTCCTACTTTTATTGCATTCTCCAGAGGTTGGAAATGAGAGTAAGGCGCTATCGTTCTGGAGAGGCTCTCTGTGTTTTCCCACAGATAAAGATGTTAATGACCAAAGGCCGCTGAAGAGTGAGGGGCAACAAAGAGAGATAAACATGGCGAGCGGAATAACCTAAAAGTGGTCATTTAGCGAACGGCTTTAAAGAGACGCAGACCCACAACACCCCGAGGTGATCAGAATTAATTAAATGTTGCGTGGCAACACACGCTCATACAGAACGAAGTACATTAACGAGGTGAAAACTAAGAACTGCTTTTTATTTTCAAGATAGCTGCTCTCTTTAACGCTCCGTTTGATGAGAGCGAACGCAGCGGCGAAGATTCATATCTGCTCTGCTTGTAATTCTTTTCAATTAGTAAACTGAGCGCCGACGAGAGTCTGATGGAGGGCTTTCATCGACAGAAGCAGGTTTTATGTGTGTTGTGTTTACCTATAATATAGTATTATATAGCTGGGAAATACCATTATTCACAAATCATAAACACTCCTTTAGCGCCGAACGCTCTGTGATTTGTTTTTAATGACACATCTGCAAAAGAATTATTGATCCAAATTATTCACAACTAAGTTTTATTATTAGGCTGTTTGTGTATTCCCCACACAGCTTCAGAAGCACCGGAGCTGTTAAGTAAAGACCTTCATCACTCATTTAAAGCCAAGCTGCTGGAAGCACTATTGACCCCCATCAAGTATTTCAATTTCTGTGATTTTTTTTTTCTTTTTTCTGAAGTGCAATGAAGCAGCTTCCACTTCCACATGTGTATTTCCTCAAGGTCCATCCTCCAGCTTGAACGAGCCTCTTCTCCACCACATCTTTTGCAAACAGGGCCGAGCGGAGGACCGCACACTGTGAGTCATTTGGAGTGAAGCTATTGTTCTGCAGAAGCACAAACCGCTATGAGGCAACAAAACGCATCCATCAAACTGACTAGTTCCGTTTCCCCCCAAACTATAATTGCCAAAAACATTCCCCTGAGCAACAGCGAAGGTTTAGATTGAAATGATCCATTCACAAAGATCCAGACCCAACATTGCACTGGATGAACCGGGTCCTCTGACAGGCTGCAGGCCAATCAAAGGGAAAGAATACATCTTTGGAATACAACAGCAAATTTTTTGATCCTTTCCAATCAATATATTTTTCCTCCACTGTGCTTTCATTAGCCGCGTCTCCAAATAAATGTCAAGTGAATTTGAAGCAAGCGATTGAAATGGCACAAAAAGAAAAGATGATACGAATTAGGCTTGATTCCATCAGCGGCTTTGGAGGGAAACACGGCGGCGGTGCAGACTCTGCATGGCTGCAACAAACACAGCAGAAGAAACAAAACCAGCTCCTGTCTGACTGTTAAACCTCCAAGACAAA